>NC_090921.1:1075920648-1076223678 GCF_040938575.1 Ambystoma mexicanum
CCTTGTTCCCTCCCTTTGGCCTGTGGGCACTTTGAAACAGTGTGTACTTGCTGTATAAGCACCTAACAAGCGAACAATGAATAAATAAGTGTGATCTACTGCACGTACGTTGTTTTATAACAGTGGGTGTCACTATCCGAAAGTACATATACATTCAAGTTCAACAACATCAGAGATAAGAAATTGTCGGCCATGACAGAATTTGGTACTGTGATTGGGCATTTGAACAAAGATCTCTGTAACCAGTTCTTAACCACACAGATCTATCAATATGCGTATCAACTTTGGTTTTGCAATTTGTCAATCTGTTGTTCACAAAAAAATGAAAACAATATTGGCGTTGTTCTATAGTTAATGCACATCTTATGCACTACAGTGAACACTGAAAACATTACATGATTCATTGATCTAAACGGAATGTACAACAGCAAGGCAACCTCACCAGTGCACTATGAAATATCCTGATATTCATGTATCATTAAAAATGGGCAGATTTCTGGGCCCTCATCCCCTTTGCCCCCCAAGGTGGAGGCCTGGGGCATGTGCCCCATTTGCCCTACCCATAAGACATGTCTGGCCATATTTCATGAGATATTTTCCAGATTTTAGTATCGGATATCTAGTGCTTCATTGCCAATCAGATTAGTTATGAGGACAGTGTTAACATACCTACAGATGAATAATACTATATGCTGGCGATTCACAAAGCTTTTTCCAGGCACGAGTGAGGCATATAGTACAGCCCATCTCTGGTACAAAAAGTATTAAGTAAGAGGTTGGAGAAGACAGAGGAGTAACTAAAGAGTGTATTACAGAGATGGTTGGAAGGAGTGTTGAGGAGGGGGAGTGCATTTAAAAAGTGGTTGGAGGAGACATTGAAGGAAAGGGCGAGGAGTATGTCAAGATGGTGATTGGAAGAAGGGTCGAGGAGGAGGAGATTAAGAGTGAGAAGGTCAGTTGTGGAGACAAACTTAGAAGTAGTAAAAAAACAGGAAGAATCTCACCCTGAGCCAAGGTGCTGTGTCAGGAGGTAGGTTGGAGGTCTGAGCACATAGCAGGGCATTGAGGATATGGAAGGGAAAAGAGGAGGAGTTTTAGAAGTCTCGATGGCCATGATACAGTTACGACTCATTGTGGAGGTAGACTAAGAAAGGGTTCTGGGGACTGTAAAAGGTTCACTTATGAATACGTTTTTTGAACCCCTACCATAGGTTCTCTGGCCAGGAATATTTAAAAAATGGAGACGCCTTAACAGAATGACAGTCATGTAGATCCATTTATTGGCATCAAAACCAAAAGCTTGAGTGGAGAGAGTGGCGACATGTATTGCTAGGGCTCTCTCTGCTTTTACTTACAATGGTCTATGCTTAAACACTATTATTTCAGCTCTGCTAGCACAGCACAAAAATAACACAGGGTCACTAGTTAACTCTGCCTGCACCTGCTTTTGTGCTCTTATGCCTAATGTGTACCTCGCAACCTAAGTTATGCTCCTGTGAATTTAATCTGTAACTGTATCAATGCCAGTATTGTACCCTGTGCCTCTAAGATATGCGCCTGGTTGCCCTCGGGCCTAGCGCGCTATACAAATAAACAAAAATACAAATACTGAAAGGTAACTTCACTGACAAGAGGAACAGAAAGTTCTGGTGAGTAATTATAGAGAAATTCAAATAGACATGCAGTGGGAGGCTTGACGTCTGTTTTTCTCTATCCTGAGCCGATGCCCAGGGGAAAAGATCAACACCTGCTGGCATTTGTGTGTGCTATTATGACTTCAAACTATGTCCTAGCTTAGAAAGCAGTGCCTGTAAATTAACACAAACACAAACTATTTTGGACTACTGTTAGTGGACCACGGCAAAACCGTTGTGTGACATTTATTTGTAGAGAAAGAACTGGTGTTCATTTAAGGTATATGTCCACAGGACTAGAGCCAGGACTCTAAGACAGGGAAATGGCAAGGATAAGTAGACCCAGTTTACACAGATGCCCAGGTGGCCAGCCTCCTAGTGTCAGGTGAAGTTACATGTCCGGCTCCTGCTAATGTCACATCCCACCATACAAGTGACAGGCACTGAGAAACCGATGATGGTAATAGTCAGGCAGCACCAATACATATGGAGCATATTTCCCAAAACAACAACCTCATATGGATTACTCAATTATGGTGACTCAAGTGAGAGTTAATCAATTATGGTTCTCACTCTAAAGCTGTTGAAATATTGAGAACATATACAATATCTAGTTTATTGAGAGATTTGTTACAACTCCTGTGTGGTTTTAAATGTATATAGTGAACATTAAATCAAACCTAAACAATAGCTTACGGAGGCAGAGGGTTCCACAATCGAACGCAGTATCACTTAGCCAACATCTCAAAAATATCCTACAAGTAGAGGAACATTTCCTATTCTTAACCCATTGCAAGAATGGTACCCAGTTTTTTATCATGCAACAATTATGGAAATAAAGACTCATTTTTCAACAAAAATATTGTGTCATTTTGTACCCAAGAACGAATGCTCAAACAGTAACGGGGTGTAAGTGGTTGTTTGAACATGGTGAAGGGACAACAGGCGGGGTTCCCCCATAGTTAGGATATTAGAAAAGGTGCTCGGGCATATGATTGGGTTGGGAATGGAAGTAGAATGAGGTGAAGAGAAGGTTGGAGCTGGACGTGTGTCGGGTAATGTTCAATCAGTATTGGGCATTATTTTATTTAATATTTATTTATTTTTCAGTGTTTGCTATTGTGCTGCTATCAGAAATGCCTATTTGAACAATACTTCTATGAGCAATGAAACCACATTGAGCTGCTGAGAATATGTTTGGAAATTCTATATCCCCCTATACTCTATGGGGGTAAGGAAGGCATGGTATCAGTATTAGACACAGACACAATAGATACACATTTTGAAAACTTGTATCTGGTAATTTGATTGGGTTGGTAGAATTCCCAACTGGCCCAAACTCTAGAATGGGAGTAATCTCGACCATTAAATACGTAACAAAACATTCCCAGTCAGTCTAGTCAACATAAAAAGGCCTATACTAAGAAAATCTAACCTTGCCCTCCTTCTCAAAATGACAAATGTGCTAAGGAAATTCAAAAAGAAAATAGTGTCTCAAATGAAATGGTCGGAATGGCTTTAAATAACAACCCCCTTCCCTACGTACAGCACCACAGGTTTCTAGAGAGTTTCCTAAAATGTGTAGGTGGATGGCACAGTTCTTTCAGTCGTGCACACTTTGGCTTCCTGGTACAATTTAACAGTTCAGGCTTGGGCTTCGAGCTTCTGGTAGTTCAATCACTTCCTTAGGCTTTGTCCGCCTTGTTATAAATATACAATTCCTTGTTTGAATTTTGCTGTACAGGCTTCCCTTTGTCGGGCCTGAGCCTATCTTTCACTTTCACTTTATCACACAGTTCTGCAGAGGCTTTGCGCTGCCGGGCTCGAGCCTCTCTCTCTTTGCGGGGTTCCCTTCCCCACATTTTGTTTCAAGTGTCTTTTCCATGTCAAAGACTTTTGAAACTGCAATAATTTTAAATAGATCTCTGCATGACCACTTCGACCTCTCTTTCAATAATTCTACAATCCACAATCTTCGTTCTCTTACACCAATGCCTCTTGGTACTTGTTGTTTCCTATTCTCTTCGGCTTGCCTTCTTTGGCCTTTTTCCAAAATTCATATATGACAGCAATGCTTCTTGGTAATTGTGTTTTTGTATTTTCTTTAGTTTGCCTTCTTGGCCTCTTTTACAAAGTTCATATATTCTGCCCTCTTGGCATATGCATAGTTGACATATTTTGCTTTTCATTCATTCACTTTCTTTCGAGATCAAGATTGCTTTCTTGCCTTTGATTCTCAATCAACTCAGAACATTTCACACAGACTTTCGAGTGTGTGATTTCACCTCGCAGGACCACTCTGTTACTTTGTATGCATTCCTCTTACAATTCAACAATTATCCTTTCCATTACGTGTTTTATCGGCATACGCACAACCTTCAACTTTTGAGTTACAGTTACTTTTGCTTTCAACACAAACCAGACTTTTGTTGCCTTCGATAATTCACCGGTTGTCTTAATCAGCTCTTCAATCAGCAGTCATGGCCGTTTCCAATGCCCCCTCTGCTCCTCCCCAACTCTGTCGTTCGCCCAGGAGGGTTGCGGGCTGCTTTCAGGTACAATGAAGATTTCTTTCTTCTGCTCACTCTGTTTCAGACTTGGAAGGCTTACGGCTTCCAGAAAGTGGGGGATTCTCGCCTGGCTCTCTCTCGATCTTCGTAACTGCAGATCAGCCCCTTGGTCTCCAGACTTCCATCGCCTAGTTTGCATCAGCCCTGAAAGAGCTGCTCCTTCTCGTATCCAGCTTCACTCCGAGTGTGCCTGTGCGCGCCACCTTTTATTTGTAACAAGAGTGCTAACAAGTGGCAGGTGCATATAGTTAGGATTACGTGCCTGACTCTGCCTGGCCTCATTACAGGGACAGAGCAAGTCAGTTGAGATAATCTGCCTGATCTTATTCCTCATGTTCCTTGGCTCAGTAGTGTTGCCAATATAACATGGGGGGGAATTATGTGAGCTATAGTTTCCCATAAAATAAGCAGCGATAGGGGTTAGATGGTTGTGGGAATAGGGGGAATACCATGTCTCGCCATCAGGTGTTTCTCCCCACTCCCCGAAGAACCCCTACCCAGATTATCCTCCCTAGCTTGTCCACCCCAGGGTCGGGATGCAAAAGCGATGTCCTTTTCCTGGTCACTTGAGTATGGGATCCCCGGAGACTAGGTTATGAAACACCCTCTTATTTTTCACAGGGGGCTATGCCATCCTCGAAGCACCTTCCGTCGTCCTCCCTTGTGGCCCCGAGAAGTGTCCTATACGCGGCTGCATGCCTCATCAAAGGTCTATGCAGATATGACCACATCACCACAACCCTCATTTACCTTCACTGGCTCATACTGCATGCAAGAATCACCTTCAAGACTTGCTGCATCATCTATAAGGCAGCTGCCCTTAAGTCACTCAGCTACCCCATGAAGAAGCTCAGCATCTCCAGTGGACAGCACACCACCAGAAGCCAGGACACGTGGAGACTTGATATCGCCACTGCAAAAAGGAAAGGCCCACAAAACAAGCCTTCTCTGCCTACGCCCTAACACTATGGAACCTCCTCCCCATCAGCATCAGACTAGACCCATCCTTTTACAATTTAGAAAAGAACTCAAGACCCACCTCTTCAGGGAGTCTCTCCTCTTCGACACCTAGGCCATCATGTCGCCCCATGCCACCTGACTCGCTAGTCGCAGTCAGCCTCTCTCCTCTCAGCCACCCTGTACAGCCATAACCCTCCTCTGTACCCCTCTTTATCGTACCCCACCTGCTGTACAAATGTTCTGTTGTTACCTCTGAAAAGCACTTTGTTATGCATCTGTAAAGCCCTCAGTTACTTCTCGAAGCTAGGTCCATGCTCAAATAATAATAATAACTATTTCAGAAACAATGGTTTTTAATAAGCACTTTGCATTTTAAGCTACTTTGCTATTTTTCAATGAACAATCCTTGTGAGGATATTATGAGCACATACATGCCAGTGGAGTGTACCTTGTAGATACTGAAGTATTTTCAATGATGGCTTAAGTTGGAAAGGAAACACACATTCCACTTTCGGCAAGAGCAAAACACCATTCTTGGAGCAGAAGCACGGGCATACAAGAGTCTGCGTGAGGAGGTTTAAAAACATTTCCAGGGTTACCATATTTACACCAAGCTCTCACAATCCACCCTCCATGGTCCTGCTCCATCATTAAGAAGTGATATTTGCAACTGACACTCAACGAGGATCAGTTACTGGGAGGAAAAAAGAAGGCAGGCCTTGAAGTTCATGCAGACATCAGAGAAACAATACCACACATTCTGATAGGCTGCCAATTGTGGAGAACCAGAAGAAGTACGCAGACACTGTAAAGACATTTTTACTGTGTTTAAAGTAAAATAAGGACCATTTTTCCCGATAACATTAGGGTGGTCCCTTCCTATTTTACTGTCTAAGTTGCTTGTCAGTCAGTATGAATTTTATGAAATCACATTGTACATTAGGGAGGAAATAACAACCTTATCATGTGAGAGAATAAAGTTGCTAATCGTTAAGAGGTTGGTGTAAGAATAGTGTGATGAAACATGTGGAGTCTTAACTAAGCCCTGGCCTAAAGTCTCCTCTCATGTGGCCAGGGGTTGGCAGCCGCAACCTCATCCTGACCCTAGGCGTGGTATTCCGAGGGTCGATCACATGTGAGGAGATGGCTGACAGGAAGAGGTGATGGCTCTGACAGGACAGATGGAGTCTTCTTCCCTTGATTCCAAAGAAGAAACCCTAATACCAAAGTTTTTAATGGCCTGCTGTCATTATTCAGAACCCTTTAATTCAAAAGACTTGAAACCTACTTCTGTTAAATATTGTGAACAAAACTTTATTCATTCTTCATATGTGTATAACATCTCTAAAACTCATTTGACATCTGATGTTCATGATAATTGTAATGTAGACAAAAGTGATCAACCAAAGAACTTGAATAATTATGAAAATACTTTCAACTTCAATTCCCAGAACAAGTTTTAGTACTAGGACAAAGAAGAGGAGTAAAGAGTCAATGAGGTTCACCAGCAATACCAAGAGTAACATGCGTTCTAGTTGTTATTCTTTCAATCCATTACACAGAGCACTTAAATCCCCAAATCACCTGCAGGTTAGAGGAGGTGAAGGAGAAGTCGGATCAAGCTGCAGAGTATGCAGAGCAGGAAGCGGAGCCGCACAGAGAGGCAGGCATATGTGGGTGAACCCGGCTGAAGGAGAGAGGTGTTCCCGGACTGCCACTTGTCAACCCAACATACCGTAGTGGCGGGAGACCCAACAGAGACTGATGGGCTCCACAGAATTGTAGCAAAGGAACCAGCAACTGCAGACAGGTTGTCCATGACGCTGTCAAACCATAAAGCAACAACTGTATTGGTGAGGAACCAGTGAGCCAGCAGAGGACCTCAAAGGGAGTTTGATAAGCTTCAGATGTCGTAACCGAGGCTGGGCTCTGCCGCTACAGGGAACCACGAGTTGGAGACGCCAGGAGATACTGTCGTAAATCTCCCCCGTCTCACCTGTGATCGGGATCTCCCTTGTTCGGCCACAGGACTCTTCCTGTGGGTGGTTCGGGTATTGAATAGGCTCGCCCGAGCCTCGTCAGGTTGCAGAGCGCGTTCAGAGTTCCGGGAAGTTCGTGGTTCCAGGGTGTCCAGGATTAGCGATAAACAAGCAATGTAGGGGGGAAGTCCAGGAACAGGAAAAAAGGCAAGGAAGGAAGTATGAGGATCAAGGAAGCAAATGTAGAGAGCAAACACACGTCGGGTCACTATCGAAGATAGCGTTGAGACACGCGGACCCGCAAGGGCGTGACCAATTTATAGTACGTGCTACGACGTAAAAGCTAGTGCGTAGCACGGAGCTTGGTACGGCCATGTTGGGAGGAACAAGGAGTACAGGCCCTTCGTGACAATGACCATGAGGTCCAGAAGGGGCAATTTCGCCGGGTCATGACAGATACCAGTGAGTTCACCCTTTGATAGTGGTAACCCTGGGGCGTTCTGACTTGGACAATTAAGTGAAAGCTTTGAATACCGACCAGATACATTTACAGAGAGAACAAGAGGGCAAAACATGGTACAATTCCTCTGATAAGGGGAACCTGAAACCAGCATTGCCATAAGCTAAAAGATTTTACAGAGGGAACAAGAGGGCAACCATGGTACAATTCTCATTAGAAGAGAGAAAAAGAGGCAGAAGTTGTACAATTCTCCTAACATGAGATGCCAGTTGGGGGAAACCTGGAACAAGAATTGCCAAGAACCAAGAAACATGGTAAGAAGGTTTGACAGAAAGATACCTGGCAGGAGAGTACACAAGGGGATCTATGTGAGCCAAAAGGGGGATATTTATGGCAAGGGAGTATACTAGGATATTCAATGTTGGGTTAAAAAGAAACTTTCTTATATCAAGCCTTTGCTAAAAGTTAACATTTTGCTTTGCCATCCTAAAGACCATAGGACAAAGTCATTCAATATATTTCAACCTGTATTGTAGAAAGAGCATTGGCCTTGTCATCACAAGGAGCATACCCAAGAAAGAGAAAGTACATCACATTTAATGGAACTTTGGTGAAACCGAATATTTCAAATGCCTTTTCGTGAAACAGTTCAGGGGAAGGGAAGCTAAACCTTGGTGACCTTGTGCAATCTGAATGACACCTGGCCTAGTAGGATCGTTGTCTGTCCTCCCTTTTGACCCCTCCCTTCCCTCGTTGCGCCTTGAAACACTTGTACATAGGCACGTTATAAATGTCATATCATATCAAGGATTGTTTTGATGAAATTGTATATACATATATGGTTTTGCACAACCTGGTTTAAGTGACAACAGACATTTTTATTTTGTATTTTAGTGCGAGGGTCAGGTGCATTTTGGACACAAGGCAACTTACTTTAGTGTTAGTTTCATAGGTAGGGACATTTCCTTTTGGTTAGGGCAAGATAGGCCTTTTTCCAAACCCATGTGCTTTAATAAATATGGCTAATGTTGATAACCTTGCAACTTTGTGTCCGACTCTCATTGCTCATTTGAAACAGTGTGTACTTGCTGTATAAGCACCTAACAAGCGAACAATGAATAAATAAGTGTGATCTACTGCACGTACGTTGTTTTATAACAGTGGGTGTCACTATCCGAAAGTACATATACATTCAAATTCAACAACATCAGAGATAAGAAATTGTCGGCCATGACAGAATTTGGTACTGTGATTGGGCATTTGAACAAAGATCTCTGTAACCAGTTCTTAACCACACAGATCTATCAATATGCGTATCAACTTTGGTTTTGAAAGGTATATTAAGCATTCATTTGCATGGCATAGACGAATGTGTAAATACTCTGATGAACAACTTCACTAATCAATACTTTCTATTTTTCACCCCTCACCATCTCATTTTTACTTCAACATTCTTTTGTGGACAGTATGTTATGACACTGGAACTCTTTATGTGTGGTTATTACCGAGTTCATATCTTTTTTCAACCAAATTATATAGAACACATTTTATTAATACTGTTGAATGTTCCGATTTTGGGTACCAATGTCAAAAATGTGATTTTCAATGATTTTATACACAATAAAATCTTTTCACTTCTATTGGTATTATTAGAGCCTTGAGAAAGACTGTTCTGGCGTAACACGTGTTGGTTGATACAATAGCAATAAAGATGCCTATAAGTCAACAATTTGATTCGACACAAGAATACTTATGAAGATACAGAGAAGGTAGATTTCACATATTTAATCAACCATTACTCAGAAGTATTCCAAAAGAGCTTCAAGTGCAGACTCTGTTTTAAGAACTTGAGACTCATACAAAAACCATAGCCTGATCCTTTAACAAGCTTCTCTTTCGTATTGTATAAAGGATTGAGATTCATAACACGTTATCGAGCATGAAAACCAGAGCACTGTTCTTAATAAGGGATACGGCCTATTTCTAAAATAAAATAACTCCTATTAAATCTTACAATTACTTTGCTATCTGGAAATTCATGAAACACAAAGAAAGTAAGGTTCTTTCAAACAAAAAACACAAATCTAACTCAGTGGGTTTTTGTCATATAACTTTTCCATTGCAACCTTTCTTATGCGCAAGATTTCACTGATTTAATGAGGTTCAATTGTAATTATTTTCTATTTTCATAGGAAACATGAATTTGGATATTTTTGGGAATGCTCAAACGAGTAACTTTCAATTCAGTAAAGACATCAGACAGCATTTTTCATCCTGTTCATTCAGAAATGTTTTAGCGAAAAGACATACAACAAGGTGAAGTGTTGAATAAAAATGTAATTTCCAATATATGCTGCTTAACTTTTCTGGGTAATGAGATTTACACAGTCAGGCATAAAGGCGTTTAATTGTTAAGGCGGTTGAGGTAAACAGTGAAATATATCATCCATCCCTGGGTAGTGCGATCCATATATTCTATACAGGATTTCTAACTCCGAAAGAAAAACATGGTCACAAAATTAGGGCATGGTTTGGAGAGGGATTGTTGTGCTTATGAAGCATTAACCAGCTTGCCAATCAATCAAATACCCCAAAAGTGGAACTCTTCTGGATTCCAACTGCAAACGTCCTCAAGCTGCAGGTCATAGCTTCCAATTTTGAGTTCCCAGTTCAATAGTGCCGCCCGTAACCATGTATATAAAGCATTTAAAAAATATTTCTCCCATTCAGAGAACTATTAAACCCAAATAAGCCTGCAAGAAATCTCTGACCATGCACCAATAATTCTCATGTCCCAAGAGCTTTGTAAACATGCAATGCTATTAAGTGAGTGACATGCTAAGTGTAATTGGCTTCAACATTTCCTGCAAAAACAAAAATAAAGTCTTGCCATTTTAGCAGCGTTAACTTCTACATGTTTATGTAGCTGATGAGGTCTAGCCTTAGTGCCCTTGTGATAATGAATTGGGCAATTTGGTGCCATACAAGAAATGCAAATATAGTATAAAGTATGCATCACCATTTCCATGCCTGTATTTTAAAACAAATTATTGTAGTTTGGATAAATCAGAAACAAAGGTCTCTGAGCAAATCTTTGGGGTACTCACAGCTCCAGAATGAGCACCACCTCGGCTTTGCTGGCAAAGAGGTCGTACAGCCGCATGATGTTGGGGTGTTCCAGCTGCTGGAGGATGAAGACTTCCCTCTCCACCTGCTCACGGTCCAGACCCCGCCGGCTGCCCTTGCACTTCCGGGTCTTGATGAATTTAGCAGCATACAGGGTGCCCGAGCTCTTCTCGCGGCACTTCTTCACCACGCCAAAGTGGCCACTGCAGGGAAAGAGAAAAACATCAGGTTTTCACACACTCTCATTCGACACAAAACCATCACGCCTACTTTGCACTGAGCTGGTGAGAAAATGGCACATGGCTGGAGCCTCTGAGCATTGCACAATCAGAAATGGATTCATTGTGTCTGCTGGGTGAAAAGAGACACAATGGCAAACTGTGTAATCTTCAGCATCACAGACTGACGTCAAGTGTCAGTGGGGAGCTTTGGACAGGACTCTGGAGGCACGGATCAAAGCAAAACACTCAGGCTCTCAGGTGAACCAGTTTACTATTAACCATTGAGAACATCTATAAGGCAAGCGAGCTTAAATTGAACTGCTTCTTGGCTCCATATATATCCTCAGAGCAGCGACAACCTAACAGTCCCTCTTTTTATAAGTGCACTGATTTCCCTCTCCTCTTACTGAAAATAACATTGTGCAATTCATAGAAAATGCAGAGGACACCCCTCATCGTCTGCCAAAACCTTCAAATGGAAAACCTTTCTGATGTATAGTCCACTTATAAATGTACAATAAATAAATGTTGTGAGATTTCTATTATGACCTATCAAATGCACGCAAATGACCAATTTGTCTTTACAATCCGATATTGTCCCATCACTACTAAAAACGGGCACCACTGACATTAAAAAAAAAAACAATCTAGACCTGTGTAATGCTTGTGCGAAATGCGAGCTAGAACAATATGGCGTCAGTGCGCAGCCATTTTGGACACTCATCCCCCATTGCGGTAATAAAAGCCTGCGTCTCTGCGTGCCTCGCAGAATAAATGAGCATTTCAGTAGCGAAAGCAGAGCAAGGTCAAGTATCGACAAATATTATTGCTGAGTAGACTTGCTATGGAGAATAGTTATGGTATTGTCCCCTGAAGGACAAATACGGGAAGGGAGTCGGAGCGCGTTACAGGTGCATGATAAGGGGTTCTGGGAATGAATGCGAGGAGAGGGGAACTGGGTTTTTCCACTCTTTGCCCTTTCCACTTGTGATCTGCTCTTCGGCCGAGGGCAGACACAACTGAGAAGGGCGGGCACATGCCCCCCATAAAGAAGAGGGCGTTGTGTGTCAAAATTAGTTAGACCTTGGAACCCTGGGTGATGCAGTCTCGCTGAGAGGGAGGACGCTCCGCCTCAGGCCCCTTTAGCACGAGTGATCTCTTTGCCTACCTGCTCAGGGACTCATCAGTGTCATAGTGGCCAAGATGAAGGTGTCTTCTGCATCTTTACTAACGGTGAAGCAATCTATATTTCTATGTATCTAAGTGTATGTTTGTTTATGTATGCTAAGTTCATATACACATATATTGTGTGAATAAAGGGCCTATAACGAGCCATTTGTTGTATTATAACAAGTAGTCTATGTGTGATTTCTTGCATGTCTGAGTCCAATAACTTGTTTTGCCTGGGCCGGGGAAAAGTAAGAGTAAGTCTCCTCACATGGCCAAGCAAAAGCAAAACAAAACAACCTGTCAGAGTCAACTATCAGCCATCTTAAAACTTCCCTCTTCTTGCAAAGCGACTGGACAAAACAGATGTAAAACATTTGCAGCAACATGTTGAAAGTTGCAATGGTCCCGACCCCCTTCAAAATGTTTTCAGAGCAGGCAGAGATCCGGGAAAAGCAACCCCTTTGCAGCTCAGAATAAATTCACACTCAGTGGACCACTACAATGTAAGAGGACCTTGTACTTTTAACTCCTCCCTAACCTCTAGGTCCGCACACCCTCCACGCCCAACCCTACCTGAGAATGATCTGCTCCTCACTGTTTCCTTCCCTGGTTGTGTGTTTGAGCAATTGTTGCTGTGAGGAATTCAACCATATGCACGGTGGGCATGCACTCACCTGGGCTTTTTTTTACATTTTAAATGAAATTAAATAATGGTAGATCAACTTCCAGAAAAGGTGTGGGGCTGTTCCAGACACATTTTCCTATGCTTACTGCACAACATACGCATAGACATGTGTACTCTGGGTGGACACAGCCTACAGGTGCAGTCCTCCCTGTCACCTTTAGTTGGGATATGACAGCCAGGAGTACACCATGTCATCTTAGGAAAGGGGAGAGCCAAACCTTCCCGCTGCCATGGCCAGCCTAATGAACTAACAAAGGCTACATGGATCTGCCCTGTCCTCTTGGTGAGCCCTGCAGCTGGTGGCAGCAATCACATACTAATCAGAGTTTAATTCAAACAGGCCCACATGGGGCCTGGTTGCAGAGGCTAACAAAGGAGACAGGAAACCCCAACACCCTTTCATGGCGCCTCTGCATCCCGTATTGACTATGTTTTAATATCCAAAGTGGCAAATCTGGTTGGGGAATGTGAGATACTACCTCACATGTTGTCAGACCATGCCCCAGTGTGTGGCCTCCGGCACCTTTGTTTGTTTCTCTGGCACCAGAGTGCCTTGCTTGCTTCAAGGTCCTAATTGGCTCTCTCACGCTACATCTAGCCAATCAGCACCCAGCAGGCGGGACATCCGGCACTTCCACCTAAGGCCCTCATCAAAGGCCCCTGTCTGCACTGGCCTGGACTACACTTCCCCTCCCTTCCCTCTGGGGCACACATCTGGCTACCTCCCCCGCCCTCCCTCCCATGATGATAACCTGACCAGGAAAAGCATTCATCAAACATGAAGGCAAGCCCACTGGGGCTCCGCTAAATCTGCCGCACACCCTGATGCTAATTTGTATGCTTGTTACATTGTGCTTTTGCTGCAAACTTCAATCATGCAGCACATGCAGTGGTACTGCCTCGTGGGCCTGATGATAATATACCGGTTAGCCTGCCCTTCTCCAACATGGCCGCTGGCACCTTTGTTTGTTCCTCTGGCACCGGAGTGCCTTGGTTCCCTCAAGGTGCTGATTGGCTCTCTCACACTACCTCTGGGCAATCAGTAGCCTGCAGGCACAGACCGGCCCTTCCACCTAAGTGCCTCATCAAAGCGCCCCCCCCCCTTTTTGTTCTCCTCTCGACACCTACTAGTATTCACCTAGACTGGCAACTGACTGTGACTTCCCGCACAAGACACACCAGAACGTTTGGCAGCGCCTAGCTCTTTCAAATGGCTGTTATGTTATTTTACCTGTGCAAAGAATTGATTTGAGGTGCTTACTGGATGTGCCTATCCTGCCTCCCACTTCCACCCCTACCCCCACCTTCTATTTGTCTCTGCACTTACTTGTTCGTCTTATCCCTCTCCCCCTCCCCTATTCCCTCTCTCCCTCTTTCTTGTTTAAGCTCTTGCATAGTGTAATGACCGTCAGGCACATGCATACATTTCTTTGTCCTGTTTAACAGTTTGTTTTCCTCATGTCTCATGTTGTACCTCTAAACACATTGCACTTGCCCATTCTGAATGTACCAATGACTATTAAGAATGTTCAACCCTTGTATTCCGTCCCTGCGTTGGAGCGCTTGCTTGTTGCTAAGTGTATAGGCGCTATAAAAATGACCAATAAATAAATAAATAACCATGCACTGTGTCAACCTGAAGCTAGCGTCCACCCTCAGTATTGATTGACAGTGAAATGTCATGTCTGGGACTGCATGTATTATAGTAGACATCCCCGAAGAAGGTATGAGAATGTGGTTTGGGGGAGCCAGAGAGTCTGGTCTCACTGCAGCTTCAAGGGAGACCTGCCGCTTTAATCAGGAACCGCAGAGAGCTAAATAAACCAGAGGGACCCTTGGATCCACAACAGACAGGAAGATGGGTGGGACTTAGTATTACATGTTTTCACCCCTTAACCTTTTCTGTTGAAAAGCACTCTGGTTATGACCTCATGAATACAGGAGATTGTTAGTGGGGACCCACGATTGGTGTATTTAAGGTAGGCTTAGCCTACACCAATCCCTGTGGTCCACTTGGATTTAAGAGAGGCCCAAGCCCCTCTTTTGACAGATCTGAAGACTTTGCAAGGAGTAACAAGAAGAACTCAGCATTGGACCCTGGGTGAAGGTACAGTCTGCCTTACATCTTCCGCCAGTGACGGAAGGCCATGACCTCTAAGAGGGAAGCAAGATCCCGCCCCTAAACATCTCCCAGGGAACCCAGGGGAATACTGAATACAGAAGACCCTCCAGCAACTCCAGAACCGGTAAGTAGCCAACACACAGCATGCCCTGCTAGGCTCTGCAGCAAGCTTCCTAGGTGGGAGGGGCCTGAGAGACTCTGAACACTTAACCAAGGACAAGGCACCTGCCTGCAACACACTCCTCAGCTTTGGGTCGTCCACCTTGAAAGATGACACATGCCTAGTCAAGAAGCTAGGAGAAGTGCATCGACAAGCATCTACCGATGTCCACCTTAAAGGAAATTTTCGAGCCAGTCAAGCCCTCGAGCTGCAACCGACTGCACTTCTGACTGTTGTTATGCTGCAGTCACGGAAATCGCCCGATATGCCTCAACCAGTGCTTCAGAACAGCCAACCAGCACTGAGACAACAATTCCTGACCCAGAGCCACCATGTAGGCCAGCCTGCAGCTATCCATCCAGCTTCGCTCACTGAACTGCCTGTCACCTGATACCCGCAGTTGTCTCCCGTCTTGAACTCTGTTGCAGAAGCTGCAAAGTGCCCTGAAACCGACTAGACCCGTCGAGCACCAACAACATCTGCAGCACAAGGTACATTGTGGTTACGTTTCCCAAGTCCTTCTCCGAAGGCCCCTAGTGACATTTTATGGCCCATTTCTCCCTTTATGCTGATACCAAGTATCCTTGAACTGTTGTAATTATTTGCTATACCCACTACCCTCCTGTCAGTATACAGAGTGCATCCCTTTTCCTTCTTTAAAACGGTCAATCCTCTACATTCCTTTACAGGGTGGGTTGTATTTCGTAGTGTGCTAGAACTGTCTGTTGTGATAATTAAAACGTTGATATTGAGCTTGACTGGACAGTCCCTTTTATCATTGGGTAATCGTATTTTCGCTGTGTTGCAACTAACCAACGATCCACGACCTTTCGGAGATAAGCCTGCCATTCCATCCACGTTATTAAAATTGGACAAGGAGGTTTATAATGTGCGTGTGCTTTCAATCTGTTCGGATCCCTTCGGGTGTACTGGAGGTGTGGGGCTAACTGATGGTTTAGAAACTGGTATTCATCCCTGAACCACTGGTGCCCCGGAAGTTGATTTGTCACAGTTGCTCTATCCATTCAAATGTGTCGGTAACATCAGTATCACTAATAAGGCTCTTTTCGTGGCATTACTGGTTACCTCAAGGAACCTGGAATTTAGGGACTTCTGAATTAACGTGTGCATCTCCCTGGAATACGCTGAGTAGGAAGAATAGTAAATTTCAACTCATTGGCAGCAGTTAGATGAGTTTCTTGGAGGAACGCTATTGTAACGTGATGTCTGGCCAACTACATATAATAAGACCCTTCTCGCTTTGGATGGACAATTGAGACCTTATGTTCCAGGTGGCGAATCGCACCCCTTTAGCCATTGCCATTATATAGCCATAATCGCAATCTTTTTATCTTCCTTCTTGAAACAAACCAGCCTTCTTTTACTCTCCCCGTTCCAAAACTGATATTGTGCAAAAGAACTGTGTGATAGTTGTCACATATGCTGTCATACCTCCAACAAATTTTAAACAACCCCACCAACAATAGCAAACCCACTCAGCTCACCCCCAGCCCCACCATCAACCTCAACCCGCTGGCACATACCACCCCACCCCCCAACCGCACCAGCCAAGCACATTTGCTATGGAAGGTGCTAGGGTCCCAGCCGGCCCTCACTCACTACGAACATTAGTACACCCATTAAGTTCCATAAAGACAAAGGCAAATCAATCGTTGTTGTAAACTTGAGAAACCGCACACCCTTTCCTCAAGCCGCCGACGGGGTTCCTTTAGGTAACGAGTCAAAAAAGTCTGCCACTTCTTCTGCCGTTTGGAAGATGAATGCCTTCCCATTGTGTTCCACACATAGCTTTGCTAGAAAGAGCATGGCATACTTTATTCCCTTGTCCCCAAGATGCTTTTAAACTTCCAGATATGTTTTCTTGGATGCTTGTACTTTTTAAGAGAAATCAGGAAAAATGCGCATATCTGCTCTCTCCTGTAGTGAAGCAACCCTAATTCTCAGGAATGCCAAAGTGCAAAATCTGTGTCTCTATAATTAGACAGGCATGCGATTATTGGCCTTGCTGAAGCACCAGTGATAGGTCTCTTCCAGGTATATGATGTGCCCACTCCACAACAAAGTCTGAGGAGAAGCCTTCATGCCCAGCATCTCCCAGAGTATAGCTTCTACCAGCAATTCCAATGATCTCTCTGCAGTCGTCTCTGAGACCCCAATTATTCTTAGATTGTTCCTCCCGTTTCTCTTCCAGCACTTTTAATGCTTCTCGAACCTGCGCCATTGCACTAGTTTGTGCCAGTCTCATCTTCTATCCTTTTTACTGGAGAGGGGGGCCTCGAAAGGGAGCTTTGACTGATGTTTATCCGATTTCCCCCTGCTGAATCCAGGAAGAAACAGACCAGAGAAGGCCCTCCTGCTGATGCTGTCCCAATACTCACGCTGGCGTGCCTGTGGTCAAATGAGGACAACACCTCAGATCTCTGTGAGCTCACCCGTGAATCTCCAGACGTCAGAGGGGCTTGGACACCCCCTGATGATGTAGGGACTTAGGTACTGGAATCAGGGCTAGAAGGACCAACCCCACTCACACTGTTTCCAAGATGGACTGCTCTGTAGCTGGATCAACTAGGAGGTTGTACTTCCAACGCCTCGGACAATTGGCTTACAGTGTCTATACAGTGGTTTGGGGTCCTCAATAATGACAATATTGTAAGTAAGGCATGGTATCAAAATGTAAGAGAGAGACAAGTGATTGCAGTTCAAGGGTGTTGATTGAACTTCAATTGGGTTTGAAAAATGCCTATCGAAACCCAAATCTAAAGATGGGCGTAAGCTACGACCATCAAAAAATAATAACGCAGTCCTAGTGGTGTTTTGTCAAAATAAAAGGGCCTATACAAATAAACCTATTGCCAATCCTTATTTCTAAATACAAGTAGTGTGGGAAACAATGTTATGCAAAAGAAAACTGTTCAAGAAATGATATTTCAGGATATTCAAGTCATTGGCTTCCCTTCCCCACATTTTCAGCACTGGACAAGCCAGCACTCTCGAGCTTAGCACAGTCTCTGGCTTCTCTAGCATGAGGGTGCAGTTCACAACTTCAACATCATGGCCTTCTGTGACAAAGTCTCTTTGCCATTCAAGGTTTGCTTTCCAGAGAGCCTGATGCAATACGACAAACACCAAAGTTCCTTTCTCCTTATGGTTTCACATTTAGAAATTCTTGGGTGATTTTCTGTTCACCCCGGACACCCCCTCCTCTAGGCTCAGACCCACTTCAACACAAAACCTTCTCGGGTGATTTTCGCTTCACCCCGGATCCCCCTCCGTTGGGCTCAGACCCACTTCAACATAAAGCTTTCAATTGGTCTCCCTATGCCGGGCTCGGACCAACTTGATCAACTTTTCCACACATGTTCTTTACGGTAGCAACATCAAAGACTTTCGATTGTGAGCAGGGTTTTACATGACTCGTCACAGGACCACTTCAATTCACAATTCTCTACAACTCTTTCACTTTTCAGCTGGATACCTTAAAGAGAACTTTGATTGAGCACCCAAGTGGTGCCAGACCACTCTGTCAAAGGTATTGTATCTCTGTTTCAAAGTTCAATCACTCATCAGCAGTTCAACTTTACTTGCATCTTTTATCACACGTATTTCAAACAATGTTCGTTCCAGCGCTCGCCATACACGGTTGCCGTTTGCAACCTTGGCTTCAACACATAGACCGTTCTTTCATCGGTCTCCCCAACTCATCGGCTGTGTTGACTTCTATGACGCTGCTTTGTTCTTGGAGCCAAGGACAGTACCACATCGGGTAATTTTCCCTTCCTTGATTCTTGACGTGATAGGGCCCCTGGGTATCTCTGACACACAATGCAGGATTCTTCAGCCTGTTTTATTGGTCTTATGCTTTCCAATATCGAGGGCTCATGAAAGCAACAGTTCCTTTTCGAAAGGGTCAAGCGAAATTCACTCCTTGCAATCCCCTTCTTTCTCGCCGTTTTCTCCCCTTAAACTGCCATCTTTGAACTGCCAGAGCATTTGTTTTCAACACTTTACTTCCCAGAGAGACACTTTCTTTTGGTTAGGTTTTCCCAGAACACTACTGTGTTGTGGAGAATTTGCACCATGACAATGTTAGTTTAATTCAAACCCTATTTGTTTATTTTGGCCAATCCTTTACAAATTAACAAGACACCTTTGTTAACCCCAATTCCCTGGTCTGGCCGGTTTGTCGATTAATGTCTCCTATCCAACAGTTTCTAAAAAATGTATATCGATGAGACATTTTTTGCAAAGAACACTAGATGGTGGTGATAAGCACAGCCTCACACCAAGCACCTGCCTTAAGCCTGCTGCCAAGCAAAGCTATTCAGTGTACAGCGCATAGGTCTTCGTAGTTCACACCAGTGACTTGTCATCTTGTCGAAAGGCGAATGGTCCTCGAAGAGGAGGGCTGAGGACCCTGTTGAAGCATACACATCTTACTACAGAGTGCCTTCCCTCCCTGTAAACAATCCCCTTTTGAAATGACATCTTCACAAACGAGAAAGCCCAGATGGGCCGGATGGCTAGACTTCAGAAAATTGACCCAACCACACAAATAGGAATCCCCATGATCTTGGTTGACAAGGATGTCACACCAGTCATTGAAATCTTACCCCTGGGTTAGAAAAAGAAAGACACATTTACACTTAGTACAGCTTTAAATAGCAAATGTATCGGAACATTAACTACGAAAGCTACACCTGCCCCCAAGGGCGCATTCTACATTATAAATTCCAAAACTCCTACAGTGATGAATGTGTTCTCTAACATGGCCTAGAGGGCTGCATCTCCTCCAGGGTCAGGAAAGAAACCCTAAAGAAACCATTACCTCTAGAGGAAGTTGGGAATAGTGAAAAGCTGTGAAAGAGTTGACACCAAAGCAGCAGCAGATGTAGAAAATAGGAGACCACACCGGTGACTGCACCAAGCGACCCAGTGCGCCAAAGGAGAGCGACTACACACCTAGAAAAGCCACACAAAAGTATATCAGATTCTGCTACAGATGTGCACTGCCACTCTCACGCCACGAAAAAGCGCGCCCCGCGATATCCATTCATCAAACACAGCCGGAAGCGCTGCGTTTTTTCCAATCCCTCTACACTATGAAACGTTCACTTGGCATGCGTGTGTGTGCACGCATAAATACCTCCTTTTAAACGTGGGGTGTGGGTAAGGACAGAGTTTATATTACGTATAGGAGCTGCGACTCTGCATGCAGGCTGCGAAAATCTCATATTAAAAAAAAATGTTTTCAAGCGTAGTAAGGCCTGCATGGCTGGAAGACACGTGAAATGGTCGGTCTCCTCGTGGTGTACAGAGCTGTGGGTTTATAGGGCTAGCAGCACAGGCCTGCTGCCCTGTACAGAAGCAAGCAAGTGAGGAAACAGCATGTCTGCGTGGGATGGACCATCAACCTCTTATCTGGTTACGGGCAATCGCCCTGCCGCGAGGATGAGGTTCATGCAGAAGAACAGAGGACTGGCAGCCAATTGGAGCACAGGAACCGGTCTGTATCGTGTCTGGTGCACGTGGGCACTCGATGTTCTCAAGTGGAAGGGGGAGTTGTTGAGAGGACTTGTAAGAGGGGCAAAGCATGGGTGATTAGGCTGAATGGCTTGGTACAAAGAACGTTAACCCTCCAAGCTCTTGGTGGGAGTGAATTCCCACTTTAATACCAGAATAAACCGTAGACAAGCAGATGTCACAGCCCAAGCAGACATCTAGAGGGCGCTAGAGGGACAGCTGGCATACCGGGCCGCCCATCTAGCCCCTTGTGTCCGCTGCGCTCCTACTCTACTGGGGTAGGCGGAAGGGGCGTGCCACCCCAAGCCGACTGAAACCAGCCATACCCAGCGCTGCACAGTCACACTCATTGCAGCCCAGCACAGCACTCACATTTATTGGTTTGTGCTTTCAGGTTCACGTGATAGCGGCATTTGATAATTAGTACGGACAAGTGCGTGAAATGGACAATGCGTGTAGAGCGGGGCAATGTCCATACAGTCCTTATTAACGCTAAGTTGTTCTCGCCTACTCAGGTGATGGGCGCGGCCTCTCCATTGACAACTTCACTTTTGAGGAATTCATCTTTGAAAAAAATAATATTTGGTGACAGCAGTTTGTCACAAGTGAGTGTGTCTGGGGTAATGTAGTTGTGCGGAGTATCATGGGGGAGTTGATGGTGTCGGTAAAGGTACAATGTATTTCTCACAAATTGCTCAGGAGTTTGTAGCGTATCAACGGTTATTACTTCTATTTTCATGGGTTCTGGCAATTAATTTATCAGTTTCAGCATTGCGCTATTGTGCTTAATTAACCATGAAATGATATTGTTTTTAAAATAGTAATACTAATAACAGGACTTTGTCTATATGCTGTCACAGGAAAGGAACAAGCTGGAGGGTTGCCTTGCGGCAGGTTTCTGTAAGATCATGCCAGGTACAAGGCCAGCAGAATTGAGCAGCATTTGGTAAGGGGTTGGCTGAAAGTGAAAGGGTCCTTTCTAGCCAGGCATCCAAGTCTGACAGACAGGAGATTGCATCTAATTTTTGTTTTGCATTTGTAGGACAGTATTAACATGTCGAGGCAGGGATCAGTGTTAGGAAAGATTTCCAGTTATGGGTAATTTTCCCTCCAGTTGTGAACCCTGCAATATTTTGCTTTTGTCTGACCATCCTAGCCTGACTTGCCGCTGGAGTCCAGCCTTCTGCTGTACTGCGCTGGGCTTTTGCTCCTTTTGTTATGGGGAAACGGGCATGCCTTTCAGCCTGTCATTACTGGGAGACTTTGTTTCCCTTAGTCTTTAACTTTGTTGCTATTTCTTGCCACATTTTACCAGTGCACAATGTACCTTCCAGTACAGTGCGCTGGGGTCTATTTTTCATTTTTAAGGCCCTAGACACCCTCGAAGGATTTTTGGGTGAATGTACAAGTGTGCCTAGGACGGAGCTGGTGTCATCAGTTACTTTTAAAGCATTTTTGACTCTTTTCTATGCTCCAAACCGTGTTTACCGCATTTGCCGCAGGACAGTGGCCAGTGCCTAAAATGGCCATGCCACAAGGTCCTTGGTTCTGTCCTTTGGCCATTTTGTCCATTTGCCTTCCCTGGGACATTCCTTATTTGGTCATGCAGACCCCCGCACACATCAAAGCTTTCACCCTTCTGCATGCCTTGTGTGTGGGCTGGAGCTGTCTAGTTCCAATACACATCCTGGGAAACAGGATGTCTGTGCTGGGAATAACTGGGACCACTGTTGTCCGTGATTGCTCCACATCTGGGATGGCTGAATGTGAGCCGATCTCTTATTGGTATTTCTTTGTGTTGGCGGAAAGGAGATTCTGGATAAGAGAAGGCACCATACACACATTCCAGGTCGATCTTCTGAGTTCACACCGAATTTAGTAAAGGAGCCAAGTATCCTGAACCGAAGAAGCAGATCTGTGGAACAGCTGGTGACCTGCTGGAAGGTTTGGCCCTGTTGTTGTCTCATCAGAGCCCCTGTTTCTCATCGATCAATGAAGGCCTGCAAGGGCACGTTGAACCGGTGGAGTAGTGGGACTAACTACTCTCAGCACCTCCTGCAAACGACGCTGCTCTGAAGTGTTCCTGGACCGCCCAGTGAACTGGCCAGCTCATACAGGACCTTTGCTTTGGAACTGCCACTGTCTTGAGTTTTGACCTGAGACTTGGGGACCTCTAAGCTGTGGGTAGAAGCCACTCTCCAGCCGAGTTTCGTACACCTAGCATTCCTAGGTCTGGAATTAGGAGAGACTGCCCAAACCAGAGCCTACGCAGTACCCGTGTCGCCGCGCTGTGGTGATGAGCTTCGTGGGTGCCTTGCTGCTGTGCCCCAAGGCGAGCTGCAGTGGAACTGGCCCAATCCCTTCACCAAAAGCAGAGAAATTGCCACTGTCCCACCACAGATTGAAGTCCCGGAATGCAGCCCCCAAAAGCCAGAGAGATGCACAACTTCTGGACTCCAACCTACAAGCGAACAGGACTTCACTGGCAAAGTTTGGTCTGGAGTGCACCGAGGGTTGGTAAGTACTTGCATCACCTACCAGTGGCCCCTGGCGCATCCATAGACATTTATGCACGAGTGTCTCCTGAGGGCCACTCTCCCTTTGTTCAAGTAGCCCGTCCTAGCATCCTATTCCTGATTCCTGGAAACCTCTCAGCCCGTTTGAAGAGACCCTCTTTGAATAGTGGGAACTTATTCATCAGCACCTCACCCACCTTCCTGAGCCACTACAGCCCCTTGAAGAACCGTTTTGAACTTAACCGCATGATCGAGTGCTCCAGCACTTAAAGTACTTTTGAGCGCAAGGCTCCACACTTCTTAGGGACTGGACTGCCTAGTTAGGGTTTTAGTTGTTAAATGACTGCCTAACGTATATATGCTCTCTATAATCCCTTTCTGTTGCAGCCTGTGGATCTCTACTTGTTGAATGTCACTTTAGGCCAATTGTGTTAGCTTTGTTAATATTCCTGTGGTTTCTAGTTGTGTTCGATTTAAAAGGCCTTTAATAAGTGTATATGTTTTTTTGATATATACACCTGACAGAGTAACTTGTGGTTTTGTTTATTGTGTGTGCTCATTGTGGGATTTCGTTCACCCTCACCCCTCCTGTTGCCTAGTCTTGACCGCTGTCAATGCTACTTTGATAGGTCTCGCTTGTCCAGACAGTTACCCTGTTCCAAGAAACTAGTCTGGCCTTCTGAACCTCTGCCCACCAGGTTAGAGTTTAGAAATCCGCTTTAACAATCGGAAAGTATGTTTTCTAGTGGGGAGAGCAGCTCCGACGACAGGAATGAGCCGTACAGCAACGAGACAGCTGAGCTCTGGGCACTCATCCAAGAAAGGGTCCAACACACGGGAACAGGTTGGCCAAAGAAGGTGCTGGAACAGCCAAGCTTAGTGCCCACCACTGATATCCCCCGCCCCCGATCACCATGGACACCGTCCCAAACACCGAAGGGGCAGCTGATGCAGCGTTACAATGGAAGCGAGCTCTGCGGCAGCCCAATGGTAAGTTGTCAAAGCAAGCAGGAAGCAACGTGCCGACTTACAGGGGTGTGGGGGGGGTCACCTGCCCCAGTTATCAGTAATGGGGCACCAGGCGAAATGCCGGGAGGTAACGAAGGTCAAGAGTTGGTGAAATGGCTAGCGTCTTGGAGGAGATGCTTAAGGTAATGCAGAGACAAAAGATACATAAATGTTACTCAACCCTGCATTAGCTGCATATGGGAAAAAAAGATCCCCTTCGGTACAAAATATAATCAACCTTGTGTACACTTATTCCCACACTACACATGAACTCGCTCAGCTTCCGGAGTGGTTTACACATTCCCCTCCACTTTCATGTTTAATCGCCTAACTTCAATACTTCTCCTTTCACTTCTCAATCGTGTTCCTTTCTTTACGTCTGTCACATGGTGGTTTCCTTCGGTTGCTAATAGTTAAACTCCCCTCACTATGCAACCAGTAGGGTGAAGCTTTATCTTTCTGTGCCTCCTGTGCCCCCGCGAGGAATCTCCCCCGCCCCTCTGCAATCCTCATCAGAGTTTCCTGCCAGCAAGAATTGAAAGCCTGGCTTTAGTGTTCAGGATGTGCCTTTCTCTCACCAGGGTCTTTAAATATCCCAACCGTTCTTGGCAGAAAAACAACAAGTTGGTTGGTTTTTCGATCCCTTTCATAAACCCTTTTCTCCTTGCGGATCTTCACCCAGGGGCCGAGGATCCTACTTACTGGGAATGCGTCTAGTCCAGCTTTTAGGATAGCAAAACACGGCATAGGGTGGAAGTAGCTCACCGATGAGGCCAGCGCCTGTCATAAGGAAATGGGGCGAGTGCCTCGACTTTCCATTCCTATACCTGGCAATGTGCCTGGGTTTTTTATGCCAATACCTAGCAATGGTATGAGTAAGGGGGTGCATGAGCTTACATTGGCTAGAGTAAGATAATGCTGGATTTATTTGAGCCTTTGATGTGCGCCTCAGTGTGTGCTAGACCCATCAGCCTGTACCAGGTATTGGCAACAAACTAAGAAATATCTTGCATTTCCTATTGGCCTCCAAGGGCCACAAAGTCACTATGCTCCAAAGATGGTGCCATATAAATCAACGGTAAATAACATATATGAGGCTCTCCTCCCTAGGACATACGTACTGAGCAAATGACTAAGATGCCCCAACACGCTAGCCATGGTACGTGTTGGCAGATGGGAATGGACCACCTCGAGGTACACATCAACACACGATTCCTGGCATATCTGAAATATGACGGCAAGGCGGTGAGCATACCAGCGCCTCCCATTGCAATGCAGAACCAGTGAGGGTACTACCTGGCTTTTGGATGGTAACAAATGCTGGGAGTACCTGGACAAAGAAGGCCAACGACCGACCAACATGTATATGATGCCTATATATAACCAACGGACATAGGCATCATCGATGCTTGTTAGATCCAGCTTCCACCACCGTCACTGGGCAAGTCATTGCATTGCTGGTGGGCATTACTGGCAGACCTCTTACTCGCCTCCGCTGACAAGCAGTGCAGAGTGTCCATCATTATCCCGGCCACAGCAGAAGTGCGTTTTGAATTCTGGTTGAATTTTATCATTAAAGAGGATATGGGGCCAGTCCCAGGTTTTCTTTTTAGTTTTAGATTTTTTATTATGCAAAAAAAATAAGAAAAGTTGGTCTTAAACAAACCTTGCACAATATAATTCAGTCTTTTAAAACGTATATAACACGACAGTCGCTTAATAAATTTATCCAACAATTATCAATTCATCATACATCACTTTAAAAGAAAGAAGCCCCATTTCATAAGTATTCGACGGTGCCCAACGGCCCTTCAAGTCAATTCCGTTAGACCAATGTCTTTCATAAAGCACAGCAGTGGAACAGGGCTTTGTTTGTGGATAAATGTCTCTGGATCGGCCCAGGCACAGTGTACTTATTAGGATTTTATAAGGTGCCAACAGGGCTTTCATGTTTTCCATCAGTGACCTCAATCTCTCTCCCAAGTTCCTCCTCTGGTCACTTAGAGGGGTGCAATACAGAAGTAGTAGCATCCCCAGAAAGGCCATGGAGTGTAAACAAAGCAAGATGCCATTTACCTGCCGAGGACTTCCATCAGCTCGTAGAGGTCCTCCACATTTTCAAGCTTGAACGTCGACATGACACGGCCGAGCGTGCTATCAGGGCTGAACACGTTGTCGTCTCCAATCATAAGGTCCTCATCGTCCTCAGGAGGCCCAATGTTCTCCTGCGCAGCCGAAAAACCAAAGAGAATGAGAAAAGGAGACAGGTAGAGGGGGCAAGCAAGAGAGGGCGGCAAGCGCAAGAAGATGGGATCGAGAAATGGAGGGTGGTGATGAGAGAAAGACAGAAAGTTGGTGAGGGAGATAAAAAAAAAAGAAGACCATGAACATTAGCAATGTTCTTAAATATTCACAGCTTCCCAGATGCACTTACACACACACGCATGACAGTAACGTAACATGTAAGGCCACAGGCTCACAGCAAAGTGACCTCGGTGCCACAGTGGTCCCTGCACGCCTGCATTTTACGACCTCTACAGATCTATTGCGTGTGGTTTTGGAAACGTTGCCAATACTTTCTTCTTCCCAGTAGCAGGTTCCCATAGTCTACATGGCAAAGGTGAGACCCTGTTTACAGAGTATTTGATTAAAAAAAATTATGATAACCCCATTACTTGCAACCTCCCCTTGAACACTCTGTTATAAACCCAACTGGCCTGCATCATTATCCCATCACAATTACTACTTGTCTTCTAGTTTTACCCTCGGAAAGCCTTATCTGGCCCCTATCATTATCTGGTCTATTATCCCATTTACCAGAGTAAAAATAAAAAATTCCCACAAACAAGCAAAAACTCCCTTATAACGGATAATGCCTTTCAGCCTGAAAAATAGAGAAGAAATAAAGAAGGCAGTGTGGGGGAGGAATCAGCCATTATAGGGAAAGAGAAGGGGTCGTTCAGTAAAAATGTAGTAACACGTTTAACTGGCTGCTTTATGGTCCCCAGCAGCGCCTCCTTGCAGACAGCTACTTGCAAGAGAGCTTTACACCTTACTGTGGACCTGACATGATTTCCAGCATCGACACAAACGTACAGGAGCACGAGGTACAGACAAAGGCCTAGCACAAAATGTGTCCCCTTAGCTCCTTAAAGAATTACGGAAGCGGCACCGACTCCCGGGACTTACTGGCCACCATGCATGCAAAAAGCGCATAATGTTTATACTGCCACAACGGCATGCAGCACTAAGTGCAAGCTATATTTAGGGTTTTTAATGACATTTTACATCTCATCTGTTCGTGGTCCGTAACATTATTATGTGCACAGCAGTGTCAGGGGCAACTTTGGTGCTCAGGGGTGGGTGGCCGCTGAAGGGTGCTAGCTTTGTAGGTAGATATTTTTTAGTGGAGGAGCATTAACATCTCCCACAAAAAGGAGCGCACAAGCATAGAAAGAGATATTTGAAAACCCCCCGACCCCCAGATAAAATTATCACATAATCTGCCTCATCACGAGTTTGGCGGTAACCCTTAAATGCGGTGGTAACGCTATTACTGCCGCATTTTAAGGTCTGTCAAATCACAGGCTTGGCAGATTTACCTCCAGTTCTGAGCTCGGGGCAAATCCGCTGCAATTTTACCAATTTTCGGTGCTATTACCGCCTGTGGTAATACTGCTGGCAGTAATAGCGCTGAATATTCCCCATTGGGCCCAATGGAGAATTCCCGAATGGGCCCAATGAGGAATGGGGACTTACCGTTCTGTCAAACCCGTGATCCGGTGCTAATAGCGCCAGGGGGTTTGGTGGTAATGCTAGTAGCCCCAGTGGTAATACCACCGGGGTTACCGCCCAACTCGTGATGAGCCCCATGTTGAAATGGCACATTTTACAAACAACTTTTGAGAAAAATAAGTAACATCTCATAAAATTTGCGACTGTTTTCTAGGATAATACATGAGACAATTCCAGTATATGCCATATTACAGGGGAACTTTATATTTTCATGATGCCTGCCTCCAAAACATAGGCATCTCTTTCATGCAGATGTGCCCTCACTATGCATCAATAGTGCCACTGTAAATCCCTTCATGACGGGGCACCTACAATATGACAACAATCCGGTGTAAATCATTGATATTGAGCACACAATCTACGCTGATATGGTCACTGTAAATCACTCTTATGAAACTAGGTCTACTATCTATGCCAGCACAACAAACCGCACAAACTTCACTACATCGCAACAACAAAACAATAACACACATAGTCTTGCACAACAGTACACAATGACTACCGGCCGCAAACACCCCAGGCCCAGCCAACTGACCCACCGGGCTGAGGCCGCCAACAGCACATCACTGCTCTCTTGCACTTTTCCTGCTGCCTCCCACTAACTCAACCTCCCCTCCTCTTTCAGAGCTGCCAGAGTGCCAGGGGACCACTCCGGTGGTGATAGTACACGGTACAAATGTCCTTTAACATAACATTAACAGTAACAGTATGGGTACAGTAAATCACTTTCATGAAAACACCTCTCAACCATTTATGTCCCCAGAGTGGGTGAAAACAGACAGACAATTTTGTCTTTGGCAGATGCGTGCCCATTGAAGTGTATGGCCAGGTAAGGGGCCTGGCAGGTGAGGGAACTAATTCCATGGCAGGTAATGCCCACTAAAAGCATGTGTGCTTAGAGGTATACACGTATGAAGTTGCAGCCAAAATACCCAAAAAGAATTTTGATGATGTCACATTGCACATACAAAATAAGACTGCACTGTCATAATAAATATGATGCAGCACCTGCCCTGCACCACCATACACACACACATACTCACTCTAAAAAACATGTTTATGTGAGCACTCGCATTCAAACTCTTGCACACGAAAAGCAATGGTTTCACATGTTTTTGCCATGGCTGTTTTCACTGTGATTGTTTTTAAAAAATGTGTTTATTTATGAATCAGCGCACAGGAGAACATATACAATAACATTGCGTATAGCCTCACAGAGCATATAAACCAAAGTGTCCCCCCCCTGTGTTCCCAATAGGGCCCTGTGTCCAGGCCTCATTCGGCCTGACCAGGCGGCGATTTGTTGCCCATAGGGTGATTTGTAGGTCAGGGACGGTTAGTTCCGGTCGTAGTTTAGGACTGGAGCCCAAATGTCAGTGAATTGGTGGAGAAGTCCCGCTCTGGCTGCCGTGCTCCTCTCGGCTTTCAGGATGTCCCAAAGTTTAACCCACCAGAGTGTCATCAGGGGACCCTCCGCGGACTTCCAGGTGCGGGCCACTGTAATTTTGGCTGCCAACAAGAATTGGGATATCAGTGTTGCCCTTCTCCCTGTTCGCGGGTAAGAGTCCGGGAGGGAGCGGGATTCCCAGGAGGACTTGCTCAGGCGTTAGCGGAAGTTCCACTTGAGTGATATCCTTTATGGTAGCGAGGCATTGGGTCCAGAACGCCTTTATTTTGGGGCAGGTCCACCACATGTGGAAGTAGGAGCCTGAGCGGCCACAGAGACGCCAGCAGCGGGGATCCAGACCCTGCTGAAACTGATGGAGGCGCAGGGGGATGTAGTACCAGCGCAAGAGCAGTTTGTGGGCGCATTCCCGGTTAGTGATGCAACAGGATGCAGTGTGCGTTCTGGTCCAGAGATTCACCCACGTACGATCTTCAATAGGATGGCCCAGGTCTGCCTCCCAGAGGGACATATAGAAGGGCTTAGTTTGGAGGGGGTCTTCCTGCAATAGTTTATAGAAGGCCGAGATCTTTCCCCGGGAAGGCAGGTTGTTTGCTGTAAGCTCTAGCGGGGCAAGGGGTCGTGTTGCCGCCGCCAGAGTCTCGGGTTTGGAGCACCAGTGTCTCAGTTGGGCATAAGTAAATCTGTCCGTCCCTGCTAGCTGGAAGATCGCTTTACAGCGTCCAAAAGGTGAGGGGGGCATCCCCCTCAAGTAGCTGCCCCAATGTTTCCAGGCCTCCAGCCACCCAGTTCCTAAAGTTCGTTGGATGAGTTCCCGGGGAGAAGGCTGGGTTGAGGAAGACCGGGGAAGATGCGCTCATACCTTCTTGGACACCTATAAGTCTGCGGGCCCATTCCCATGCCTTTATCGACTGCTTTGTGGCGGTCAGCACTCCTGGCCAGTTCTGGCATAGTGTCGTAGGAATAAACGGAAGAAAGCGGAAGGGAAGGGGAAGGCGAGACTGTTCGATCTCTACCCACTTCGGGCGCCCAGTGGCGAGGCCCTACGCATGGAGGTGGGCCAGTTGCGCCGCCGCTTGGTATTTCCGGAGGTCAGGCACCCCCAGTCCTCCTAGTCTCGTGCTGGCCATCATCGTTCTCCGAGGGATCCTCGCTTTCTTGGCCTTCCAAATAAAGTTGATGATTTTTCTTTGGAGCCGCTGCAAGGGGGGGGGGGAAGAGGGATCAAGGTTGGGAGGGAAGCGCAGGCGTAGAGAAAGCGGGGGAGAAGGTTCATCTTGCATGTCGTTAACAGCAAGATCTCCTGTCACTGTGACTATTTTAACCATCATGTTTTCGCCACAGCCGTTTTTGGTGATTTTCTCCTCACCACCACCTCCCACTGCCACCAACCACCCCAAATCCCCCATCCAAAACACACATTTTGTGTAAACGAATACAACTTTCTTTTATAAATGTTAAAAAAAACAACAAAACACAAAAATCGTCAAAAAAGGCTATTGACAAAAACACCATTTGTGGTGAAAGCAGCCATGGCAAAAAACACAATAACCGATTACAACACATTCAAACATTCATGCCTACATACACTTTTTATCGTTTGCTTACAATCATCACTGCTGCTTTGGTGTTCCTCTGTGGTCAGACTTCAGCGTTGTGATTGTCCATGTGTTTAACATTTCCTTCTAAGGAAACTAGGGCTTGCTTCCTCAGTTTCAGGCTAGCATGCCCACATGTCCTCGGAAATAGGCCCAAAACATTTGAAAACCAACAGCAGCAAAAGGGCTGGATGCCTTATGGTGCTACTGGGGTTCTGCGGGCAGCTGGGGGCACCCATTTGCCCTTGGGCCCAAGCACTGTGGAGGCACCTGATATACCAGTCGGTGCAATTGTGCAAGAGACCCACGTGCTATCGAGTAATCTTTCCACAAGGTCCGGCAAAAATAACTTGGCTGCCACAATTTGCACGAGAGTCTTACAGAGGAAAGTGTTGCCCAATGTCAGAGTTCATAATTTTAACATTTCGACAGCCTTTTGTGACGCAGATTTTAATTGGTCAGCAGGATATATCATTTTGTTATAGAACGAGCAAGTCAGAAATGTTTTGCAGTTATATACTTTGGAACTTTGTGCTTTCCTGTCAGTGGACAATCTGTGAGCTCTATGGACTGGAATAGCCCACAGATTTGTCCAGCACACAATGTTCCAAGTCTACCAGCAGGAATTCAGACTCTACCCTCAACCAATTTCGTGTCACCACACATGCAAATTCATGTACTATTCACAGGTCACTGCATAGCCATGTTCACTTTATACAAAAAGCGTGATATAATAGCTTAATGTAGCGGGACCTCATGGTGTACCAGGTGTTATAGGTCCCTAACCTGCCATAAACTCCCTTTCTGTGCTCTTTAATGTGACTTAATCTATAAAATCTAATTTAACTTTGAAGATTCTTGTACAGAAACATTGTTCCCTGGTCCAACACCCCCTACCACAACAATCCCACCCAAATTTCTAGGACAAGAACCAGGCTGCTGTCGATGTTAATCTTCAGTTTTTTAATACATTACATCAAAACTAAAAATGGTCCCCCAACTTCATGCTTCAAAACTGAATAGGTATTCTTATACAGCACTGCACAATGAACTTTTAAATGATCACAGCTTGTCGGGTTCTGTATTTTCAAAAGCTTGCATCAGAAATTGACACTATATAATGCACTTTATTTTCTCTAATCCATCAATAAATGTTGGGGCCAGAGAAAAACTTCAAAAGATGCATTTGAATTTATTGTCTCTAAATCCACAGACAAGTTTGGGCACTAGAAAAAAGATGATCGTATACATTGGGATCATCTACAACTTGCTTATTCTTAAAACAATCCTACTCTGAAGAGAATCCATGGTTGGTTCCTAGTTGTGCCATGCATGTAAAATACCCAGTGTAATGCTGGACCACTTTTTCTAACGCATTGGGTTTGGAATAGAATTTTTCATTTGTTGAGAGCACAAAATATAGTTTCTTGTAAAATGTCCTGCAAGCATGAGAATATAATTAACTGTTGGATCAGAAATGAACTCTACAATCCTTCTTGACATTAGAAGTCTGCTTAAAGCAGAGTCCTTTGTTGTCTGTGCAATGTTTTTCGGTAAAATGACAAGAGTTATATATACATAATATAAATAATATTTACACAAATGAAAAAGATAAGATATGCAGGACGTTCAATACAAAATAGAAATAAAAATCAGATCAATGAAAGAACTTATATACACCATAATTCTTGGTTAGTCAACAATGCATTAATCTCATACCAGTAACAGAGAGATTATATACATATAGTTTCCGGTCATTACCCTGTTCTTTATTAGTAGTTTTGCCTCCTCCTCAAGGCAGGATGAATGAAAATCAGGATACTATTTCATTCTTAGTCCTTTGGTTCCATGAAACGATAATATGAAATGCTTCAAGGTTTCAATTAGCCCAAGAGAACCCAATTAATTACCTCTGCCATTGGTGGTTTTATTCCACGGGACCATTATTTCTAAAGTGGGCAAATTATGGACTTTGAACCGTAGATATTCCCATTTTATATTCTGATTTAGGAATTCATGGGAAATATTCTCTGAATAAGATGTTTGTGACTAAGTCAACTTTGTTCTGTTCCTAGGTAGTCTGGGTAACTAAGCGCTTTAGTTGGATTTGCATTTTTTGTGTTCATATTAGACCATACATCAATCTTAAGGCACTTTGCCCAATATGAAGCAACTTTGTTGAGATTACCTAACGTGGTTGATCTGAAACCATTGTGTGTTTCTACACATGCAGTGTAAAGTTGATGCAACAATGTATTCTCAATGGAAGAATGTATGTTATTTGCATAGTCTCTTCTTAACCAACTGATATTGAATTGGTATGAGACCAAAGTCTGCTTGAATATATACCACAGGTAGGCTAAGCGGCCAAGAGAACAGTCACTAAGCAATAACTGACAAGTCTTCCAAACTTTTATATTTGTGTGTAGCCTCATATTTCACATCCATAAAACATAATAGGGAACAATTTCAGCTTATACAAAGTGATTAAAAGTTGAAGGGTGTGTATGCACAATGTTTCAGTCCAATAGAACTAAAGGCAATCAAATGTTTTACTGCACTTATCCAGATTAAATTTCCAAGTCATGTTATTGTCACTCAACAGTCATTTAAATGGGCAATTTCCTGAGAATTAAATGGACAAAGTAATCCCTTTCCCACTTTACCATAATGATATAGCTTCACCGAAGATTTCTATTTATCTACTATGGTTTCCAGACATCAGGAATGTGAATAATACCCTTTTCACAGATCTAGTCGTAAATTAAGCCTGCGAAACCTCCGGAATTCGTTTATGTGCATACTGCCACAGTTCAATATATGCATTTTGTGCTAAAATCTGCATGGCATTCTATTTTTAAATACGCTTCCCCAATTTTCCTCGCTGGGAAAGGCATGCCCAGAATGAGTTTCAGTTGCTATCAGAGGTTGAGCTATTTCTAAAGACCTATATCTAATTGCAGAGGGTTTGTTCTTCTCACTTTTGGGTTTGTCTTTCAAAGGTCCAGTACAGGCAGGACATCTACATATCCAGGCACCTTCACCCACCCCCAGTCTGTCCTCTGCCTTCAAAATCCTTCTCAGGCAATCTGGTTCTTCTTTGGGAAACGTTACTGCAATAGGGTACCTTTAGACAAAATGCCTTCTTGAGGGGATCGTCCAGCTATCTTCAATGTATAATCTGACACCACCACTCCGCCAGTCGGACAAGGTCCACCCCCATCTGCTAGATTGCTGAGAAACCCAGAACTCTATATTTTCTGTGTGTCGGGATTTAAATAACTTTTAAATGTCACCTGTCCAGCATCATTTGATGCATCAATTTCTCATTGAACAGGATTTTTGATTGGTTCCCTTTCTATACATATACTCGCATTTATACTCCCCTCTATTTGGATTGGTTCAATGTATTTAGTTATGTGGCAATGAGAGGTTCAGCCTCCTTTCTAGAGGTTTGGGTCAGTTTGGATTCAAACCAGTTTTCTCCCATGATTTCACTTATTAAAATATATCCCAGTATTGATGCTTATAAATTTAAAAGTGCAAAACAATTCTGAATCCACAGATATGGCATGCCCCATTAATATGAAATAGTTATTACATGATGTACATTTTCATAATCGATGTATATGAATCTATCATGTTTAGATTTAAAGTACTGGGAATTCTTTTCCGAGTCCAAATCTGTAATTGTTTTCTAAGTGTTGCAGAGGTATGATCGAAAAGGTAGTTCCATTTTATCTGGTCTAAGTGGACATGGCAATTTAATGTTTAATTATTAACTTGAAAGGCAGAGTTAGGCCAAAGCCATTCAAACAGACACACAGATGGTAATTTACTATGAATCTATAAGTCAAAAGGTTGGGCTGTGCTGTAAATTAGTCCTCCTATAAACTGTGAGGTGAGAGAACTAAGACGTGAACCTTTGTTCCGAACCTATGTGTTTAATAAGTGTCGCAAAAACAGAGAGGAAGACGTTTCTCTGTATGTCCTAAAATATAGTGCAAACCTTTAGAAAACAGATTTCTTTGGTTCAAATTGCGCCAACTCTAGGTACAATAATTTCATCTTATGTATCCTCCCAGATCAATAAATAAACAGACACTCAAATGACAGGTCTGTATAGTTAAATGGAGTTCTAATGTATTAATAACACATTGTACTAAATGAATCGTACTGCAAAGCCTACACGTGTTTTGAGCCCTTGCTCTTCCTCAGGGCTCAAAATTACAAAGATGTTTTGGGTACTTTCAAATTGATACATTGTCATGTATAGACGTTCCTTTAAATATCATTATCTTTTCTCTAATCTAAACAGTAATGGGTTAGACAAATAAATAACATCAAACAATAAAGTGCATGCACATGAAAATCCAAAACGTTGGCTCATCAAGATAAAATAAAATCGGCAAAAATCAAATCCTAATGGCATGCACCAAAATAAGTTTTTGTTAGATTATGTTACAATACGGACTCATGGATAAGAGATGAATGTTATCATAAATAAATCAACAACAAAAAAGAGGACAAACAAAATATACGGGAATGGGAAGATTAGGATTGAAAAAAAGAGAAACCGAAAATCAAAGTTAGTTTCAGTGTTATGAATTTGCTGCTGCATCATATTCTACTTTCAGTTCCTAAGTATACATTCCTGGTACAATATTGTTCTCCTTTTGCCTTAAATTATCTAATAATTATTGGCATTGGTGATTATGAATCTTCATTAAGGTGAGCAAATAGATCATTTGCGATTGTAGTCTTGATGCCTGTATTAAAATAACCATGGTTATGGTAGGGTGCATACATAAAATATTACATCCTCGTTATATGGCCGTTCCATTTCAGGAAGTATTTTAATAATTAGAATTGTTAATTTAGAGATTGCATGCTAACTGTAGGATCATGGGATGTTTTACCCAAACAGCAAGACTTATTTGGAGGGAGATACAGGAGGAGGGGGCATCTTTTTTGAAAGATGCAAATGCACAGATTCAAATGAAGTAGATGCAAATAAAGATATAAATGCACGGATGTAAAGACATGGGGGCCTGATTCACAGAAGCATTTTACAATGGTGAAATCCCATTGGAAAATGTTCCATGAATCAGGCCAATGGAACTGTTTAGAACTATGCAGACACCAAGCTAGACCTTCTATAGGAAGTTAGTGTGCGTCGCTCACTAAAGTCTATAACACTACTTGTGGATGTTGAGATTAAACCAGTTAATATTGGGCTTTGGAAAGTAGGAAGGTTCTGAAGAATCACAGAAAAGGCCACAGGGGATATTTTCTTCCATGTATTGTCAAAGCAAAATGGTATTTTATGAAGCATGTGCATTGCAATGGTTCAATTAACTTCTAAAAATAATCCACTGAAACAATGCCACCATGTTGTTCCGTAGGTTTACCTGGGGTGGCCAGGTGTCCTGGTTTAGATTTCCACACCTCGCCTGGACAATCTTCTGCAAAGTAGTGAAATGTCTCACTTTGCAGAGTTAGCCTTGAAGCCAGACCCGTATAATAGAACTTCTTTGATATAGGCTGAGAGCAGGAGAGGTTACAGCTTCAGGGAAAGCTTGGTTTGATGGATAGAGAGTTTAAACCGTAAAATGCCAGAAGATCAGGTGTCTCAAAATAAAAAGAGAAAGGTCCATAAGAAGGTGACTGGATATGCTAAAGGATGGGATAGAAACAAGACAACAAAATAATGGGGTAAGGAGCCAACGGAAAGTTAATTAAAGTAAAGATGAGCATAATAGAGAGAAGTCACAGAAAGGGTAGAAATGTATGTACATTCAGTGCCATAAAATAGTTCCAAGCATGCCACCATCAGAAAGCATTATAAATACAACCTGCCCAAAGACCTCAAATCTCCTTGAAATATTTCTAACTAAAAATATTGCCACCGAAATTAATTTGTTTAAAGATGCCCCGAAATTAGCTAAAATTACCCCTCCACCCAAAAAGCATAGCCATTCTGGTTTCTTATTGGAGGTATTCTTTGTGAGTAGATAAAGTAAAATGTTGGCAGCACGTTAATCTACAAAAAAAAGCAATTGCCCATGCAAAGAAGACTTTTTTTTCTAATAGTATTTCTGCTGCATGCCCAGATTCACCAAACCTTTTAAAAATCTACAGAGAACCTGCAGCGGGTATGGAGGAACTGCATGATGTAGTTGCTTCTCAATCACTTTATGATAATCTAGCATCTTTCTTTAGGAGTACGATCCATTTGCAAATGAAATAGGATCTATGACGCTCTGATGCCAGTTACATTTAGGATCTTTTCTGGTTTTGCTCCTTTTTAATTTTTATTTACTCAGGATGTTATTAAGAAGGTCCTGGGACTAAAAACACAATGGTGCCCAATGGAACCTTTTCTAGCAAAATTCATAAAAGTTCATTCTGATTTTGTCATACAATCCCTCACTTGTTTTAAATGGCCATTTACAGAGAGGTGTGTTTCCTAGACAGTTGCGGGAAGCTGTAGTCACGTCCATTTTGAAAAAAGAGCTAATCTAGATGCCATTAATCCTGCTAATTTCAGGCCTATTTCTAATCTCACCTTTGTAAGCGAAATCTTGGGAGGAGAGGTTACTGCACAGCTGTACAACTATCTTCAGAGGGAAAATCTACTTGTCGATAGTCAATCAGGTGTTCATCCTCTGCAAGTTACTGAAACAGCAATTTAGCTGTGATTTTGAGGTCTCTTTCCTAGGTCTAGAATTTTCACTTTACAAAAGGTTCACTGAGTTTTGGTTAAGAAAATCCAAATGCCCTTACTCCCAATAACCATGTCAAATCCGTGCTACCACACTCGTTCCCTGTGAGCATACAAATCCCAAGACTCAATCTTCCGCCCTTCACTGCGAATTAACAATCGCAAGGTCCATTCTGGTCACTCTTCCTGCAGGTCTAGTAGCAATCGGTTCTCGAGGCTGCCTCACTACCATTGTGTGAACAACTTCGAGGACAGAGCGCCCCCACTCCGAGACCAAAATTGCCAGGATGTAGCAGAATAGTCCGATTTCACTCTTAGGAGTGGATGGCTGTTCAAAAACAACAATGTGGACCATTACAATATAATACACAACAGAATATATAGTAAACATATAGACACACCCACCTTTATGCAGCCTATTTGAAGGGTGGTATGGAAACTGTGTGCCACTCCATTCCATGCCTGCGCCTCATACCCAATATCTGGGGACTACTAGACAATTTTTTTGTCCTGACACTCTGAACCGAAACAGCCCTGCACAGGGGAGGCGGATGGCAGAAGAGTTGGAGGACCACTGAAAGGTTTAATAACTATGATGTGTTTCCTTTCACCTTCGATAATATTGCTATTGCGAATTAGGACCCTTGGTTTTGTGTTTATATCCAACTAACCGTGCAAGAAAAGGGACTAGATTTTGACTTACATATGATAGTGTAGGACTGGTATTATTTTTTTAAGAAGGCACATTTTTACTTTTTTAGTCTAGGGATTGTTAGTCTGGATAACATCGACATGATGTGCCGACATGGTGTGCTGATTCCAAAGGTTGAAAGGTGCCACACTGTCTAGAAATTGATTTCTTTATGCCCTGCTTTTGTCAAAAGAATGCATTCATCACCTTGACGGGAACATATTTGTCTGTGAATGACAGCAGAGGCACCTTTAGGTTTAATTGCGGGTCTCACTGACAGTATGTTGTCCAGGCATCGGCCAAGTCAGTCGTATTAAGAGAATTTACAGCTGTCTGCTTTACAATTTTTATAATCTGTCCCCTTATATAGCTGCCAATTCTGAATATGTTTTGAGTGAATGTTCTTCCAAAGCTGTAAATGAATTTTGTGAGACGAATGCCGGCTTCGATTCACTCACAGTAGCTTGTACATCATACATTGCCCGACGTGGAGGATATTGTCCACCTACAAATCCCTGGGTGAGGAAAATCAAACAGTATGCAGCTGTGATGTGATGCAACAGTATAGTGTGGGGTGTTTATTGAACTTCAATGGGTTGGTAAAAACGCCTATCTAAGCTACGAACAACAAATAATATTAAAGCAGTCCTAGTGGTGTCTGTCAAAATAAAAGTGCTTATACTAATACACCTATTGCCAATCCTTACTTCTAAATACAAAATGGTGTGGGATAACAATGTACCCAAAAGAAAAGTGTTCAAGAAATTATATGTCAGGATAGTTGAGCAGTTAGCTTCCCTTCCCCATGTTTCATCACGGGGCAAGGAGGCACGTGCGGGCTTTGCACACACTCTAGCTTCTTGGCCACGAGTTAACTGTTCAACACATAGGTATCAGGGCCTTCCGCCAAAGTCTCTCTCTCAATGACAGTCTCTTGATGCAGCGGGCCGGATTCAGCAAACAAAACACAAAAGTTTCTTTCCTTTGTCAAGGTTTCACTTTCACAAGTTCAAGACTGGTCTCCCTTATTCAGGCTCGGACCATGTATCCCTTTTGTTCGGGCTCAGACCCCTTTTCTACAATGTTCATAGTTTGGTCTCCCTCATTTGGGTTCGGACAATGGATTCCCTTCATTCGGGCTCAAACCCCTTTTTGATACAGGAATCTAAGACTTTTGAATGTGCAACAGGTTTTGCTTAAACTGTCTCAGGACCACTTTGATTCACTTCACACAATTTACACTTCTCATCAATGTTCTGCTTTTGTTTCCTTTCGTCAAGATACCGTTCATAGACCTTTGATTGAGCACATTCACAGTGCCGGACCACTCTGTCAATGGTATCGTATCTTTTCTTCTAATGTCCAAATATTCACCAGCAATTTAGCTTCACTCGCGTCTTTCATCATACATGTTTAAGAATGTTCCTTCTAAAGCTCACTTTACAATGTTGCCGCTTGCGACCTTGACTTCAACATAGACCGGTCTACCCAACTGACCGGCTGTGTTCTCTGTCGCTTCTTTGTTCTTGGAGCCATGGATGGTGCCACAGCGTCTGCTGACCCTCCCCACCTTGGTCAGTCACGCAGAGGACCCTGGATATCTCCGACACACAATGCAGGATTCTTTAACCTTGTTTTCTGTCTTGAAGGTTTCATGAAAGTAAAGGTTTCCTGTAAACAAGGTCAAGGATGTTGTCCCTCTCGCAAACCTCTTGTGCCTGGCCGTCTGTCTCCCCTCATTCAACTGCCAACTCAAAACTGCTGTACCTTCATGTGTTTTTCCTCACTCCGAGTGTGCTCTCGTGCTCCGCCTTTTCTCCACGTGAAGAAGTGTAATGGAAGTCAGGTGTGAGTGATTTCTGATGATTGCCTGGCCTCGCCTGACCATAGTATTGGGACAGGTCATGTACACGGCTTGGATGCAAGTCTGTTTTCTCCCAGAGCGGGCTGTCCATGAGAAAGTGTTCATGCAGGAAAAGGGGGGCGGGGGATTGAGTTTCAAAATATCCCATCGGATAGGATGGGAAAAAGGTGTTACAGGGAAGAGAGGTATACCACGTCTCACCATCCGGTGTCCCACTCCCATTGCCTAAGGACCCCTCACCCAGGCGATCCTCCCGCACTGGTCCACCCCCAGGAACTGGATCCAAAAGCGATGGCTGTGTCCTGGCCATCTTGATGACAAGCCCCAGGGCCGAGCAGGTGAGACGCCTTCAGGTTTCTCACACCGCTGTCAACGGTATCATATCTTATCTTCCAATGTCCAAATATTCACGTTCCTCCAAGCAATAATGCTCCCACATCAAGACATTCTGTGATGTCATCTCTTCTAGAAAACGGGCTGCCTAGAAGGATGCAAAATACACTACTGTGGTCTTCAAGAGCTACATTGCATCAGGTGTACTCCCATTTAAATTCACTGCATTACCCCTCATTTTGTGTGGCTGTTGTCACAAATAGCCACAAGAATACACCAACTCCAAAAGAAGGAACAATGTTTTTTATTGTCAATTTAAAGGGGGTCCACCTAAGGGCCGTCCCCCCCTCTCTCTCTCTCTCGTCTTATAGTGGGGCTTAGCCCAGTCTTCGATGATCCCCAAGATGGTCACTAGAGATCAGGAAACCATACTATCTAAATTCTGATTGGTTAGCGGTGAGGGACTTTAACAGCCTTATCCATCTGACTCTATCCAGAGTCTTCTAGGTGAATCCTATCCTGGTGTCCCCCACAAACTATTGACTTTGAAATGGCAATTGGTGCCTGGAAACCACCCAGGGTCCACTTACTCTTCCCCTCATATTATCATATCGCTCATCCTGATGGTCTTTCATTCTGTGTTCTCACTCTCTCTTTCTCTCGCATGTTTCTGCTCTCTGTCTACTCCTTTCTCCTACCTTCCATTACTCTCCGCTCCCGCCACTCTCCGCTGCCACCACTCTCCACTCCTATTAAACTCTGCTACACTATGCTGTCTCTCCTTCTCTTACACTCACCTTGCTTTCACTCTCCAGTCACCTTTCTCACTCCTCTACTCTCCCCTAGTCTCACTTGTTCACCTCACTATCATGCCCAAGTGCCACTCTCGTATCAAGCAATCACCGTCGACAAACTCTCCTCTAGTCTCCTCCACATGCTGCACCATTCGCTTTCACCACCTTTCCTACGTCACCCCCGGACCAAACACCCCACATCTGCATGCGGGTTCCATATTTTCCTCCTCCCCCTTCAATTAGCTCTTATGCTCACCTGGGTCCCCAGGTCATGCTCTGCCTCGCTCTCCCCAAGTGCCGGATTTCTCAGGTGTGAAGTCATAACATGCCCTTTAAGCCACATCCCATTTTCAAACGCGTGTCCACAGGTGTTTTGCAATGGCAGCCTGGTACATCAAATATCACTTTCAGAGTTCCTATTCTGTTGTAAATTAGAGTCCCGATTGCCGGTCCCCAGCAAGCAATGTTCAGCTCGCTTTGTGTTCATCGCTGTATCTCTCTCCTGTGGGTTGAATCCACTGCAAGGATTACTGTATTTGGTAGTTCTGAAATGGAAAAGACAACACTGGCCAGCAAGTTGTATGGCAGGTATGGAATGATTAAAAGTGGCCTTCCCACTTGCAACCAGGCACAAAAGTGGGGAAACAGACTGGGGCCCTCTCAACGTCCTCACCATGCCACTAGGGCCCTGACCCGGTCACACTATCGTAAGAACATGTAGGCGATTTGGGTATTAAGGACTGGACAAGGAGAGCATTGCCGTAGAAAGTCTAAAGCCCCAGCCCCTCCAAGTAAAACCCACTGATGATCTGACAAGAGAGAAGCAACACTGAACGTGAACATCAACATCACCTGTGTTCCTACCTACCAAAAGGTGTGTCTCTTGCATAGCGGAATTTCTCTGAGAAGGAATAATTGTAACATGGCCAGGAGGCTACACAGAAAGGAGCATTCTTTCTCTTTTTTTCCCCCAAGAAAAATAAGTTCCACAGCAGGAGAGACCCATTGTGCAGCTAAAGGCAGCCATGCTTTTGCCTCCTTGAGGTGTACGATGAACAGGAAAAACCAGTTGCCTCCCGGTGCAGACACTATTCAAAACAGGCAATACTTAAATTAAGTACAAACTTCCAAATGGCGGGTCGCCAACTGAACGCCCTCATGACGAGGACTACTGGAGATTCTGGTTTTGACTAGAGAGAGCAAAAAAGACCACATTATTTTAATGTGTGACTGGCAGAGGTTTCCAGGGGTAATGGCTGTGTTTAGGGTTCACAGGAGGGCGTCAACATCCCAAGTGGTGAGAGGAGATGGTCTGCCGAGCGCAACTATCTCACCAGATCACATCTGATCAGACTTCCATTCATTTTTCTACAACTACTGTGGCAAAACGACCACTGCTCTGCAGCAGTACAGGGAAGAGTGGTGTTTTTAAACTCCTACTCAGACACACACTACTACTAAACCAGCATGGATCTCAGTCAAAGGTGAAATGGGCACAACGTGAATGGTACACCTCCTTTGGTAGCATGGGCCCAGGGCAGGCTATACTTCTCAAGAGGGATGTTAGCCATCAAGGAAGAATAGTACTGTGGTAATGAAATCACGTTTCTATAAAAATATAACACTTTAAATCAAACTAAAAGTACAAACTATTAAAAACACTAACAAAGCTTGTATGTAATGAAAGACACAGAATATGCAAACTTTTGGTTAAAGGGGGCTCTCTGGGTATGATGACAGGGAAATGCAGGCAATTGTCTTTTCAGCAATGTTTACGTTCAAGTATATGCTTTTAAAAAGAAAAGGACTTGGGGGTAAAGGGCCCTTACAATCAGGTCAGTGGTACAGAGACAATTTAGATACCTTTCAGTCTTGTTCTTTGGATCTGATATTATCAAGCTAGGTGTCTGAGTAGTTTGAGGTGTTTAATCTGCTTCGAGTTGGTGAGCTGGTCCACTGGGTTCAACACGACATGTAGGTAGGCAAGCAGCAGCTCTTCAAGTGAAGAGGTTTGGGCCAGGCAGGCGATGTTCAGGTGAGCATAGCTTGCGATGAACTGGAAGCGGTTCATCAGTGCAGAGAGAGCCACATGTAGCACGTTTTCTTCCAGAGATGATGCGAGGCCCTGCCCAGGTAAAGATGAATCATCTGAGGAAAGAAGACTCCCTCTTCTGCCCTTCCCAGCGGGAGGTTTGCTAGAGAGTACTTGGATGGCTGCCAGTTCCAATAGACAGAGTCCTGGTTACTAGTGTTCCAGCTGCTGGCAGGATTTCTAAGCTGCCAGTCCTTGTTGTGCTGCAAGACCCTACACTGGGTCACTGAGGAAAGGTAAGGTGGTGTTCTGCCCTTCTCAGCCAGGGAGCCATAACACCTGCGGCGGGCCTTTTCAAGTAATCAGAGGCCTGAAACCAGTCTCGGTAGACTTTCCAAGCAGCATGCCACCCCAAATGTTCCCCTAAAGTAGGAGGGGGGAATGTTTTGCTTCTTCTTTGGAAATGTTAATCTTCACCTTCATGGCTGAGAGGTTTGGGCAGTCTATAACCAAAACATTTGAGTAGAATCATTCTTCTGAGGCCCAAAGATGATTCAACAAAGGGGGGTGGAGGTGGTGCCATCGCATTATTTAGTAATTTTGTCACAGTGGATTGGTTCATGTCAAGCCTTCTGTAAGGGGCCAATCCAGACTGCCTGGTGATGTCAGTCCATGAGTGCTTTGTTTACATGAAGCAGGGAGGGACACAAGAAACACGGGTGGCCTGAGAATTTCCAAGATGGCGGACCCCCTCTCTCGCTGGTTACTTATCTCCCGGGCTACCCTCCTTCATTCTCACTCCCATTCTAACTTAGATCAAAGAGACTTCAGTCATCAATTTCCTAGTGTCATACACCCATTGTGCTGAAAGGGATCCTTTGACACACTGGTTCCCATCTTACCCCCTGGGCTATATCCGCTCCTCTTGGGAAAGTGTTACGCCTTCCCAAGCAGAGCTGGCTGGGCTATGCTCACGCCCTCTCTGGGGGAAAAGCCTCCAGCCCCACAGAGATTCACACAAACTGATAGCGGTATGAGTTCATGCAAACCAGTTTGACCATGAAGTGACCTTAGGTGATTTTGGCAATGTAGAACTATTTCCTCATAAGGCACTACCTCAACCAGGCATAGCCCATGTTTATTTTAATTCAAACTGCACCAAGGCCCTTGGAATACACACTTCACAATTGAATCCTGCTTGTTTACATTCAAAAGGAGTCCCATTTGTATTCCTCAAAAGGCCAATGTGAAATTTTAGAATAGCTTTGGTTCTAGACATGCCAGTAATAAATCCTTTCAGAGCGTGCCCTCCATGTGTATGAATGTTATGAATGTAACCTCCAATTTGTAGACTTCTACAATTGGTGCAGTAAAATTTGGCATCCAGAAAGAGGTTCACACTTAAGTGAACAAATTGGTTAGGGCACTTTCTAAGAGTGAAGCCCCATCGCTGCTAACATTTTGCTGGCATGCCAATCAGGTATGCCTAGAAGCCATTATATTGGTGATATCATATAGGACTGTTGGTAAGTTCATTTATATACCCAATGGCCTTCATACCCAACTAGGAACAAATCTACCAATAACGGTTTATAAAGCATGTGAGCCTATCCGACGCCAGCTTACCTTGCTTTTAAGTCTCTGGAAAGATGTGAAGAGGTAAGGCCGACCCCTGTCAGCAACCAGAATGCTATCTAATATAGAGAACAATCAAAACACAGGATGATTTCTGGGGAGTTGTCCCCAGTGAAGGAAACAGAGGCGTTGCTAGGGGGGGCTCCCCTGATCTTTTGGTTGTAGCCCCGGATAGAATCTCAGGAGTTACATCCAAAAGGCTAGCTAACCCCCAGTCCCGACAGTTCTGATATCAGTGTAGCCCCGGGTCTTTTACAGACCTATCAACACCCCTGGAAGGAAAGCCCCAGAAATGGGTGTCAGGGGGGACATCACATGGTTACTTACTGGAGGCAGAAATTGCAGGCACAGTAGCCCAGAGAGATTTCTTCCAGGAACGAAGATCTGATGGGAAAACTGAACCAGCAGACTGGGGAAAGGTTGGAAGAGGAGAGCCAGGAATCAGGAAAGAGAAGGGAGATGAATGGCCATGGCAAGCACAAGAGTTCTACGAGGATTTGCAGCATCCGCAGCAGGAGGTGGAAGGCAACCTGCAGAGTTGCGACGCACTGAGTTCTGCAAGACAGCAGATAAAATAGGATCCGGAAGTCGCGGCTCACCTGCCAACAGAAGACTAGTCAACAGCAACCGTTGCATCTAGTACATAAAAGGCTGGGGCATCTGGTTTCAGAGGCTTGTGCTGCGGTTCACATCTTTGCTGTGATTCGCCATCAATGCCACACGTGTTCTTGATAGAGACTGTTTAGCATATATGACTTTCACATCAAAATCCATTTACCGGAACACCTAAAACTTCAGAAAATCGGGATGATGCCCGTTGCAGACGGAAATCTGTCACATCCACCATACGCTGAGCCTACATCTCAGAGGCTTCACGCTTACTGATAAACATACCCTCCCAGCACCAGGACGTAAAACATTATGTTTGCTAACTTAGGATAACTTGTCTCACAAAAACAATTCTCCAGCAACAGAACCTAACGCATAATGTCAGCACGGCTTCCTGAGAACAGATTCTCCCTCACAAAGAAAAACTACCAAAGAGGCTAATGCCATTTTTTCATACATTTAAGAGACAGCAAGCATCTCAGTACAAGAACCACTGACAATATCTGTACACTAGACTGTTTCTCTTCCAGTCACCAACCAACCATTCCCAGCCCAAAGTCCCTCTGGAGCTTAACTAATGCACAAAGAAGCTTCTCTCACAGACAATGATGGAATTGGGTTGGATTTCCCTAGATTCTGAATTCTACAAAAACTGTCACCTAGGATTCCAAACTTGGGGGAAATCCCATGACTGAGCCACCACACATTGCAATGCAGTGATCGGTTGTTCCCGTGGTTCAGGGACATTCCTTGTGCAGATGGCTTCTGCTCCGTTTTGTCTTTTATTTAAGCACATTAGAGTGTGATTAAATCAGATGGCTGCAGACTAGGCAGAAAGTGCAGGGGTGTTGCTAGGTCAGGAACTGTCTGGAACTGCTATGCTGATGTTGGAACTGTTGGGACTGGGGGCTAGCTAGCCTTTTGGCTGTAGGTCCTGAGATTCGATCCGGGTCTACAACCAAAAGACCAGGGGCTATAGTCCCCTTAGCCCCCCCCGAGCAACGCCTCTGAGCAAATGTATAATTCAAAGGTGCAAATGGTGAGTGATTAAAGAGTATGAACCCGGTCACGTGGGCAGTGCCATTAGGCGCCATTTGCAGCAGCTCCCCCTATTGTCCCCTTGCCTGGCCCCCTCAGGAATTTGTAGTTATTGCTGCAGGGACTGAAAAAGACCCCACTCAGTCCCAGGCAGCGAGGCTTTTGTTCCAATGGGTCCCATATTCGAAAGTGGCACCTCCCCACCCGAGCTCTCGTACCTCCGTTGAACCAAATATTTTGGCGGCGACCTATTGCGTCAGATCTCTCCTGCCAATCATTTCCATCCTTGGACTATTCACTTAGTAAGTGGTGAGCCCAAAAGGACTCCTACACCAGTCTTCAACGGGGTGACTCACACACCCTTGTATGGGAATGGTCACTAAGGGGAGCCTACTAGTAATGAGAAAGATATGAGGGGGAAGTTGCCCAGGGTTCAGGGCCTACAGGTGGTGCTGGGAAATTAGTGGCCGGGAGTGGTGGGAGGAGGAAGACAAGGACATTGCTTGCCGCTCAAGGAAAATGGAGCATGCAATCAAGTAATGTCAGGAAAGACAGTGTGGCCAAAGCAAATCTTTAAAAAAGAGGCCAAACAATCACCCACTTATATACCACCATTATCCCTCCACTGAGTCAGAAGAACAGGATACAACTAAGAGCAACTAAGCGGTCTGCCATCCACTGTTTGCTCTCTGATATGGGTATATTACCTTGGCATTTGACAGACAAGACCAAAGAAAACATATGGAAGGGGCAACTTGTGGTTTTTTTGAACTCATGGATGAGGAATTGGATTTAAATTACCAAAGGGATTTTCAAAAACAGGTGGGGAAAATGTAGACAGCCGACCATAGACAAGACATTGGTTAAATTAATGCAGGTCTTCTTTCTTTCAGGTCAGTGGTTGGCAGAACACTGCAGAGTGATTTTTGTTAAAATTCTAAATCATCAAAGCTCATTGCTGTTGTGCACTGGAAACTATAGACTAATGTAATTGGGTAATCCTATTTCACCTTTTAACACCAACTTCTTTTAGGGTGAGGGATGCCTTTGTTCCTAAACCAAAACTAAAACAAAATTCTCCCCAATTTACCATCGAGCTTCCCAAACACAGGCCTTTAAGCAGAGGGGGGGGGGTCTGAAATCCAAAATTCTTCAATCATCCCAATTTTTCTGTCTGACATCCCCAACACAGACTAAAGTAGGTGAGAGGGGGTCTGAAAACCCCACTGCTAAATCACCCTGTGTTTATTTTTTAGCAAAGGTGTGGGTGAAAAAGTAATTGTCATGTGCCTTTTTCCAAATCTGTAAACCAAACTGCTAGCCATTTAAGCATGCAGGAAAATTTTAATTGCATGGATCTACATCTGTAAATTCATTGGGTTCACTGACCAGTGCTAATTATTTCTTGAAGTGAAATCTGCAGGAAGAAAAGTGTTGCAATTTGTGTTTTTCCCAACCTATAGGTGTGGTTTGTGTATAACAAGAAGTTAATTGAGAGCCACAAAGAATGTTGCGTGTGTAGTTTAGTGTGATTTCTATTACCTATAATTCAAATAAATGCAGATATATTTCCCTCCCGCCAGCCTGGTTCTTGGCTCATTGGTAGCTCAGGGGGAGGGATACAAGGGGCTTGATATGAGGCTGAAACAGGGCTGAATAAAAGAACTGACCTTAACCGTTTATTGTGTGACACTTACCTTGGGGAGGGAAGGGACTCGCTGTGTTGAGGGTAACCTCTCAATAAACTGTTGCAGTCACTGAGTAGTAGGCCTGACATGGCAGTAAACCAGGTGAAAGTTGATTACTACTGTAAAGCAGTGTTGATAAGTCACAAATCAGATGTAGTGGGCCTGGCATAGAAATCAACCAGGTGAAAGTTGATGAAGTGCTATGAAGTGATGTTCGTGAATCATCTTGACAAACTTTCATTGCTGAAGAAAGTGTGGTGTTAGCTACTGCAGAAATGAATAACTGTTTCGGAACAAATATGTGGTTGAAGAATAATTCTGACAAAGACAATTTATGTTCATTCTACTGAATACAGGAATTGTTCTAAGGTATATGCAAAGAAGATTGTTTTTCTTAATATAACAAGTGGACGAGAAAGAACCTTGTTGAACGATCCTAAAGTGCTGGAACATTTTGTTGCAAAGTGGAAATCAAAAGAATTGCATTGGAACTTTGACATAAGACAGGAGTTTTTCCCAGAATATAAGGAGAGACAGTAATATTGTGAATTGAACTGCTATATTTGTTATCTTTGAAATGCCACAAATATATTACTTTGTTGAGTTGGTGTATGTACAAGTGTGTGGGACAGTGTTTTCCTTAGTTCATCTTTGGCGGGGAAATCCTCATCAGAGTAGGAATAGTGAAGCGTTTATCCGACCTTTTGAGTTAATAAAATGATATCTTTTGAAAAACCTTCACAAAGATGTCTGCCTCTCATTTCCGACCCCTCACAACAGAGAGGGAATGTAGTAAACAGTGGTATGCACAGTTAGATAGGGTATATACATACATAAAGCAGCATTATACAAGGCAAGAGAAGCTCAATGTTTCCCTTTGCAAGGCACTGCACAGTACATGGTTAAAAAGCACAGCATTGTACTTTAAATAGCTTAATAGGGATTTGTATTGGTCCATTGAAAGTCCCAAGGCTGAGAAAAAGGGAGGATAGGTAGGCCTTTCTCGGGGTTCCAGTTTAGATAAGCAACAATTAAGTTAGTGGTGTTGCTAGCAGAAAGGAATACACAAGTTACGATCACCAGGTACATGCAGTAACGTTGCAAATAACGCACTAGCAAGATATATATATATATCCACAGTGCCTCAAATGGTGAAAGCAGTTCAACGCATGCACGAAGAACACATTAACAGCTTGAATACATCGAGTGCAAAAGGTCTCATACATTGGCCTCACAAACCAATAAATAAGCTATGCATGTGACCCAATTAGATCAAACACCGGCAAGCAGCAGTATGCATCAGAAGGGAGTACAGGAGGAGCTGTCAAAGTTTGAGCAAACTGTCTGGGAGATTGGGGCCTGGTCTGGAAGGATGATATGGGAAACTTTCCCACCAAAATGTATTGGACAGTTGTAAATAAGTGTAACACCCAATGCCACATCAGTTGCAGGCACCAGTATTATAACGATGTTAGCATGTTGTGGTGCCAACCAATTAGAGCACGGCCCGATGATGTCCGAGATGGTATCCCTACAAAATATCCCCACCAAAAATATTGCTGTACATATTGCCGCTTGTCTCGCCATAGGCAATATTTTTGGGGGGATATTTTGTGGGAGTGGGGGTTGCAGGGGTGTCCCCCGCACATTTTAAAATAATGCAGGTGTTGCGTGGGTGTCCCCCACAGCATCCATGGTTCAATAGCGCAGCGAAAATATGGTGATATTTTTGTATTGTGATATTTTTGCGTGGATATTAACACATGGAACTGTCCGAGACATGATGTCTTGCATAGTGGGTGGGACCCTGGGCAGGCTCAAAGATGATGATTATCCATTTAGAAGTAATGTATATAATATACTAGATGATGTATTTTAACAACCAATGTAAGCCTGTGTAGATTGTGTTTTTTATGAATATGATGTAATTTGTTTAGTTTATAACCCCTGGTTTGGGAGAAAGAAATTGAGAACATCGGTGGACCTTCTAGCGACTGAAGGGAGTACACAAAGTTAGTTTCTTCGTGCACCTTGGTTTTCTCCCTTATTTTGGTTGGTGTGGATTATTGGGAGCTGGTTTACATGAGACTACCGCTCTTGTTGCCCTACAGGACTCTAAACTATCCTTCCTTCACACTCCTTGACTGACTGGCAGAGGTGGAGGTGTAGGACACCTACTCTCTTCCTGCCTCCGCCTCACAAATTTCCAATGCCTGGTCCTTTTCTACGACTTTTGAATTCACTGTCTCTACTATTGCTCTGTCTTACTCGGTTCACATCATCTCCATCTATCGCCCTCCTGGTCTCACTGGACCATTCTTTGATGATCTTGAGCAATCCCTTGATTCTCTTTCCACTAAACATCACCTCATTCTCTTAGGTGAATTTAATCTTCCCTCTCCAACCACTTATCAAAAATCTGAGAAATCTCCACTCTATCCATAACCTTCATACCCACACAGGGGGTAACTCTTTGGATCTCTTATTCATCTCCACATCACTCTCAGCCACTAAAACTACAGTCACACCATCCATATCTGATCACTCAATAGTTTCCACCACCCTCTCCTTTCTACTCTCTGGCCATTCCTCACCACTTGTTTCACCGATATAGGAAATGTAAACCTTCTGCTATTCCCCGCTTTCTCTCCAACCTATAGTTCTCACTCTCCTCCTTCACACCCCATGCCTCTTCCACCAAAACAATCTTCTCCAGCTTCCAATCCCTACTTTATGACTCATTCTCCTCTCACTTCCCACTGCTTACTTTCATCTCTAAGTCTCAGCCTCCTCCCCCACGGGTCACCCCATTCATACGCTCTCTCCACACAGATATGCGTCAGCTGCTGCGCAAATGGAGGCGGGCCCACTTGCATGAGGACCTGCAACTCTACTTCTCCGCCCTGAACTCCCCTAAGTCCACTCTTGATAGAGCAGAAAAGGGAATCATACCTAACCCTCATTGACTATCACTCCAACGGGGCACCCTAAACTGACTCCTCACTCCTACTAAGTCTATGACTATCAACTACACTCTCTCAGCTAATGACCTAGCTGAATACTTTGCTGCAAACATTTCCAAAATTAGAGACTCTCTCCCAACCTTCCTCACACTCCGTCCTCCTATATTTTACACTCTGCCTAACTCATCATCCTCCGCCCCCCATCTCCCACTTTAGTCACACTAATACTGACAAAGTGCTACCTCTAGTGATGAAGGCTAACCCCTCTTGTGCCCCATCAGACCCTCTTGCTCCTCAGTTAATCAAGCCTATTGCCATTTTAGTGTCCTCTCACTTGGCTGAACTCTTCAACTGGTCTTTCAACTCTGCTTGCTTTCCCTCTGTTTTCAAAACAGCCACGGTCACCCCTCTCCTAAAAATGCAAGGGGCTGACCCGTACTTACCGGCTAACTTTTGCCCTGTGTCTCTCCTTCCATGCTACTCTAAAGAGCCTGAAAGAGTTGCGTTCAACTGTCTCATCAATTTCTTAGACATCCACAACCTTTGAGAAACCTACAAGCAGCTTTCTGCTCCCGTGACTCCACTGAAACTGCTCTCAGGACTGTGTCCAACTTCATCACCTCTGCTAAACACTCCAACTTGACTGTAACACTCTCTTTCTTCTTCGGATTTGTGATTGAGCCATTGCCTGGATTGAATCTTACCTTGCACCTCACCAATTCTGTGTATCCTGAAGCAACAAGACCTCTCAACTTACTCCTCTAACTGTTGGTGTTCCACGAGGCTATGTCTTGAGTCCACTCCTCTTTACACTCTACACCTCTGCTCTTGGGGCAGTAATCTCCTCCTTTGGGTTCTCGTACTAACTCTTTGCGGTCGACACCCAATCTTCTTCTCTTTTCCTGAATTCTCCTCTGATCTCTCTATTAAAATGTCGAACTGTCTCTCTGCTATTAAATATTGGTTGGCTTTGCAGTCTCTGATGTTAAACTCTACCAAAACAGGTGCTCTTCTTCCCTGTCAAAAACTCTCATCTCTTCCTGTACCTATCCAGTTCCCATCTGACACTCTCCTATACTCTCCTTCAGCTCTGATCCTTCTCACACCTTCTTTACTTTCATCTCCAAAACTGGAACAGCAACTCGTCTCAACCTCCTAAATATTGGTAAAATCAGGTACCTCTTTCCTTTCAAGACCGCCAACCATCTCTCAACCACTCTTGTCTTCTCTAAACTGCACTACTGTGCCAGCATCCTCTTTGGTCACCCAACTACGCTTTCTGTCCTCTTGACAAGATAATTTACTTCGCTACAGGACTCTCTTTGAACTCCCTCACCTCACACCTACTTCATCCTACCGTCACCAGGCTGGATGTCTGATGATGCAAAACAGGGCCAGATTTACATTTCTTCTCCTGGTTCACACACCTATCCATGGTAAATCACCACTGTATCTATCTATCCTCTATCCAACTCTACAAGCCTTCTCATAATCTCTGCTTTGCCTCCTCGGCTATCCTTGTGGCTCCTTGCCCTCCCTGTCCTTCGTCTCACTTTCGCTCCTTCTCTTCTCTCTTCTTGCTCCACTTGCATGGGATACTCTTACCCTGAATATCTGAGAAACAGTCCACACGGATCTGTTCAAAACCAAACTAAACGCATACCTCCTGGCCTATGAGTTAACCTCATAACCTACCTCTCATCTGCCTGCTAGCTAACCTTTTTCCCTCGCCTCTAACCACCTCTAACCTAACCTGTCTCTGTCCCTCACTTCCTCTGCCTCCACTCTAGCACTTCACCCATCATAGTTGCATTCTGAGCACAGCTGGCCGTATCCCCTACCAGCACTTAAAAATGTCCAATATTCTTTGTCCTTAATCTATGTATGTCTACTTAAGTATTGTCCCCGGTGACTGTTACATTTACTCCCCTCAACAACCTGGTCAGAATGTCCCTCAAACTCACCTCATTGTAAGAAGCTCACTGCTTTCCGTAAAATCTGATTTCTTATATGTTGTACGTTCTTTTGTGAGCAAAAGAGCATGGTTCCCCCTTTATATAAATACATAAATAAATTAATGTGTAGGGCCATGTGATCTAAGATTTTACAGTTCCATTGAGATTTGATGAAGGGGCTTTCTGCTCTGAAACACTTGTGTAAGAGCGCGTTACAAATAAAATATCAGATCATATATCATAAGGGGCTATCAGGACAGGTGTAAAGTGATTGGTCGTGTCCCTATCCGTCTAAGGGTCAGAGTGGAGGGGGTCATTGTGGGTAAGTTGAGATGTTTAGGTTGTAGGGCACGGCTTAGGTATTTTTACAGAATAATTTGATAATGGAGGTATGTATTAGTGCGAAAAGTGGTGGGGCCAAGGAAATGTGTAAGACATTCTCTTGCAAGGCAAAGCACAAGCACACAAATCACAAATTCACAATCCACAGCTCTCAAGCAGCAGATGCCTCAAGCAATCACTCGGACATAACAACATATTTGATTAGTTACTGCGTTGCAAATGGCTTCAGGGTGAGGCAGTGAGATACCTCATCACAGCAATTAATGCAATTTACCTGCTATTCATGTAATAGTCCACGGTGCTGTCTCTACAGAGAGAGAGAATGTACGTGCTGCTACATGCATAATTAAATTCGCATTACAAGTGTTAGTACGTGACAGTGCATCATGGAAACCACAGGATGCAGACATTAGCATACCCAGAACAGTGTTGGGGATAATTAAAATAGTCACGCCGAGAAATCGGCATGGATAAATGCAAAGCACATCTACGTCACTGGAATTTTGGTGACAATAGAGACCTCGTGAACTAGAGGTAGGGACACTAAAGCAGGCCTGCCTTGTTTTGTAGCCATTACCTGCACACACAGGAATGTCACTGTTAACTACAATCGCTAGTGTTCTCTCTTTCAGCTGATGTGCCAGTTCAGCCGCTTGATCGCGCGCTCAACCTCCATCCGCCCAGCAGAACTCAGTTGATCGGATATCCTTAATTCCACTTTAATGTACCTCAGACAGTCCTGCTCTCATTTCTCTTTGGCCCATGTCTATGAGAATGGCTTACAGTGAAAGAGCTTTCGCCTGCCAAATAGCCAGCTTGCCAATTTTTCTACCGAAGTGCTACCAACCTTTCACATGCCCCAGCTTGTGGAGAAATAGGGAACTTTGTGAAGTAACGAAAAATGCACAGTTGGTAAGGACCATTTATGCATCAGCATCCACCAACCCATATCCACTGGCACCAACAGTCCAGATGACCTTGCAGGGTTCTCTGGTAGAATGCCACGTGAGGACAGTAACTAAAACGAATGAATAACTAATGCACATCTAGAAATAGCTTGCAGTGACGTTTGCCACTGTGTCACTACAACACCCCTCCTGTAGCGATCACCAACACACTCACACAAAATCTCTGAACCTACCCGTAGGGATTCTCATCATTCCTGAACGATGCAAGATCATGCTCGGTCCCCTCTCCACCCGGAAAGCTTCACACTCCCCAGGCTTACTGCCAACTGACTGCATCTCACCTGACTTGCTCCTGGCAGAGTGCTCAGTCATCAGCAACCTCCCCCAAAACACAGACTCATTAACTTCTTCCACCCATCAAGAGCCCTGAACAGGGCCATCATAAGCACTTTTGAGGCCCTGGGCACGTACATCTTTGGGGCCCCCCTCCACCAATCCAAAGGAATTAAGGGATCAAGAATACTGGTCACGCCCCCGGCAACCTACAAGTCGCGATCACAACCTATAGGTTGATATGCTATCTCATAGCATACTAAGAACGTTTACTCCCTTTAAGTCCCCTTACCCATTTCATTCTTGCTCTAATCAGAATGATAAACAAGTAGCATTTGAAGACCAACATAAGCAGTCTACGAAGAGGTTACTGTTCGAGTACATGCAGGATACTTTTTATCAATAGCATCCAGTAAGGTATGCAACCTGTAGTATTAATGCAGGACCGTATGTAAAAGGTAAATGTAACCCATAATAGACCAAGAACTCACATTAGCTGCCTCACAGAATGCAAAGGTGCTCATGCATGGATAGCAGAGACCAATTGGAAGGAAGGAGAAAGCTGCACATATCATAGTATGGATAGTGGATGCAGATTAGAAGCTACCAGGAAGGTGTCTTTATCCAGACAGACTGAGATTAGAAGTGGGATGTGGTTTTCAAATAGTGTTGCTATAACAAATCAAAAGGAACAAATGCCTGTGGTGTGCGATATAAATATGCTCACTATTAAAGTGGAAGCAACCCTATAGCCAGTGAAACCATGATAGGTCTTTCATGAAGATCATACCATGAGAAGGAAATCACTCTGAAGGACTGACAATTTTGAAAAGTTTAGGGACTGGCAATATTGAGAGGTTAGGCAATACAAGATTAAATGAGATGCCCAGGATCACACATTGGTTAAGGGGAGAAGGGGTCAAGCTGGGGCCAATTGTGCCAACTCGATTTCTGCATTTGAATACTTTCTTTTCCTGTTCTTACCATGAACTAAAACAATCTCATTTTATTAAAAAAAAACGGACTTGGAAAGTACACAAATCACATTACCAAACATGACAATTCTAAAACAAAATATTATAGAAGGGTGTTGCGCAAAATGGGAATGGTTCTAGCTTCATTCTCTCCATCATCAAGGGAAGTATACAAGTACTAGCATACCATTCGATTTGATTTAACACATTTAATCTGGGTTTGTCTTTTGTATTTTAAAGCTTTAAATACTTCCAAAACAATAGCTTGTGACATTTTCATTCATAAACGTCCATAAAAACCTTTTACATTTACCAAAAAGCAAACCGTTTTTTGTGTCAAACAAGCAGACCTTAAAATATGCTTTCCTGAGGCCTGCAACATTTGGTCCGCTCTCTTCTGTCTACCAACCCTTCCACCCAAATGACCTACATAAGAAGAAATATCCAGTAATGGACTAAAAGATACCAGCAGCATGCAAGAAGGCAAACCTCACAGAAGACAGCACAATAATGTAAGATATATTAGATGATGACCAGGATCAATGTATCTTCTGCTGGCAAATCCAGGATACAAGCATCAACGCTTTTGTTCCATAGTCTTGAATTTGGATACTTATTCACCTCTTGGACTAACAGTTTATGCCATCGTTGGAGGCGATTGCCTAGGCTTTAGAACACCCCATCTGAACAAATCAATTTCTAGACCTTCACCATACGGATGATATGTTTGTTTTTATAGCAACCCCTATCTGGTACAGGTACATTGCTTATAAATGCAGATGTTGTTCTGCAAAACCAAATACATATTCAGGCAGGAAAGGCTCAGCTAGCCAAATACATAAACTTCAGACATAGGAAAGGCTCAGCTAGCCTTACTGGAATGTAATATTCAAATTTTGCATATGAACACATATCTCTGCAATGGGTGCTTCAAGCACTGAGCTAACTTCTGAACCATTGCGGCACTCAATTTATCAATATGCATTTCACTGTTGCCTATCGCACATGATAAACATAATTCACACAGGAAGGAATAAATGCTACAGAGTTGTGCCGCAAGGAACACATACTGTGTATACCACAATGAACACAGAAAGCAATACGTGATGAATTGATCAAGGAAGACTGTACTTGTCAAAACAGAAAGGCAATGGGTTTAGAGCCTCAGCAGCACCCCATAAAATATCTTTGTGTGTGCTATTTAAGACTGGTGAACAATGAACTCTTACTCCTTCAGATCAGGCAGCCTAGTGGGCCCCCCCTCAATCTGGGGGCCCAGGGTAAGTGCCCCTTTTGCCCTCCCATAAAAACGTTTCTGACCCTGAACATCCTGCGCTGAAATAGGACTTATTCCACACTGAACCATCCTACAATCGGACATACCCTGCCCCTGTTTTGACTACTCGAAGTGGAGGCTTACATACTGGCAACTCCTTATTAATAAACATGGTGTTCCACAAATCTCACCGTGTTGCCACCTACACCTTTTTAATACAACTTGTTATCTGATGAACTGACCATCTCCAAATGCCTTGCCCTCGCCCTTTCTGCTACAATCTTCTTGTCAACACAAACTTGTGACTCCCCTCCCACACCCTTCAAAACTGGCCTGGATCCCACCCTTTGTAGCCCTCATTAACTCAAACTGAGTGTGACCATAAAACCACACAGAGTTAGCCTAGCTAGTGAGCCTTCACCGCCTCCAAGACCACCTGCCAATCCAGTCTATTTACTAAGGCAAGATTTTACAGTGTCCTTTACAAACCTGTTAGCCCTTTCCACTAAAACATTCACCCTGCATTATAAAAAGCGGCCTTGTGATGTTGAACACCAAATTATTTCAGGAAAGGGGTCATTTTGTGCAAGACGAACTGCACCGCATTATTGGTAACCAAACTTCCTGGACTGTCCTACCGAAATGAGCATTTATTAACTCCACCAAGCAAATTCTACTGGAAACAGGAGATAACAGAACACCACGCCCCACCCACGCTCTTGTCTTGCGCCCTGGCCCTTCAGCCAATTCATCTCATATAGTTGCATATAGCTTCCTCACTGGTGATGAATGACTGTTAACCCAGCCTTCTTGTGGGCCTTGACAAATCCACCCCACCTCACTTCACGGTCCTCATCGCAAACTGCCATCCATAATGCCTTCTCCAATGATGGCACAACGCACGCAATGTGTACTGTTTCTCTTTCTTCCTCCCCAAAACTAGCGAGCAGTGCTAAATGTGACAATTTGCCACAGCATGCCTTACACCTGGAACATATTCCACCCCAAAATGATATTCCTGCAAATCCAACATCCACCTAGCAATGCGTGGAGAAAGAGAATTGAAGCCACTGGAGATCATTACATATGTGAGATGTCTATGATCTGTTCTCATACGGTAACTCGCATAACAAAGTACAAAAAGCTTATAGGCCCAGCACACTTATCAATGCCACCCTCTCATTCTGGTTCCCTCAGAGCATGAGACATAAATGCTTTGGATCTGCAGCACCATATTCCCAATGAGCCATTAACGCACCAACTCCCACATCGCTTGCATCTGACTTGAACACAGTTTTGCACCGAACATTGAACGTGGGCAACCAGGGTGCCTAATCAACAGCCCTCTTGAACACTTCAAATTCCTCCTGACAATGTTGCGACCATACAAATTTGTCATTTTTCTGGAAAAGCGTCCTGATATAGACTGTTTTTTTTCTCCATAGTCTGCAATTCATTTTACAAAATATTCAGTCAAACCTAGGAATTACCTAAGTTGCTCCTTGGTAGATGGAGAAAGTGTATGTCTCATGACCTCTACTAAACCCTCTCTTTACCCAATACCCCTGCTGTCAATTGTGCGCCCTAGATAATTTGCACGTTGTACCTTTTGTTTACACTTGGACAATTTGACTGACAAGCCCCTTTCCCTTAGGATTCTCCATATCATGTGAACCCGCTCGTAGTGCTCTTGCCCAGTTCTTTCTGCACACCAAAATGTAATCTGGAAAATAGCTCACATCTGGCACTCAATTTACCACCAAGCAATTCCTGCATGAGGAATTTACATGCAGAAGATACCATAGCCAATCCAAAAAGGCATCTTGCAAAACCTGAATTCCCTGAATGTGTTTACAAAATGATGTGATCCGACGTGACACCCCTTGCTGAATTGGCGATATTTGGATGATAATTCAAATGAGGAGAACCGGGATGCCTGGCACATTGTTACCAACAACTCATTTATTTTTGGAAGGGGACGACTATTCACCCATATGTTGGCATTCAGTTCCCTTAGATCCACATACATCACCAGTCCTCCCCCATCATGCTTGTGCACTCACACTATGGGTGACAACCATTCCAAAGACTATTCCCTGTGTTACATCTGCCAACCTCAACTTGTTCAATTCCACCTTTAAAGCTTCCGTGTCTAACAGCTGCATATTCTGGATGTTATGTAATTTAGACGTGGATCTGCGGTTTAGAAGAATGTAGTGGATAAAACCCTTTCATTTGTCTACTTTAATACTAAATACTTGTGAATATGCCATTCAAAACACCTTTTGAGACTGCTTCTTGGGCTCACTGAGAAACAGAACTGGTTCTAGCATTCACAGGTGCACCTGGGAGTGGGCCTTTTGGCAAGGTCTGTGATGTCTTATCACAAAACCTATCACCACTGCACCACCAATACAAATACTTTGGAGCGACCATCTCATTATTCCATTTGTGATCACACTACAAACCAAAGTCAGCATTCAGCCCCTCAAGCTCTCAACCACCACAACAAGAAACTGGAAAACCGTCAAAGCAAGCAACCTAATAGAACAAATAAAGATGACCAAATCTTTAACAGCAGAACTGGAGAAGGCAGACCTAGACGGGAAAGTGGAGCTACTCCACAATTGGTTTGCTGATGCAATCGAAAATATCTCCCCGGAAAGACCATTTACCACCTCCAGAAAAAATGCAATGGCAAAATGGTAAACCCCATTACTAAGCACCATGAAAAAGAGAAACAATAAGCTAGAATTAGAATGGAGGAAAGAATACAACCAAGATAAGAAAACCTAGTTCCAGAGACAAATCCGATCAAATAAAAAGGAAATTCAAAAGACAAAAGAAAAGGCATTATGATGACAGAATCACCAAAGCCACCAACACACAAAAAGAAATGTTCATCGTAAACGAAATGAGAAACCCACCAGGTTGCAACAACACTCCAATACCCTCACAGAAACTATGCAACAACTTGGCAGACCATTTCAAAAACAAAATCAACAACATCCGACAAATCATACAAAACAGACCAACCAACCCTACCACTCAACTAACCAGACCTGATGAGGAGCCATAGAACAAACTCCAAAACTTCCCGGAAATATCAATAGAGACATTCGTTAAGCTGGTAAAACACAGCAAGAAAGCAGGATCATCCATGGATCCCTGCCCCCTTACATGTACAAATCAATCCTTGCATAAGGGACGCCATCAGAATATTACAGAAATCTCTTGAATCTTTCGCTCACAACAGGAACTGTATCACAATCCTTCAAATCGGCATATATTAAACCACTTCTAAAAAAACACAAGTGGCGACGTGGAAGACTTCTCCAACTACAGACCAATTTCAAACATTCCCTACCTGGCAAAACTCCTAGAAACATACATATACAAACTAACCCAAGAACACGTAGAAAAACACCAGTTGCGAGAATTTAATTGAAATTTTATTTCTATAGCGCTCATACACAAGTGTTTCAGAGCGTGACAAGGCAATGGAGGGGAAACAGGAGAGAACAAAACAACAATCTTACTAGGCTCAGTGACATTGAGAATGTGCAAGTGCATGGGAAAGCTGGAGGGGAAACGTGCAAGGAGAGGGGAGAAAGTGGAAAGTGCAGAGCAAAAGGAGAACAGAATAAATACGAAAGAAAAATAAATAAATAATACAAGCAAACAAAAATGGTAGTGCAGTGGCAAGTGCTGAGTTCAAGGCAGCAGACAGGGTCAGTCAGATAAGTGCAGGACGATAAAAGGGGGGGCTGTATGGGTACAGATACAGACCCCAGTGCAAGGGGTGGCCCGGAGGCAGTGCAGGAGGGTGGCAGGGTGAGCAGGAACGTGGGTCCGGAGGATAGAGGGTGGCCAGGTGCACGGTGCCAGGAGAGAACAGATCAGCAGGGTAGAGGGGGCGGGGGCAAAGGCAGAAGCAAAGAGGAAGGTCTTGTGGTGCTTCCAGAACCAGAGATGGTTCTCCTCAAATTCTAAGAGTGGCATGGAGGCTGTTCCAGAGGGAAGCCCCAGCCGAAGACAGATCTACCCCCAGCTTGTTTCTTTGAAAAACAACTGACCCTGAGGGAGTTAGAGGGAGAGGAACGAAGAGCTCGAGAGGGGAGGTATTTTCAGAGGGATAGCTGAAGGTATTTTGGACCCAGACCCCAGAAAGCCTTGTGGACAAAGCAGAGGGTTTTGAATGTAATCCTTGCATTCATTGGGAGCCAATGGAGAGATCTGAGAGCTGGAGAGATATGATCACAGAGCTCGAGACCAAGGACAAGTCTCGCAGTCCTGTTCTGGATTAATTGCAGAGGGCAGAGGGCAGAGAGTAGAGGCAGGTTGGTTTAGAAAGAGGCTGTTATAATAGTCCAACCTAGAGAGAACCAGAGCTTGGGAGTCTGTGAGCTTCTGGGGGAAGGAGAGGAAGGGCAGAGTACCTCTGAGGAGCTGCAGTAGGAAGTTTAACTTTTTAGAGACGACAGACATGTGGGCAGAGAAGGAAAGTGTAGAATCAAAGATGACCCCGAGGTTCTTAGCCTCGCAGGTGGGTGTAGGAGGAGGGCCAAGGGAGGTCCGCCAGAGGGTGAGGGGAAAGGATGTAGAAAGTGTGCCGATGAGGAGGATCTTGGTCTTGCTGGCATTCAGACAAAGATTACTGGAGGAACACCAATATTGAATGGCAGTAAGGCAATCAGAGATGAGAGAGGGAGAGGAGGTGGCTGAGGGCAGCCTGAAAATGAGGTGTGTGTTGTCAACGTAGCACTGGCAATTTGAGCAGAAAATGGCAATGCAGTGTGCGAGAGTTGCCAGGTATTGGTTGAAAAGCCAGGGAGAGAGGTTAGACCCCTGGGGAACACCACAGGTAGAGAGGAAGATAGATGATAGGAAGGACCCCAGTATGACCTGGGAGGTTCGATCGGAGAGGAAAGGGGTCACCAGGCCAGAGCCTGATTGGTGATACCCAGGTTATCACGGAGACGGTTGAGCAGGATGGTATGGTTGACCGTGTCAAAGGCAGGAAATTGGGCGATAGTCAGCTCGACAGGAAGGATCAGCTGTAGATTTCTTGAGAAGAGGATACACAAGGGAGTGCTTCAGAGAGGAGGGGAAGGGTCCTGATGCAAAGGAGTGGTTGCAAAAATCGGCAAGGGCAGGAATGAGGGTGTCAATGTGGTAGTTGATGGTTTTAGAGGAACAGGGATGAACCTGTTTTGACAAGGCTTTCATAGATAGGACTTGTCTAGCTACCTCATCAGGGGAGAAAAGAGGAAAGGATGAGAAGGGGGGTGGGGAGTGGGGGTAGCTCAGGGAGGGTCAGCAAGCACAGATGGAGAGGGGAGAGGAGGGAAGGGGAGGATAGGGGGATAGGATGTCCTGGGTTTTTGATATAAAGTGAGAGGCAAGGACATTGCAAAGAGCCTGGGAGGGAACAGAAAGGGTAGAGAATGCAACAGGGTTGGCCAGCTCCTTGCAGATTTTAAAGAGTTCGGCCAAGTTGTTATATGCCGGCAAGACACGGGCTTGAATGTGGACTCTCTTCTTGGTGCGGACAGAGAGTCAATATTGCCTTTGGAGCAGGTGACAGGCCAGTTTGTAAGGATGAGCAAGAAGCCCTCCATTTTCTCTCAGCCGCCCTACATTTATGTTTAAGTGTAGCTAGGTCGGAGTCAAACCAAGAATCGCACTTGGCTTTGGGCTTCAAGCGGATCCTCATGACAGGGGCAAGAGCATCAAGAGTATCAGAAATAGAAGAGTAGAGAAGGGATAGGGCTATGTCTGAGTGTGAGTCAGCCAGACGAGATGGGAGGGGAGAGAAGGTGGAAGTGAAAGCCTCAACTGACAGGCGCTTCATCGGCCGGATGTCCGAAAAGGTAGAGAGGAGTGGTCAAAAAGGATCAAGAGGGGGGGCCAGAGGAGATTAAGACATCAAGTGTATGACCTGCAGAATGAGTCAGGCCAGAGGGGAGTTTAGAAAGAGAGAGGGAATCACAGAGGTCACGAAAGAGTAAAGATGAGGGCCAGGCAGAATAGAGATGGATGTTGAGGTCACCAAGGAAGAGGAGTTGAGTGATTGAGGCCTGCAGGGAGGAGGAGAGGTCAGCCCACTCCAAGAGAAAAGGGGTGATTTAACCAGGGGCTGATAAGAGAGTGGCTAGGAGAGATTGAGAGCCTGCAGACAAGGCATTCGAAAGAGGGGTAGATCTTAGTGGGGATGATAGTGGCAGGAATCCACTTAGGAAAGATCAGGGCTACACCACTTCTGGGCCGTGTGGATCTGGGTGCGGAGAGGATCATGTAGCCATCAGGGAGGAGAGTGTCAAAGCTTGTGACAGAGCTGGCCGTGAACCATGTCTCAGGAAGATGGAGGACATCAAGTTCCAGTTCTTCGAGGTGAGAGATGTCAGAGGAGTGTTTGACAGCAGAGTAAGCGTTGAGAGTGGCAAGATGCAGAAGGTTGCCAGCCTTGAAGAACTTCTGATTTGTACCCCTCCCCAGAGGTACGGCCTGCAAAGCAGTGGAGGTAGCCTGCAGTGGGGCAGAGGAGGAGGGAGGAGTGGGCAAGGTAGCCAAGGAATGAGAGGAAGGCACAGCCGGAGATGAAAGGAAGTTGATGAGGTGAGGGAAACACATATCAAAGAGGAGGAAATTGGCCGCCGGCCCTTGGACTATGACAGTGCCATTAAGGTAGACATTAAGGATGACTCTGGAGGAGTCGAAAGAAGCCATGAGGACTTCCAACGAGTGCCACCATTAATGAGAGAGGAGGAGACAGGACAGAGCACAGAGACCATATGCAAGGTCCATAGATCCGGAAAAGGAACGACAAAGAGGATGTTGGTGAGGGTCTGTCTGGAAGAGGCACTGAATTAGGTATCAGCAATAGGGAGACCCGCGTTAGGGGCCAGGATATTCTTTTTAAACTTCTTCTTTGCAGACTTAGTTAGAAGGGAAGGATAGCGGATAGAGAAGCAGTTGGAATAGATGGGAGAAACAGAAAGTGCCATGGGTGGAAAGAGAGAGGAGGCAGAGGGAGGAGTATACAAGTACAGCGGTATGGAACAGTCACTGGGCTAGCAGGTTGCAATCAATGGGCAAAGTTAAATGCAAAATACACCCAAATTTGATTTTCAGGTTTCATGTATGACCCTGTTGTTCAGGAAATTAAGTGGGAGTGAGAGGATAAAGGGCAGTATAGAAACGACTTGATTAGTACAAAACAGGCAGAGATGAGGGTACAGGGCAGTGAGGAGGAGGTAACTAACCCATGAAGAGCGAGGTAACAGAGTTATGGTAGTCCAGGGTTAGAAACGTCAAGGATGGTCAGGCTGCGGTAGAGGTTTCATGTAGCGGTCTGTCAGCAGATAGGGAAGCTGACAGGGGCCTTAGAAATGGGCCTTTGAAGGACAAGCCGGCTCCCGCCTCCCGGTCTCAGTGATAGGTGGATAAAGAGAGGGGTGGCCAATGGGAGGAGGCCAGGTCAAGCAGCACACGTTGTGGTGAAATCAGGCAGCCATCTTGGAAAGGGCTCCAGATTACCAAGAATGGTGGACAAAACTCAGCAAGTTGGATAAAAACATAAGCACATAAGACCAAGCACAAGTCGACTTCAGACCTGCAAGAGGAACAGAATCGGCACTACAATCCATCTAGGACGACCTAAAAACAAATGCAGACTCCAACACAACCTCGGCCCTGATTCTGCTTGACCTCTCAACAGCTTTCGACACAGTAAGCCATGAAACCGTAATCAAAATATTAGAAGATATAGGTATAACGGACATGGCACTACTCTGGATTAAATAATTTCTCGCTGACAGAACAGAAACTGTATGCATATGGATAACACCCTTCATATCTACTCCACAGGTTAACAACTGTGGAGTACCACAAGGATTCTCACTATCACCACTATACTTCAACATCTACCAGACTCGGTTAAATAGGTAGAATGTGAAAAAGAAATCTATGACTGGATGAACGCCAACAACTTGAAAATCAACCCAGGAAAGACAGAAATCATGATTATATCCAAAAACCAAGAGAACAACACCTACAATCCCTGGCATGTTTACACTGAAAACATAAACGGCCTGCACAGGTATGTGCAAATAAAAAAAGTTTTTAAAAAAAGTGAAAAGAATATCACTGCCCACAGAAAACAATGTATACTATGTTTCACCTACAAAACTCCAGTGACATTTGAAGAGCCACTTTGTCTTCATGGAAAATGTCAGCCCAAGGCAGACCCTTTTGCTGGCTACTTCACAAGGACCTCTTCCACTTCCAGCCTGGATGTCACATCCCCAATCTTATGACCAACCGCAAAAACATATCCTGCTAAAGGCGTCGAAATTCAGTGTTCTGCAGACATGCTGGCTCTAAAAGCATGGACTTCAAGAAAAGTTACCGCTTGGCTGGAGCATGACTAATATGTGTGAATATTCCTTTAAAGAGCAAGCTTCCAGCACAAAGGAGACTGATAGAAAAAATAAACTTTGGGTACAGGCTGACCCATTGAAAAGAAATGGCCGGAAGACAAGAGTCAGGGCCATTTGCCTCACATGAAGATTCAAAATTAATTTAAAAAGGACTATTATCATTTAGGCCTTTTTCACAGGCATCATAAGGTGGACAGATTTCATCTATGTGCCATTTGTAATGTAATTTACAGGCAAATTTGGGGATATAAAATTCATCCTTGTGCGACTCATGGAATTATAATGGTCAGTTAAACTAGGTTTCTGGCTGATCTGAACATGTTCTATATGTGAGAGTTGGTGAGCAGGTGGAAAATTAAATTAGGGATATCCTTAATAACTTACATATTCATTTATTTATTTTTACATTTGTATAGTGCACACAGCAGCCCCTAGGCATCACAGCGCTGTTACTTGTAGTTACACTTGCTTACAGAAGGGAGGGAGATGTATTGAAATGCATTACATTACATCACAAAAACATTGATGAGACAGAACAATTCATTATGCATTTAAGGCGGCTGTGGTTCAAAGTAGCTGTGGCGTGAGCTGTGGTTAGGTGAAAAGTACTGTTTTTACAGCTTTTCGGAAAGCTAGGTGTGAGCTTTCACCACAAAGAGTAGGTGGTAGGGAGTTCCATTGTGTAGCTTCTAGGTATGGGAAGCTGGTGCCACCAGCTCGAGCTCTCTTGAATTTGGGCACTGTGAGCATGTTCGCATAAGGTGTTCTTGTGGGTCTGGTCGCGAGGATGGGGTGAATGAACTCTTTCAGAGAGGTAAGTAGGAGCTGTTTGGTGACTACATTTATGAGTCAGAGCAAGGGTTTTGAAGATGACTCTTTTTGATAGCAAGCCAGTGGGCTTCTTTCCTTGCAGCTGTTATGTGCTGTCTTTTTGGGATGCCTAGGGCTGCCCATAGGGGATTATTTTGAATGACTTGTAGTTTGCCCATGTTTTTTGTGGAGGTTCCTAAGAAGAGGGTATTGCAGTAACCTAGTCTTGAGCCAGTGATGGCTCGTGCAATGGTAATAGAGTTTCCTTTGGAAAGGAATGGTCTAGCTGCTGTCATAAGTTTTGCGTGGTAGGCCACTGCAGAGGCGATGGCATTGACAAGTCTAGTCATCCATAGTTTAGAGTCAAGGTAGACTCCCAGAGTTTTTACTGCACTGGCAACTGGGATTCTGATATTGTCAATGTTGAAATGGCTGAACTTGGGGTCGAGGTTCCTGAGTGTTTCCTTGGTGCCGAATAGGAGCAGCTCTGTTTTGTCAGAGTTCAAGCATAATCTATTTACTCCCATCCAGGCTTGGATTGTGTTGTAACTGTCGTTCAAAGTCATACAGTCGGTGTCATAGTATCTCGTTAGGGTAAGGAGGATCTGGGTATCGTCGGCGTAATTTGTATACGAGATACCCAGGGAGTCTAGAATGAGGAAGAGGGAGCGAGTAAAGATATTGCAAAGGGTGGGCGGGATGCATGACCCTTGTGGTACACCGCATAGAATGATGGTGGGTGAGGCAGAGGTAGAGTCTGAGAAGACTTGTATGGTCACCTTGTAGGAAGGATATCCATGTGGTGGCGTCTGGTGAGAGTTTGGCTGTGGTGGTTAGGTGGTGGCATAGGACCTTGTGATCAACAAGATCAAAGGCTGCCGAGAGATCTAAGAGGAGGAGGAGAGCCGGTTTGCCTGCATCCCTAGCCTCGTCCATCTGGTTTTTTAAGCCCAGTAGTGTGGGTTCTGTCCCATGTCCTGGACGAAAACCCGATTGGCGCACCCCAAGGAGTTTATTGTCTTCAATGAATTTTTGCACCTGGAGGAAAGCTGCTTTGTCTAATATTTTGAGCAGAAAGGGCACCGGGGTGATGGGCCTGTAGTTGTTGGCAGATGTCGGGTCTAGAGTAGGGTTTTTAATAAGTGGGCGTACCCATGCCTCTTTGAGGCAAGTGGGGACTTTGTCAGTAGAGAATGAAGCATTCACAAAAGCTGTGAAGAATGGTGCGAGAGGGCCGGCACATTCTTTGATTTTACTTGCTGGGCATGTGTCGCCTTTGCAATTGGAGGGCTTGATGGATTTCATGATGTTGATCATGTCCTTTTCTTCAATTAATTTTGTTGAAAGAGAAGGGAGTGCAGGGGTCTGTGGCTAGTGGTGGTGTAGTGGCCGGGGGGGGGGTGGTCTTAAGTGTTTGTCTGGATGTTTCAATTTTGGTTTGGAGTGTGTTTTTTTTGTTCATTGTGGCCGATTGGATTCCTTCGCACCAGGTCTTGTCTTTGCTAGAGTTCTGTGGTGCGGTGTGGGGGTTTCTAGGTCTCTAAAGATAGAGAATATCTCTTTGGTGTGGGATTGAGATTCTTGGATTCTAGTTTCAAAAGAGGTGGCTTTTGCTCTAATGATGGCTTGCTTGTATTCTTTGGCAATATTCTTGAAGTCGAATTTAGCTTTATCTGTTTTGGTCGATTGCTATAGTGTTAGTACTGCAAGTTTCTTGGTTCTCAGTGCCATAAGGTTGGTGGTGAACCAGGCATTGGTGTGACTGGAAGGTTTGGTTTTTCGTAGTTTTAGTGGTGCGATATCCTCAACTGCTTTGTTGTAGTTGAGTGCCAGGATTTCGGGGTCAGCAGAGAAAGGGGGCCTGAAGACCGGTCCTGATGGATAAGGCAAGAGCCTTTCTTTGGTAAGTTGCTTAGAGCTTCTGGCGAGGGTTTGTGGCATGGGTGGCACTGGAATGTGTTTGTTTCTGGCAGTAGGGATGCCAAAGTGAATAATGTGGTTGTCAGACCAATGTGTGGGTGAGTTGGAAGTGATTGTGAGAGGACAGTTGTGATGGACGATCCAGTCAAGGGAACAACCCTGATTGTGGGTGGGACCAATAATGGTATTGCTGAATCCTATGGTCTTGAGTGTGGTATCGAGCGCTTTGGCTGCAGGGTTGTTACCATCGTTAAGGCCTAAATTGAGGTCTCCTAGTAGTATGCCCTCTGAGGATTTTTTTAGATTGTCAGATAAGAGGTGGGTAAGGGCTGCTTGGAATTCACCTACTGGTCGAGGTGGTCGGTAGACAAGGTGTACTGAGATGGTGCAGTTGTGAGAGACGTTGATTTTAGCATGGAGGGCAGTCACTGTTATTGTCTATGACCTTATCGGTCTTTCTGATAGATAATGACTCTTTTGCTATTAGGGCTACTCCCCCACCCTTGGAGAGTCGGTCTTGTCTAATGATGGAGTAGTTAGGGGGTAGTGCCAATGATAAAGCAGGACCAGAGGCTTTGGTAACCATAATTCGGTAATGAATAGGATGTCATGATCGTGGGTGATGATGAGGTCATTGATGTCGAGAGCATGGGCATTGACGGAGCGGGCATTGACCAGGGCACATCTGAGGTGTGGATATGCACAATTGTCCTTGAGGGTAGAGGTGGTGGTTGCATCTTTAGTGATGTCAACATTGAGATCAGGGGTGGTATGGGGCATACCTGTGATAGGTGCTGTGCATTTATGGTCCGGATCGGTCGGTATGATTTTTGGCACAGCAAGGGCAGCATGGTGGGCTGCATAAGCATTGCAGGCAGCATCAACACTGGGCGCAATAGGGATAGTTCCAATACAGGCCGCATCAACACTGGGCGCAATGGGGGCAGTTGCAATACAGGCAGCACCAACATTGGGCACATTGGGGGCAGTTGCAATACAGGGAGCACCAAAATTGGGCGCAATGGGGGCAGTTGCAATACAGGCAGCATCAACATTGGGCGCAATGGGGGCAGTTGCAATACAGGCAGCATCAACATTGGGCACAGTTGCAATACAGGCAGCATCAACATTGAGTGCATTGGGGGCAATTGCATTATGGGCAGCATCAATACTGGGTCAATGGGGGCAGTTGCAATATAGGCAATAGCAACATTCTGTAGTTTATTAACATTTACACCTATGATTTTCACAGCATGTGCAACATGGTGGGGTACATAAGTATTAGCAGTGTCTGCATAATAGGGTTTGTATAGTGGGGGCTGGTTGCAGGAGGCAAGGTTTGCGTTAAAGTTAAAAGGTAAATCAGAAGCATTATGCTTAGGGCACAATGCACAAGGTGTGTCAGTGCACACAGTGGCCGGAGTGGCCTTGCAACGGTCGTTGTGCTGCTTGAGCTTGTGTACCCTATACCACTGTTTTAGCGGTATGTGGCCATTTCTGCGTGGGTCATGTGGTATGCTGATAAGCCTCCCGTGGGTCCTGAAGCCCACATTGTGGTTACATTGGGAGAAATGGGCAGGGAGCATAGGGTGCAGCAAATGGTACATGCTGGCTCATAGGCGTGCGTGCCTGATGTGGGGTGCTGGCGGGTGGTCATGGCGAGTAAGTTCAGGCAGGCCATTCAAGTGGCGGCGTGTGTAGTATTGCTCACCTTGGAGTATTGGGGCAGCATCAGGTGGGCTGGAGTATGGGCACGGGGGCTTTCGTGCACCGTTGAGCAGCGGAGAGCGGCAGAGAGTGGAGAAGGCCTTATCCTCAGGCCTTCTCTGCACAGCTTTCGCCAGGCGGCGGACTCCCTCTCCATTTAAAGAAGGAGCGGAGGCACTGGCAGTGCGGATGGGCCAATCCTGGCCTGATATTACTGCGGCTGGGCTTCCCGGTCCTTTGTTGTGATTGTTGGTAGCCATGATGGCCGAGGCGGCCATTTCACAGCCTTTATGTACCGCATCGAACACGGATGTTGTTTCCTTAGGAATGGGGGCACTGCTGCTCACGGAGTATCCCGGCTCAGTCCGGTCAGCTGATTCTTTCATCTGATGCTGCAGGGTTTGCAGTGGTGTCCTTTCTATGGAAAAGGCAGAAAGGTGCCACATGGCCGTGCTTTATGGTATGGATTTGGTGGTCAGTTTATCTAATTCTCCATGATTAGCTGAATCAGAAAATATGTTTGTTGTGGCAGTTGATAGTAAAAGTCTGAAGTTGTGATACATTACTAGTTTTTGCCAAAATGTTGAGGCGAACAAATGGCATTTACAAGTGGGAATTGCCATATGTTGCTCCAGACCCCTAAACCAATCCTGACTTGGACGCTGGGTTTGGGAGGAGAGAGAAGGGTAATTGTCCAATCCTAGTGGCATGGATTATTGCAGGGTTCTTCCCCAAGATTGTAAAATTGATGGTGTCATCAGTGCTATATAAGGGGGACTGCACTAGGAGAGGGGACAAACAAAAAAAGGAGAGAGAAAAAGGAGAAAGACAGGAACAGACAGACAAGAGACAGACCATCCGGAAGGCTGAAACTTACCATCTGCCAGCTCTAAGGAGAAACCAGAGGAGATTGCTGAGAGTGCATCTGGGTGGAGATGTCTATTCCTAGGAAGCCCTCCAAGCTGACTGGGTCCTATGGTGGAGAGTGGGAGGCCATCTTTGAGAGGGGAGTGACCAGACCCCTGCCCTATCTTTCCAGAGTGTCCCAAGATGCAGCTGGTTTCCTGAAACTTAAACAGAGGTTTGCTATGTAAGTAGAACTGAGCCCTGAGAAACCAAAATGTGGGGAGTCTGCTTCCCTTGAATCCTTTCCTATTATAGTTGGGGAGATGGGGGACTATTGTTGGTTGCTTATGTAAACAAAAATAGGCAGAACACTATGGGGTGAATTTTGTTAAATTAACAAAGCTTACTTCCCAGTGTGTGATGAGAATTATAGCCAATAAATTAATTGGGTAATCCTTGTTGTTCAGCTGACCCTGACACAGGCCTTTCAGTAAGGGGGGTCTGAAATCCAGAATTCCCCAAGGCATTCACATTTTTCTGTCTGACTTCCCAACATAGACCAAAGTGGGGGTGGGAGGGTGGTTTGCTGAAAAAACAAACTGAGAAATCACCCTGTGTTTATTTTAAGCAAAAGGTGTGGGAGAAATCATAATTACCAATCTTGAAATCCTATTGCTTGCCTTTAAAGCCTGCAGAATAATTCTAAATCTTACACCATTAGATACGTGCCTTTGTTATTGATCAGTGCAATTATTTCATGAAGTGAAATTTGCAGAAAGTGAAGAATTGTGATTGTGTTCTTTTTAACTCACTTTTGTGATTTATTTATGCTGGGAGAAGTTCATTTTGTTGTGCCACTGATAAAGTGATTTTTGACATGTTTGTGCTAATTTCTATTACTTTATTTCAAATAAATACCAATATATTTCCCGTACACCTGCCTGCTTCTTGGCTCATTGTTAGCTCAGAGGAAAGGGATCCAAGGGGCATGAGATGTGTCTGAGATAGGGCTAAAGAAAAGAATATGTTAAACTGTTTGTTGTGTAACCACTTGAGTGGGGAGGAAAGGAACTCCCCGTATTGAGGGTGGCTTCTCAATAAACTGTTACATCAACATACCCAGTGCATTTTATAGTGTTGGGTCTTTGCCAATCCACAGGCGCTCTCTTTTTTAGGCATTGCATATCCTCATCATAATCTGGCCCCTTACATATTTGTCGATTACGCCAGTGAATCTGCAATTTATGTCCTTAATGCTATCACATATGAGTCAATTAATTCACCTGGCCTCTGTGCACGCATAAAGAGATTATTCCGTGCCAACGATGGGGGTTTTGCCAAATCGTTTTTCCAGTTTGGCCAACGCTACTTCAAACAGACTAACCACAGGTTCCTCCCCTTCATCTGTAAGTTTGCCACAGACTTCCTCCCTGGGATATGTATGAACACTTGTAGCCCTTCTGTCCCAATACAATTCAGGTGTGCCACCTCTTTCTCAGCGGCCCTGAGATATACTTCAAATGCATCGATCCATAGTTCTCACAGCACGGAGGATCATCTGGGCTGGCCAGGAAACTGCATATTCACTCAAAGGGCTGAACCAGCACTGCCCATCCTTTTTTACGTAAGCCTGTAGGTGGTGCTAAAGTTGTTCAGTTCCTGATTGCTAACATGCAGAATGTACCGCCAAGCGCGTAGCGCAGTGCTTTGTTCGACGCGTAGACCTGTTGATGAGGTACAGTGATGGACTGTCATCCACTATAGCCGGAATTCTCTTAGGCCTTTGGCACAACTGTATCCCTGGAGTGTGTGTGTGTGCGGCAAAATACCTTCCTCCTCCATTGCTTTCCTCTGCATGCTTGCCAAAGATAGGTGACAAGCCCCGCACCTCACTTCTGCGCAGCTCCCTATGCCAGCACTGCCCAGGAACTGGGCGACTGGCTCAATAGGTTATGTCACATTTCAGCTTTTGACTAGCAGCATTATTCTGCAGCAGCACAACTGGGTTCCCTGTGGGGTGCTCCAGCTCCAGCCCGTCGCCAGTGAAGTAGTGAGGGGTGCACAGTAACAGCCCACAAATTGACCAGATGATCTTGCAGGGTTGTCTGGTAGAATGCCATGTGGTGATACAATTAAAGTACATAACAGCCACTGGGCCAAAGCATGCAAGAACTGAAAAGAATGAACACACAATACACCCAATACCAGTAAAATGATGATGGGATTAAAAAGACTTGGGGGGAGGGGGGATTTTCACCTGAAATGTGAAAGTACAATAATGCATTTGAGCCAAGTTACACATTTCACAACGCCACCTAGTAACCATCGTTGGAAGTTCGCCTGTAGTTCAGAGCCACATCAGCAAGGCATTATGAGTATGCAAATTAGCTTGAATTTGCATTAATTTGCATTCCCACAATGCCTTGCTGGAATATTGTACATATACCACTACTACAACACTTTCCCTGTAGGTTGGTTTGCTTCTGACAATCAGACGTGTAAAAGGTAGAATAGTGGGGAAATGCGCCTTGAGAAGCATATGGAAAATATGTGGTACCCATACAACAGACTCCAGACAAGGGTAAAGTTCACAGCTTCAAGTGTAATTCACCTTTTTGGGATTGCCCCTTTTCCAGAATAGTACCCAAGATAGGACTCATCCTACATGCCTCCGTGTCAGGCGGTAACTTCAGCTTCGTCCGCGAGGGCCCATGAGGATTGATTCTCTAGGCTTCAGTACTGAAAAACTGCCCAAATGCAGAGGTCTGACTTCCTCCTCATCTGGCCCGCAGATCTCTCTGCAAACAAGGTCATTGGAACCAGTCTAGCCCCTCAAAAAGGGACAGGACCACACATCCCAAAAAAGCATCCTTGCATACAACAACGTAGCCAAGTCCATTTCAACCAACAAACCAAATCACTGTTAAGCGACGCTCGAACAAGAATCCGCCACCTAATCTCAAAGCAGGAAATGTACTGTGCATCAGGACAAAGTGTCCTTAATAGTAGTGTGTGTGTGTGATTAAAACAATATACAGATAAATAATGACCGATCACACACAGCGGTCTTCTTCACACAGGGAAAGGTACATGAGCAGTACATCAGCATGCAGGCAGTAGCAAAGCAGGCACCCTCAGCCTAGGGACACAGAGACACAGGCAGGCGAGTGCTTCTCATTGAGATGCAGGGCACGTGGTCTGAAGCTTCCGCTGCTGCAGTCACTGGAGGCGAGCCAGCTCTCTACCCAGTGCTGAACTTCAGCTCAGGCTCCCCAGTACTGCCTGCAGAGCAGAGCCGCAGCGGCACTCACCCACACAGCTGCCCATTAATGAGCAAAAGCAGCGCCCCACCACAAAGAACTCGAGTCTCGGGGGCAGGGGAGTTGCTAGGTCTGGAAAAGACCCGGGGCTAAACTGATGTGGGAACTGTTGGGACTCGGAGCTAGCTAGTCTTTTGGCTGTAGCTCCTGAGATTCTATCCGGGGCTACAACCAAAAGATCAGGGGCTATAGCCCCCTTAGCCCCCCCCTAGCAACGCCCCTGCTCGGGGGCCTTCCTCACAGGGGGAGTTCAATGTCAAGCCTGTGAAGCTTACACTTGACACAACAGTTATCTTGAACTCACCCCAGCATAAGGCTAAAGGCATTCCAGAATGATGCCGGATGGAACTAGATCAGGAGGAGTGAGTGGTATTAGGGAAGCTGCCGCACATTACTGAAGCTAGTAGTGCTCTAAATGATGTATCTGCCCCTGCACGGGGGTCAAGAATGTACCAAAATGCCCCCTCTCCAAATTTAAGTTTCAGCACAGTGGGTAAACCTAGGATGACCAGCGCGCGTACAAGATATGGCATGACAATATGCTATGGGTAGTGGGGCAGGTAGGTGTGTGTGCGTGTAGATCTAAGGACGGCATTGTGGAGGTCAGGAAAAGCCCACAGGTGTCCTAAAGTGGCTTAATTTTGGACCATAATTGATGCATTACTGCTACCAATAGTTTTGCCTCAGTCGCCTCGTGAGGCTATATACTTTGGCTCACAGGTGGCTCTTAAGCACCGCCATTATTGTGGCTCATTGATGACACTTTAGGGCCTCTAATAAAACAACTAGTGAAGTTTCGGGAATCGGCGCACCGGATCCCCGTTGGTTGCACACGTTCCTTCTAAGACTACCTCTAGTTTGCTAATCCCAAACAAAACCCAGGTACCTCGTTCTCAATCTCGAGGGAGAGTGCCGGCAACATCCAGGCTTAAGCAGAGAACACTGTTCCACTCATGGTGGAAGCCCTTCCTGGTACGTAACAGCATTAGAGGAAGGTGCTTGACACACACTCATGTGACACGTACCACATAGAGACTGCCTCTGTCAGTAGTCGTCGGTGCTTCTAATGGAAGTTCTTACGATTCATTGCGTTCCTGCCAAGTTTAGTGCTGTTGCCTTTCTGACCCCTGCTTCTGATTCACAGACGCTGCATTTTGCCTGATCCTTTTACTATGTTTCACACCTACTGTTTTAGCCAACTCTGCCTGCTTAACTGACTGCATTTGGATTGCTATCGGACCTTGTTTGTTTGCCCGCTCATTGCCGAACCGTTTTTGCTACTTGGACTTCTCAACCTTACCCCTCAGCTCTGCTCGCTCCTCTGGTTACTCTCCGGTCCCACAAATGGATCCTCCACTTCTGCTCTGCAACAGCACTCAGGATTCTGAGTGGGTAGCTTTGGTGCTGTATTCCGGACACAAGGATTCCTCGCTCTACTAAGACCTTATCCAGGCATCCTTGTGCCGTTGGGGTAGGTTCCTGTACCATATGAGATTGAAAACTGAACATACTCATTGGATTCAACATTGACGGAACGTCCCAGGGTTACTCTTCCGGTAAGATCGGTTCCTTTTACCTGTTTCTGTCATCTGCTCATTTGTTTCCTTCACCGTCACTGAGTGTGCATCATGTTTTAGGTATGCTCTTTCCAGTGAAGAGTACCCCGGGACACTGTTCGACAGCTCCGCTGCAGGGCCCGCTATCTGGAACCTCTCCCACCTGTGGAGGTTGGTTTTGTCTGGTCTGTATTGTGGGAGTGTTGTTCATAAAAGCTAAGCAGTCTTGCTAACTGGGTCTTTTGCCGTTAACAGCCGGAGTGCCATGGGTGTGTGTCCCATCTTTCGACTAATTGATCCTTCTTCTTGTTCGTTAACTAAGTTGAGAGTTACGTGGCAGGAAGAATCCATCAGCTACGAACGAAACGTGGGTACCAGACTGTGTCTCCCTCTACACTGCCGGACAGTGTCTGCAGTGAGCCTAACATGAGGCTGCACAGTTTTTCATTCGTGTTGGTTCCTCAATGGCGTTGTAGCTTCAAACAGAGGGGGTCAAGGACTGCACCATAAATGCATGGACTGTGGCATGCAACAGACAGGGCACACAGAAAGCCATGGAGACCGACGAGGCTGGCGGGGATGATCAAGAGCAGAGAAGCTGTGCTTCTCTCGTGCTGGTGGTCCTGTGGCCATGCAGGCTGCACGAGAGAGCACAGCTTCTCTGCACGTGATCATCGCTGAAGGATTTACTTTTACCAATGCCAAAACTGTTGCCTTTGCCATGCTTGTTTATATAGCATTTGTTTATTTAGCTGGGGTTTGCCTGTACTGGGAGCGCTCCTAACATTTGATAAAAGGTGGAATTTATGAGAGAGAAGAGAGAAAGAGAAGAGAGAGAGAGGAGAGAAGATCGAGAGGAGAGAAGAGCGCAAATGGAGAGAGAGCGAATGGAGAGAGGAGAAAAGGGGAATGGAGAGAAGAGAGAGAGTGATCATGAAGAGAGAAGAGAGCAAATGGAGTGAGTGAGAGAGAGAAGAGAGAGAAAGAGATAAAGAGAAAGAGACACACACCTCTAACCGGGATGAATTAATTTAGTCCCATTGAAAAGGCAGGATTAGGTCTTGGAGAGAAGAGAGAGAGCGAATGGAGAGAGAAGAGAGAAAGCGAATGGAGAGAGGAGAGAGAGAGAAAGCAATTGGAGAACGGCCTTCAGAACCTGCTCCATCCATCTCGGCTGGCAAGCATGCATTACCCGAGCACCACATGCAGCTTTTAGACTAGATTCATGCCATTCTGACACTGAAAGGAGTTAGGGGTATTTAACCAGAAACGTAGTTCCATTACTGAGCTTTTACCCAGATCCATTACATCCAGATGTTTCCAGGGAAACCTGTTCACGACTGACAGACGTGTCCCTGCTCAGAGCACGTACATTGCACTTTCAATAAACTCTAAGGCAACTGAGCATCTCCCGTGTTTGATGGTAAATGTGCAAAGGGGGCGTGATCTGTGGATGGATTTCATGTTATGAACACCAAGGCCTTAGTGAATAAGCCTGCTAGTGATCTATTCATAGGTGTTAACCCTTCAAGTGCACAGAAGCAGAAAGAATGGCACTGAGCGCACTAGCCTTTTTTGCTGTGTTTCACCAGCCCCTACTATTTCCATATCGCTTATGCACAAAATATATTTCTGTGTCCGCTGGGAGCAGATTAGGGCCCGCCAGGTACAGTGCAGTGGTTGAACTGGGACAGACCAGTTCCTGTTGCAAACAAAACGCTTTCACAATAGGGTAACGTTCGACTCTGTGCAAAGCTGTGCGTGCACTGCTTCGAGGTTTCTGCAATACAGCTCCTGACCAGGGAAGGATTGACCAAAAGGCCTAGTGCCCAAGTGTGCCAGAGCGCAAGCACTCCTTGCACGAGGCCTCTCCCTGCGAATTATTGTGAAGGCTCCGTGCGTTACTTATCACAGAGATAGGCCTCCGTTTGGCACGAGAATGGACGATGCTAGGAGATAACAAACAGGAAACCTGTCAGGGAATGCTGAAAAAGGCAAATAAACCACAGATCAAGGTCGGCTTGGAACGTTTTTATTAGTAAAAACAAAGCACAGCATGCACAAGGCACAAAGGGGGCGAGGGGGGGTGACACGTTTTACGCTCACAGAGCGCTTGCTCACATATATTCATTTCTTTTGCCAGCCGGGGCACGAAGGTGGCACCAGTTTAGTTCAAGCGTGTAAGTGTTTTTGAAATCACAGCAGGGTGAAGCCTGGTGGGGTGGGTTTAAGGCACGTTGAGGGGCGAATGAAGCCGTATTTCAGAACGCAATCTGAAGAATTATTCTTAAAGCTTAACAACGAAAATGTGTTTTGCGCTGGTGAGCAAACAGATTTGTAGAGTCATAAAAAGCCAAGCAGAATCAAGAGAGCAATTGCTGCTCCAGCAAACGACGATTGCAAGGCCAAGATCATTGCAAGCGGCAAGCTTCCCCCATCTTGAATCAACAGCGCCCAGCAGAGCCCAGCCACCATGCCCGCCACTCCCATAGCACCGCTCCCTAAGGTAGCAACTCTCACCTCACTGACTTCGGGAGGGCTCCTTGCCTGGGCCTGGGCAAGACTTGGAGCATTCTCACACTCTGCCATTGGCTGGAATCATAAAAGGGTAAAGGTTAGCTTCTGGGTCAGTCAACAAGCACATTCTATGGGGGGCGGGGGGGTCATATCTCCCATTGACCCGAGTGTATGAGATATCCCTGCAACAGCGAACAGCTCCCAGGAACAGGGCCTAGAAAGAAGGCGCTGCAGAAGGGACTCAGCGATCGAGGCTAGCATAGGTCATTCAAACCAAAGAGGAGACATTATACCAATGAGCACTAAAACAATCGCCCACAATGTGTACGGTTTGCTCGTCATGCCTAAAGCATGCACAGACCAATCTGTTACTGAATAGGAACAGCGTGTTCAAAATAAACATGTCCACATATCAAAGTGCACAGTGCAAAAATGGGAAGTACTGGCAGTCCAGCTTTGGCGAGGGTGGAGGCAGTGGAGCGTTGGGAGGGCCATGGGGAAGGACTTCTCACCCCTGGTCTCTCATTTGTTAGGATAGGCGTTGCTATGGGGACAGGCATTTCTCAAAGGTTTGCCCAAAGTCAAATGTGTAAATACTCCCCAGAAGTAGTCCAGAACCAGGCATGTCATTTTCTTCAATGTTAATCCTATGGACAGTGGAATTTCTGTAATTGACATCATTGAAGGGGCGGGGCAATTGCAATACTCCGTGTTTGTGGGAGGCTTTACGGCACTTCTAAATGAAAAACGTGCTCGTTTCTCATTACACTGCACTTGATGCATCAGCAGCAATTCTAAACTATGCTCACAAGTTACCAATAGTTTACAACAGTGTGAAATACATGGCATATTATTTTCATTCTATAGAAAGTGGCCAGGCTCACACTGTATCCATTGACAAATGAAAATAATTTGCTGTTAATAGTTTCATGTTTCCTTACTTTACATGTTGAAATGTCTCTGTCGGAGGAGTCCCGCATAGTGCTCAGCTGTCATTGGTATGACTTTTCAGCGCTGTACCCTTGCCCTGAAAGTGGCAGCGCTACACAGTTCAGGGATCTGACAAACCAGAGCCTGCTGCTTGCATGAATGGTGCATTGGATGTGAATTGCCTACAGTGTTACCTCCCAGGTGCATCATGGGATAGGAGAGGTTTCGAGTGCTGCACCTGCATTGTGCTGAAGTAGACTGAGAGGTGCAGTGCATGCAGTGACTAATGCATGATGGGCCAGGGTATTTTTATTGGGTTCCTTGCATCCCCCTCCCACCGGCCACAGGTAGGGTGGTCAATATTTATCCAACAGAGTTCAGCCTGAGGGCAGGAATGAGAATTATAGTCTGTGGGTTGAGGCTGGGAAGGGCGATACCGGGATGTGCTCCACACACACTGGTGTATTAGTGCAATGCAGTGGAGACATGAATGGCGACCAGTGTATCCCCGGCAGAGTGTAAGAGCTAATCGGATTTACCCAATCTTTGCATACACGCAGCTCTATGAGAATCTCAAAGCCAGGTGGAGATAGATGCCTTTAGTACAGTGGTGCATCTGTGCATGGGGAGTTCTTGTATAGTGATGTATGCCACGATCAAGGCCGTCTCACAGCAGCGAGGGTGTGGAGCAGAGGGAGCAGTTGAGGATTGTGAGGGGTCAGTAATGTCAGGCAGACAATTGCTTGTAGATTTCTGAAAATATGCCATTCTATTAAAGACCTTGCTTGCCCTACTCTACAGAGGACTTCCCTACTTAGTCTAAAGGCTGAGGCAACATTCTCTAGCATGGAATCACTGGCCCTTACACTAAACAACAAACATACAAAGGAAATGATATAGCAACACAATAAACAATATCAAAGTAAGTGTCATTGAAGACCTGCTTACTGAAATGTGCTTAAAGGAAATATAGTGTGTGTGTGTGGCCCAGGCGTGCCCATGGGGGGCTGGATTGAAGATTTGTATCTCAGCATCTAAGGCTTAACCTTTTACAGCTCACATCCAACATCCACCTACCTTTGCATGATTGCACAACTGTAGCTGTTAATTGCCGAAAGAGGGGGGCGGGAGGGGGGAGCAATGGCAAAAGGAAGAATACATGTTGACTGTACGCTCTTTAAAGCTACCTGTGATTTGATTGCTCATCATTTGGCACATGTTTATTGCCTCTCCTGTCTTTTCCGGGGCATCTAGAAAAAGACACCCTGCGAGGCGTCGCGCCCAAACTTCAATCAAAACGCGAGCGGCTAAACACGTGACAGTGTCTTTGCGAGCTCCGCAGGCTTATCATTCGGAGACATCGCGGCCTTCACAAATGAGTGAGGAGGGGGCGGGTGAAAGATCAGTCAGACCAGTTCCCCGCCACGCGCCCCCCCCCACCCCCCATTCTCCATTTAAACCTTAGATGGACGGAAAGGTTTGGCTCTCCCAGAAATTCTACCCAAATTTGAGTGGGTTGTCCGTTATTGCCGCCTCCGAATTGAACTCTGCCTGCAAGTCGAAAGGATTTCCCCAGCGAACTGTGGCCCTGAAGAATGCGGCTGGGGATAATAAATCAGTTTGAAAAATGACGGACTTTTATCCTGCTTTTAGTAATGGAGCATTATGTAATCCAGCCGCCATCTCTAGTAATGAGGCTGAGACAGGCGGAACAGTTAAAGACGCTCATACAGATGTTGCCTTTCGTACGGATTTCACAAATGACCTCATGGCCTCACTGCCCTGTCTTAGGTCTAAAATGATTCAAACGAAAGTAAAGGCCCTAATTATTCCTAACACCGGACAGGTGATCAATGTCTCCACAGTTATAGCAAGTTCGCCAGTACAACGTATATCGCTGCACAGCCCACCACCTTTATGCCCAGTTGTAAATACTGTAGGGTGACCATATTTACAAAAAAAAAAAGAAAAAAGGAAAGGCCATAGACATTGAAGTAGGACTACTGCAAATACACATATAACTGTAGTCCTACCATGTCGCTGGCCTTTTGCGGGGGTGGGGGAGTAGGGAGGAGGTGTACTCACGGACACACTCCTCATTGGAGGAGAGCGCCAGGGAGGAAATGGGGCCTGAAAATCATTTCACGCCCCCATTTGTGCAGGAAGAGTTGCGCTGGGACCCAATTTTTGGGATTTCCTAATCGGGTCCCGGCATAAATAGGCACTGTAGCCACCCACCTTGCAAACCCCGGACGGGGTTTTTAAAATTAAAAAAATCCTGGGACCCCGGGACAAAGGGCAATTTCACCAGACTGTCCCTGGTAAACGGGACGTCTGGTCACCCTAAAATACTGCTAATCCTGGTGATGTGATCAGGCGGTTACACAAGATGCTACTAGCACCCGCTGCAGCTCAAGTTAACAATGGCGCTGGAAGTATTCCTAGATCAGAAACCGCCTTAACTGCTGCGGTAGGATCAACTAGATCAATGGAAAAGAGAACTGCAATAACGCTTTCGCGCCAGGTGCCTGCTAGTTACCTGGCGGCCTCAGTTGTGGGGGAATTAACAGCAGAGGGGGGACCCTTGGAGGAGTCGGCAACTGCAGAGGAGAGTAATGTGACCAGCTCATCAGATTCTATGTGTGATATATATCGGAGACTCTACTAGTACATTTGAAATCAAAATGTGACTATAGCTGTCAGCCTAGAAAAGGCCTGAGGCCAATCCCAACGAACAATGGATTGTGTACAAAAGTTAACCAACGCAGTTTGCGTTTTAGCGAATTTCCAGGACAAGATCAATGCGAATATAGATGAACTTGAATTGGCGCTAACGAAACAGCTAAACGAAACAGCTAAACGCGCCCTTAGGTGCACAAAACACAGCCATGAATAGACTCGACTTGTACTCCACAGTTTGGTATCAATCTGAGAAGAAAGAAACCTCCAAGCAAGCTATAATGTATGAAGATGTCCCAACAAAGAAGAGCAGGGCTACTAAAGTTGTGACACCAAGTGAACCGTGGTAAACCAAAACAGCAATGTGTTCACATTGGGGAAAAGGTAAGAAAGCAATACTGTGGCATTGTGTGTCCACAGAATGATAAAGAACAAGACACTAACAATGTGGAAGAAAATACTTTAACCGAGAGGGGCGGTTTGTGGCCCATCTCCTTCCTGCTATGGTAGTGGTGGGCCAGACCACAAATACTGCTGCTGTACAGACGGAGTCGAACAATGATATAATGCTGATGGAAGCGTTGGTAGTACCCCCGCAACCTGTTAAATTAACGGCTGTACAAATTCAGAGCATTTTTGGTGACGCTAAGAGTTCCTATATAAATCGATGTCGAGTATTAGAGTTGTTTCACTCTGTGATTCCAGCCATGAAATACGTGTTGTGGACATTTGTGAGAACTCCCTCAGTGTTAAAAAGACAACATCAATTGTCTTATCATACCAGAGCGACACTGGCATATGTTATGGACCATCGTCTTGCTCTGCATAAATGGGGCTCTGAGTGCACACCCTTTGAGGTGGATGGGAGGCTGGGGCATAAGTATGGTGGCAGCAAGGGTGGTCAGGGAGTGACTCGTAGGTGCCACTCTCCACCACAGGGCAATAACATTGCTCTTCTGGTCAGTCGCCCAAGTGTCAACTACTGCCACCAGGGTGATGAGTTCCACTGGGCATGGCTGGCTAACATGCTAGACCAGCAGGGCCTGCCACGTTCTTAGCCGCAACCCTGTCTTTCGCTAGTTCTAAATTCAAACACACAAGGAATTTCTCACATTTATGAAGAAGGTAGTCTGTTGGATCATAATGATAGATTCACCATAATTGCGTTACAGGAAACCTGGCTCACGACTTCCTTGGTGATTGACGGTTGGAACACTCTTTCTTGTACAGGGCCTGAGAGGCCACCTGAAAGGGGGGGTTGGTATTGACTGTCAAGAAACCTTTGAGGTTGGAGGTTGTTTGGAGTTCAAGGATATCCTTGTCAGCAGAATTTCCTTTCCTCAAGCTACTGCCCTCTAGCCAAGGAAAGAACTCTTTATTGTCAACACACATTATCTCCCCTGTAAAAGGTGTCACGCATCTATAATTAAGGCAGTCAAAGCAATAATCAGTACATTGGGTGCTGGCTCACCTGTAGTCATCTGTGGGGACTTTAATGCGAGAATACCGAAACTAGCACCGTCCGAATTATGTGATTCGGTTGGTATCTCTTCGGTGCAGACTAGCAGACTTAATATGTCCTGTAAACGGGGCTCCAGCTGGGCTAATTTGCTTTATTCCTATGACTGTCATATGGTGAATGACCATCTGATATTCCCGCAAAATACATACAAACTGGGAATGTATCAAATGGCATACTAGATTATATATTTGTGCCTAACTCATTCAAGTTGATCATCACAGGTGTGTGTATGTCAAAGGGACGATAGTGACCACTACCCTTTAGCGATTAGTTTGAACCTTGAAATCGTGAACTCCGATCCTACCCACTCTGGGCAAGTGCTAGTCAAGGCCGCATTACTGAGTCGGATCTCTTGGAATGAAGGGAATTTAAGGACGGCTTCTGATATTCCTGGGCCACCTGGCACAGATACTCAATGGCCTGTGGTTCTTTTTGGAATAATTGTGCTGATGAAGCCGAACAGTCGTAAGTCACTGAGTCATGTATGGTGAGCATTAAGGGTTGCTCTGTAGTGGCATCTAAAACCTATAACAGGGTTGGTTTTGTCCCAAATAAGAAACATCAGCATCGGCCCAATATGGCCCTGCGTCACGTCCTGCAAGTTTTATCTCATGGGCAGCTACATCCAGCTTTATACGCCGCAGAGGCAAAAGCCATCAAAAAGTCCTACGCAACATGGCTAAGAAAACACCAATTTGTTAAGGAATGGTCGACTTGGCATCTTCTGGTTTACTCGTTACAAAACCACGATACAACAATGTTCTGGAAGATAATTAATGGAAACAGCCCAACAACCACAGAAATAAATGGAGTCTCAGCGAAAAATGGGAATCTTACGTGGCGCAACATTTTGGAGGGGGAGGGTCGAATAGCACGTGTGCGCATGTAACCAACTTCAGATGGCTATATGGAAAAAGCATCTGTGATATATATGGCATTATAACGGCTTGCAAGACTTCGAGCCCCAGGTCTGGATGGGATTTGTTGCTCCTTAATTAAGATTGATCCAACTCTCTGGGCAAAGGCTCTTCACTGGCTTTTTGGTTTGATCAGTGTGTTACAAACAATCCCGGTATCGTGGCGGGAAGGCATAATTCCATTGTTAAAGAAAGGTAAGCACACTGATCCAAAAAATGATCGTCTTCTGGCAATGTTAGACATCCCAGCAAAGATCTTTGCTCGAGCACTACTGTCAGAGCTCGAAGACTGGTTGGAGGCACGAAACATTGTACCAATAAATCAAACTGACTTCCGCAAGGGCTCTAACACAACTATCAACTGTCTTGCCTTGAATAGCATCATCCAGCAGGCATGGTCCATACATAAAACGACCATTCATGCAGCATTAATTGACTTCAGTGCAGCGTTTAATATTGTTGACAGAGCGAGCGAAGCTCTGGAACAAACTGTGCGTAGGTGGCATACGTTTTGGTCTGCTAAAGATGATCATTTATCTTCACGACCGCACTTGGGTGAAGGTTTGCAAGGACCAGGCCGGCAGGACAACTGAATGGACGGAAGGGCTCAAAAATCAATAGCCGCCACAGCCGAAATAAGGTAAATTGGGGGGTTAATAAAGAAAACAAAATGGGGACAGAGGGTGGGGGGAAGGTGGCTTGGAACGTAGGCTTACACCAGCAGTTCAAGCCCAAGTTCTTAGCCACCCAATTGGCTGGCTCCCCCGCCCAGGGTGCTAATGAAGGGAGTAAATGTGGGGTGAAAATACAGCCCCGTAGTGGAAGAGATGGAGAGACCATGCTAGGCCCCTATTGTCAGAGTGAAGCTGGCTAATGTAGAGTCCCATTGAAATATAAAAACCAGAACAAAACTGTAATTTCCGACATAAGGCCTAGTGAAATTAAAAGAAATGGGCCTAATTCTTCTCTACTAAAATGGACAGGCGCTGAAGTGAAAAATAATCTACCCAACTGCTGGATAATCCCAATGAATGGGAAAAGACATACTGCAGACGCAAATTTTGTGTAAACTGGGAAAATGCACCTTTTGACAGATCAAAACTGAAGCAGTACACATTGAAAAGATACATTGAAATGCTGTGCCTTTGAAAAATAAAAAGGAGGATTTGTGCCTTAAATTTAGGAAGTGAAGCCAAGTGACATATTTCATTTGACACACAGAAAGACACTTACCTTCCACCAATAAACTGACATTCAAATGGAAAGACCAACTTTGTTTTTAAAAGGGGCACTGGTTTCCCATGTTAAATAATAGCATATGTGTGGACAAGTTAAGAGGAGCACGCATTTCTTTTCAACCAGCATATGAAAGAAATGTATTAACATATTGACAGAAGCCATAATAGGCAATGAAAAATGTTACATGTAAACATCTTTTCAATTTAAAATGCTATTTTTCTCAGAATGGTGCATGTAACTGGCTGCTGCTGCTTCCAGCCATTGAACCGCTGTGTATCCAGACCTTTGGGCTGAGGTCCTCTAGGAGAAAAAGGCCTGGTGTTTAGTTAAATGCTAAGAATTACAAAAAATGTGATCAGAATTGTGGAGGGGAAGATAAGCCGACCAGCAGAAATGACCTTTGATGTCAGGCCTCCCCATTAACTATGCATTAGTGGCCAATTACCAGGGCTGACTCGATCTCAAGAAATGGCCTTCAAATGCTGAAAAAAAACAGGCCGTGCTGATAAACAAATGTTCATGTCATGTGACAGAAGTGAAATGAAACTTAAGAAAAGGTGGGGGCTATTTTGAAACAGAGGGGCACATGTGAAGCATTGCCTGATTAACATAGGATTACATTTTCCTTAATAAAAAGAGCATTGTTTGTCCCAGTGAGTTCATCCGACTCATATTAAAGGGCATAAGAAGCCCATCAGCACCATGTAAATATAAATTCTGCGTGATTTATACAATGTGAGCTATGAAGAATATTGTGATTCCGGCCTTCTCATAATTCCGAGGAAATGGAAAGTTGGTGTAGTGCTCAAAGGGGAAATTAATATTTGAAGTGTCTGATTTTTTACTATTTCGGCTCACGAGCAATTCAGAAAAAAACGGTAGCTCCTCCCAGGAAGGGCGTGCCGAAATAAGATTAGTATTTTCCGACCTGCCATAAAATATAGAACTCAAATATTTATATATGCGCCTGTAGTCATCTGAAAAATTAGGGTAGCTGGCATGTTGTGAGATTTTAAGGAACACTAAAAGTTAAACCTACGTGTCATTTTGGGATAATGAATCTTTCTCCTCCCTCAGCCTCCGCCATCCACACCTCAAAACTCCGTGTCCTAACAGCAGGCAGTGGGTATATTGAGGGCAGAGGGGGGGGGGGGAGCTAGCAAATCCGTATTGTGGGAATATGCTGGAGCACATGATGTGGAATTGCGTAAGAGTGCATGATTTTTGGCAGGAAATTGGTACAATATGTGAGGGAGTGCTTGGCAAGAAAATTGATTATGTCTTTAAGACAATGATCTTGGGTGGGGACGAGTTATTGGAAGATCTGACAACCTATCAAAAGAAGTGACTACTTAGAGGTGCTGCAATTGGTTAGAAAATGATCTTACGTGGGTGGCAATCTAGGGTCTCTCTGACTATAGATGACTCGATTCATGAAATGCATAAAAAATTTGCTGAAATGGAGAGGATGATCTATAGGAGGGAAAGGAAAGTTGATCTTTTTGAAAAACTGTGGAGGAGGTTTTTGGACTTGTACTAGTTTCTGCATGTTGTGTATATGCACTGGACGGTGGGTTGCGGGATTCAGGGTAGGAACTGTACATACTTTAAGGTTTATGTATATAGTTTTTCACTAATTTCCTCGCATGATTCTTTGTTCTTATGCAATTTATTTTTGACTTGATCATCTTTACTTGTTATGTCTCTTTCTGAATAAAATGAAAAGAAATAATTTTTAAAAAATGATAATAATGGAGTGTCACCAGCCCTATAAGAGATCAGTTTTAAATCTGAGAGAGACTTTTGGCTTGACTTTTCCACTCTATTCCCGGAGGTAGTCTACATCTGGACTCTTGCGAGGAACAACTAGCAGAGAGGCAAGGAGAGCTACCCATGCCATCAAGGTAAACCTTGCCAGGAGAAGAGCTGGTTACCTGGAAAGGCCTTAAACCTTGCATGGGTGACAGAGACTGGGAAAGCTAGAAGCTAGCTGGGCCTGCCATTTGAGGAGCCAGGGGAGGACTGGGTTGCTGGGGACTATCATAGACCGAAGCCTTTAACCAGATGTGTGATGTCCTCATAGGAGCCCTGCTGTTTCCCTGGACGCCCCATAACCAAGGCCTGCCATGTAAGTAGATTAATCCAAATGCCAACAAATGCGTGGGGGGAATCGCCAGCCTTAATCTCCATCTCGGATAGTGGGTAGGGGGTGGAACCGGGGAGACCCTTGGCACATTGTATTATAAGAGAATTAATTCCCCATAGAAAACCACCCTATCCATTTTAATTGAATGTTGTGGCGAACTGGCTGCCTTAAATCCTTTCCATTAAATTGTGGGTGCGGGGTGAAACAGAGCATTGAATTAAAGTTAAATCAATTAATCCCCATATAGAAAAGTCCCTGGATGAGTGTTGTTAAAGTTAGAAATTAACAAAGTTTATGCCCAGTATGTTAGAGCCGGTATAGACAATAAAGTACTTGGGTGACTACCTTTCTGAAACCCCGGTCTTCCTTATCGAAGGAGGGTGTCCATACTCCCAAAATAAGTAACCTTAAAACTCTGCAATTCAAGTGAATGTAGAGTATGCAAAACAAAATTTCCCAATTATTCACTTGCATCCCAAAACAGAATCCCAAGGCCCGGCATTTTATTCAAATAAAAAGCCCCAAATTATTTTCCCATTGTTGTTCCTTTTCCAAAACATTACTTTTCTAATTAAAAAAAAGTCAAAAAGATATTTCTATTGTATTCCCACTCCCTCTAACTTGCATTCAAACCAGAGGGGTCATATCAATTGATGCCTGGGGGTGGGGGCTTCTAGGAGAAAAGAGCCTTATAACAAACTAAGCAATCACGCTGGGAGTTATATTGTTCTATGGGTGAAAATGCAAGAAATCTGATGCAAACTGATGACTGTCCATCTCATTGTACCTGTGTGTTTAGTATCTATAAGTCCATTAGAAATGTAAGTCAGTCAATTGGTGCAAGTCATTTGAAATTGTGATACTGTGTAGTGCCACGGCGTTGGTGGCTGATGTTTTGGTTGTTCTATTATCCTTTGTCAAACCTTAAATAAATATATATTCCTACTATACTCCGGCCTGGTTCATAGCTCATTGGTGGTAAAGAGGGTATTTTCTGAATGGCACTAGATAGGTTGGAGGCCTCACTAAAGTTGAATCTGCAAGGCGATTTGTTTCGCGCCACCTTGCTTGGGGGGTGAGGGATGGGAACTCCCTGAGTTGAGAGTGACCTCCCAATAAATCAAATAAATCATGACAGGAAGTGGTACAAAACAAAGCAACTCACAATATATATTATTCTGTGTTGACCCATTTGTCCTGCATTAGTTTGAAGCAGCCTATAAACATGTGGCCATGTGTTTCATGGGAATGATGAAGGCCCAGAAGAGAAAAGGAGGGTAGACTAGCAGAGATTGCGGGTTTATTTATTTTTGTAAAAAGAAAGAAGGACAGAATGCAATTGAAAACCTGAAAACACAAAAAAGAAAATCACAAAAAACACGGAAGAAAGAAAAAATGAAATCTAGAACTAGCTGTAGACATTGCTGCCTCAGTTCAGACACAGCCAGTAGGGGCGTTTAATTCAGAGCCAGGCTCCGGTCACGCACAGCCGGTGCAATGATTAAAAGCAGCTAATCTGAAGATTTTCTGCAAGAAGTGTGAGCTTGAAGAGGACCATTTATTGGTCATTACGAGGCTCTGCCCGTGGACAAAGGATGCATGCGAGCAGGGGCGTCTCGAAAGGTAAGGCAATTCGTTGTAAGAGCGGGCCGACGGATGAAGGCCGCACTTCAGAGCCAAGCACACGAACACTCGCAAAAGCACGAAGGTCAACGAGTACCATGGACACAAGAGAAGAGGCGAGAAAATCAAAAAGACCGGAAAAACACTACAGAAGAAACGCATTAAACACCCAGCAAATCGCTTTCTCTAACCAGGGAGCAGCACCGATCGTGTGGAGCAGATGAATAAACATGGTTTAGGCGTTATTACCCTGCACTGTACCACTGAGTATTAGATATTAAAGCAGGGAATATACTCACCATGTACTGTGCCATACAATAAGTGTACACTTTTGACCCACAGAATATGCCCACAACATTGTGTAAGAAAAATATAGCGAATGCAGTGTGCCATATCATAATATTGTATGATAGGTAGTGACCATAAGATGGCGGCAGATGATCAGGCAAAGAAAGACTGCAATACGTCCATAGTATAGAGGACATCAATGGCAGAAAAGATGCTCCCATTGATTTCACCGGAGTACACAAATTAGCGACAGAGAATGTACGTACGTCTTGCTGGGATAAAAAAAATATATATCTCTTTGAATGAAGCAAGTGGCAGTGCAAATCGTATCGTGCCGCATAACATAGCCTAATGGTATTGGTTGGGAATAGGCCAACCCCTTTCTACCTATGCCTGTAACATTTTGTGATACAATATTTGCTCATCAAATATTACCTGAAGAGAGAGAATGTCAAGTGTGCCAAAATAAAATGGCCATAAGATTCGGGTGTTGGCAGGGAGGCACCCCACCCCCACCACACCCTCCCACCCCCTCCTTCGCCCCCACTTAGCACTTTGGCTTCATGCGTGACTGCGGCACTTCACCAAGAAGAGCAGAGAGATTCAGAGCGAAGCCCTTTGCGGCGTTCCTATGCATGAAATCAGGAATCTGTAATGTGCACATGTAAAAATAAACTTCCCACCTCCGCATCCCATCAGTGGGTCACTCCCACGGTCGCCCGTGGGCAGCACACGCGGTTCTATGTGCAGCACTGCATGTCTGAGATGCCCCTACTCCAACATATGCCCCTAAACTGTGCTGCCGCTGCCTGGCGCCAAGTAGGAGCCTCGCAGCGCCTCCCCAGTCGCGGTGTCCGTCACAACAGAGAAGGGTTAGCAGGAAGGCTTCATATGGAGGATGGCGGTCATTTTAAAAGCATGTGCTACTTTAGATCCCTTCCATTTTTGAAAGAGCATCTATGCATGCACAGGATGTGTATGGCATGGGGTACATAGAAAGGATTGCATGAGGAAAATAGCCATTGTTTTTAGAGCAGGTGCTTGAGGTTCCAGCTTCATTTTAGACATAAAGCAGCAGTCAAGTCTCATTGGGAAAACAGTGGGTAAGGAAAGTGTGACCCGACTGTGGCCTCTCCCCTCGAGTCACCAATTCCTATACCCTCATAATGCACACTGAGAACAGAAATTACACCCCCCCCCCCCCTGACAAGCGCCCCCTCCTCCCATTCGCAGGTCCAAATTATGATTATGGTATTAAGGGTACAAACCTATGGCATTTTAAACACACTTGGTTGTAAAAATACCACCTGAGTCGGGATAGTATGCGATATTTATAGCATGCGGTAAAAAACGACCTCAAATACTGTCTTTAAATATGAAGTTGCTGTTCTCAACTCCAAAAACCTGGCTCTCCCACATCTCAGACTACTGTGCCACTTGCCCTCCGGTTATACATACCGGGTCAAGGACGGACTGGGGCATTAAATTGGCTGATGCACCAATGAAACAGTGGCCCACCGTCACAACTGGAAATTCATTCCTTTTGTAACACGCCGTTTGTGTAGTACCCAAGAGGTTTTTTTTAATCGTAAAAAGTGTCAGAAATGGTGCATTTTAAAGGACATTTTGATCAGTAACATATGACAAAGCTAGCTGCACAGTGAAGTAGCTCATACCGGACCACTTTAGTAAAAAAATAAAAATAAAACGGCCCCACACTAGCCCATTGGGCCTGCAATTTCCATTGCCCCAATTCCCGGCCCGAGCCTGTACCAGGTGAATAATAATGCGCTCACTTTGCTTTCAATTTGCATCTCTATGGCCCCTCTACCCCAAAGCATTGGGAGGTCAGGTCTCGTTTCCACCTTCCTCTCCCCAGAAAATCTGGACGAGAAAGAGGCAGAATTCAGCAGTTTGTGTCCTTCACAGTCAGATTGAGAAAATGAATAGGCTTGTCACCAAAATAAAAGTGGCCCACAATAGTACACCTCAATTTGCCACTTTTCCCTGGCGTATGACCCTCGTCGTATTTTAGGCAACGTTTTTGGAAAATGGCACCTTTTAAAGCATAGTGGACCCCCAACACTACCAGGTCCACAATGCACTACATTTTCAAAGTGACATCTTCGCTCTCAACCCAGCCCTTTGGCGCAAAGGGAATTCGTTAATGGCCGACTGTGCTTGGCTCCCAAACACAACCAAAGTCTTCCTACTGGGGCATGCAGCCATCTAAGTAGCCCATCTCCAGACCCTGAGCTCTCGAGGCTTAGGCCAGAAGTAGCAGGCTCAGCAGTTGTCAAGGCTTCTCCCTAATCACAGCTTGCTCCATAATGCCTCCTCCAACACCGATGTCCTGTCTGCCAGGGAGCCCTTTGTGTCCTGGGAAATGGAGGGTTTACATTGGCAGCCCCCAGATATCTCTCCCTCCACCTCTTTCTCTCACGTTTACCCTTGGCTAGGCAGGCAACTACATCACCTAGGTCAGGGGACTGCAACCTTTGGCTCTTCTGATGTTTTGAACTACAATTCCCATGATCCCTTGCCATTGACTAGGATAGCTATGGATGGTGAGAGTTGTAGTCCAAAACATCTGGAGAGCCAAAGCTTGCAGCCCTCTGACCTAGGTAAAGAGACTGGCAGCAGGACTGTCTGCAGTTACCATGGTGAAAGCGAGGGGAAGAAAAGACTCAAGTACTCACCTGCGACCACCTTATCTCAGTATCACCCCCACTGTGCTCCAGGACTCTCATATTATAGTCAGAGCCAATCACTTCAGGATCAACCCTGATTGCCATCTCGCCCAAACGGTTCCTATGCCTCATTGCAACTCGCTACAACGCGACTTTCCGCAACACCTTGTACTTTTTGCCAGCAGAGTCTCTGGGACCCAAACAGTTGGTGCTCTTGGCAGCCTGGTTATCCCTTTAACCAACAAGATGTGAAGCACTTCTCAAAGCAATTGCTGTCCTTGCCCACCCTCATTTGGGGGTCGCACCTGAAGTCTCCCTTGCTATCCCTAAATACATTGAAGCTCCGGGGCTTTGGCCAACGCCATGTGGCTGTTTGTTTCTGGAGTAGCTGGCTTTCTTGTGCAGGCCTCTTACTCTTAAAAAACAGCAGGGGGTTCCACAAGTGTGCAGTGACACTAAATAAGAAAAAATAGGAATAACAAAGAATTTGCTTTCTGGAATTCTATACTAAAATTGCTAGACTCATTAAAGGTTTATTGGTTCCCAGTCAATTGGTCGAAAACATTTGGTCGACAGGACAACTGGTCGACACCATTTGGTCGAATGCCAAATGGTCGAATTTTTTTTTTTTTTTTTACCCCTTTTTTGGTTTTTTTGGGGGGGGCCCACCCCCAACCCCCTTTTTTTTCTTTTTTTTTTTCCCACACGAAAACCCACAAAACACATATATATATATAAAAAAAAAAAATTCGACCATTTGGCATTCGACCAAATGGTGTCGACCAAATTGCAGTCGACCAGTTTGCTGTCGACCAATTGACTGGACACCAGGTTTATTTCAGGCAGCGGGTGACTGATTTAGTCTGTTCTTAAACACCTCAAATTCACAATGCAGACAAAAACTTCCCAAAAGCATGTAGAGTAGAATAAGCATCCATTTCGAACTACGTATGTTGCTTTTTGCAAGTTTAAATTATAGCATGTTTTTTTTTTCTGGCGTTGTCTCTGTTACGATCATCAGAAGACATTCCATCTCAGTGTCCTTGGTCTCTTGACAAAATTCTTGTGCCTAAAAACTTGTGTACAGTTTAGAAATGTTTGACCATAGCACATAAAGTGGCCCTTGATTTCATTGTACCACAATTAATGCTTTGTTGTAATGTTGTATCTTCCCGATCTTCGTGGCATGCTGTTCAGGATGTTTGTTTACATGTATGAGAACGAGTGCCCAGAGTACGGATGTCGTGTCAGTGCGCTGCTTTCCCTGCGCTACTCTAAATTCTTTAATACACAGTTATGAACCCTCCGAATGGTATGTATTTTGCCAGCCCCTGAAGCCTGAAAAGTAGATCCACGCAGGGTTGCACCAGACCTGCCGATGAAAACCATGCGGTTAAACCTGTTACCATTTTAATGGTATCCACTACAAAGTGTAATTTTCTTTCGGACTTTGAGAACATTCAGACATGTAATTGCTTATTTTACTATAGGCAGTAAGATAGCTATAGGTGATAAGATAGCTCAGTGGGTTGAGCGCTTGCTTCATGCGATTTGATAAATGAGTATCAACACAGGTTGGGTGATATTGTATGTATATGAGTTCTATATAAAGCGCTTAAGCGCAAGTGCTATATAATAACACATCATTATCATTTGGCCTTGGACGTCTGCTTGCATTCACAGTAATTTGGTAATATGGGCCTATACAAACGGATATTAACGATCAATATATGATGATCCATTCTTGTATGAAATGTATATCACATTACAGTGATATCGTAACCATATTTTTCGTAATGTACTTAGATACAATGCTATGTACAGCTTAATAATAGGATTTAGCCATACAAGCTGCAGCGACATCCTTGCAATAAGTCCATTATATTCTACCATCAGACTTGTTAGAATAATAGTAGCAATACTAAGGAATGCCCAATTTTTATTTAACAGGGAGATATATGAACGTGGTAAAGTGCAGGCGCATTTCTACACCAGGGCACTGCAGCCCGTGTCTGATGACTGATATTAGAAAAGGAATACAAAATGAATTTCTACACCTGTGAATTGACAGGTGTAGAAATTACTGATATTTTTGTCTGTGTTATCACATAATGTGTATGATCATGTATGGGAAATGATTTACCCATAATCAATGAGCACCCTGTGATGTGATTAAACCGACAGGGAGCGACAGCTGGATGAGACAACAGTTCCGCAGTGAAATATCGATTCCTGTTTTGCAAACTAATAAAGTCAGTAATGCATAACCGCACAGTCTTGTGCAGCTCAGCTAACACGAAAATACACAATTATGGGTCCTAAATCTGTGTGTTTCAATTTTAGATTGTTATGAATGAAGTTTGGGGTTAGAAGATCGAAGATTATTGTAACCACAAAGATATTTTTGTCCTGACGAAGACCTGTGTGAAATTGACGTGGGAAGCCCACGTGGGATGGGGGTCTACCTTTTGATGTTTAGGCTGAAACGCAGTGCGTCAACACAACAAATGTTTCAATCCTGTAATAAAGAAAGATTGGGACAATGGACAATAATATATCCCACAGAGATTAAAAAAACAAGAAAAAAGCAAAGACACAACAGAATAAGGCTTAGTGACCTATAATTGGACAGTTTTTAAACATCACATAAAAAACATACTGCCTGTGATTAGAAGACTGAAAAAGAGAAGTTTGATGTTGTTTTTCTTGTTTTTACAGCTCTGTATGTAGATGTTCAGAAACTAAGTGAACCTCTGTCAACATTATAGCTGGGTAACAACTGAACCTGTGGTCCAAGAATTAGGACATGTTTGTTGTACACTAACTCAAGATGAATGTGTTTAATTGATGTTTGTGAATTTGGAACATATGAGACAATAATGCCTTTTTAATATAATTACATTCTCCAGCATAGAGAAATGTGATTAATCAATAAAATTGCTTTTAATAAAGGTATAAAAAGGTAATAAGAATTATTTTGGGACCGTGTGTAGTGTGTTCGTCGGTTGACATCCGAGTCGACCAGTTTTTCAGCCAATGAGGGTTCATAGCATTAAAGTAAAGGAGAAGGAGGAAGTCTGTGATCCTTTTTCGATGTGATCACCCTTGTGATATCACAGACCCCCCCCCGATAAACAAATATCAAGGGTTTGACCTACCATATATACCAATGTTATGTGATGCCACTTCCTGTTTTTTCAAGGGGTGATAGGTTGTGGTCCATCACTTCCTGTGATGTCACTTCAGAGTGGGATCAAATGACATCCCTTCCTGTGATGTCATCAGAGGTCAAGGGTTGTGTGATGTCACTTCCGGTACCCCTGGCATTTTGGTGAAATGACGTCTGTGAATGAATAACCTGTTTGAGCATGCCTGTCATTTTTGTTAATCCAAACAAGATGACCTTGAATTTTACAAGAGGAAGATGGTAAGAAGGGTTGGACTTTAGAAAGTGGCTGAACTCGTTAGGTCAGTGCACACCACAAATAAAGATGTTTTTATGTGTCCTGGTAACAGGTGTTCTTCACTGAATACAGGAGGATAAAAGTTGCCCTGTCCTTTCCTGGAGTCAAACAGGTGATGTGAAGGTTGCACACAGATATCTGTAACAAAATTCTCAACCTACTGAGGTACAGGGTGGTTAACTAATCAGAATGCTACACCCAAAGTCATCAGTGATCAACCTGCACTGCTCATAGCCTGTGCCTTCCTGGCTGATGGACAGTTCTTGTGACTGCCATGCTGCAGCAGCCATGCATTGAGTTGGCAGGATGTGGGGAGGGTACTAGAAATAGTATATGTGTGTACCTATTCATAGACCGCTTAGTAGAGCACTTGCTTTCCTCAGGAGGTCTCATTGCACCATTGGAGACAGTCAAATAAATGGGGAAAAGGCCTGCAGAAAAGATCAGAGATTCCTAACAAAGGTGGATGGAGGAGAGGGGTGGGAGTGGCGCGAGAAGGTGGAAGGTGTATCCAAAGAGGGTTAATAAGAAAAGAGATGTGCTTTTACGTGAACAGAGTTGTAGGACATAGGATCGCCTGCACCTCGGGAAACAGGTATGGAATTCCATATGCAAGTGGCATGGACGTAGAATACCCTTGTTCTAACCATGAGAAATCTAGGTACCACCAATAGTTGAGAGCCCATCAGTCACAAGCACATGGTGGGATTACACAAATGCAGGTAACCTTGAAAGAATGTCATACCAGTACCACTGGTGGATAGTGAACAAAACACATGGCTTTGAGTAAAAATAGCATGGTAACTGTAAGGGCAGATGTTATATGGGATCACCTTTTGAGCCCCATTACCAGACGAGCTGCAGCGTTTTGCAATAATTGGAGTACCATAAGTCATGTTTGTGTAGGCCACGATATGTCATGTTGCAGTAGTCTAGAGTGGATGATATAAAGCCACTCGTGACTGCGAGGAGGGGGGGGATATATGTATTATTCTCTTTACAAGAGGCAGCCAGTGAAAGATTTGTAAATTGATTTTTTTCTGGGTTTAAAGGAAGGTTAGTTGGGTGGCTGTCAAGATACCTAGGGTTCTGATCTCTTGGACAGGATTGGGGCAAGTGTCAAGGGGGGTGGACAGAACAAGCCATTCAAGTCAATTTCAGCTGATCGACGTAACACAATGTTGCTTTTGAAGGTACTGAATATCAACTCATTTCAATTGATCCAGGCATACAGCTCTCACACTTCTGGGTTATCTATTTGCCAGATGGTTGGGATCTCCCTTTCAATATAGGACCTCTGTGGCATGTTGGCATGCTTACAGAAATGCATCCCATGGGTTCCAAGTAGTCTGGCAAGGAATGTCTACTGTGGAGAACCAGGAAAAGGAGTCGGATTAGGACTTAGGTATTTTCTCATTATTTAAATAAATATAATTGAACATGCTATCCAACCATATTGCTATGAGGGTGATTCCCTACCTAATCAACTAAACTAAGGGTGCTCATCAAATGTCCAAAACAAAAATAGTCTGCCGTCCAAAACCTACTTGCTATTTAGCCCTACCACTTTAGAAAAATGTAACAAAATAATAGACCAGAGCCTTTCCACTTGGGCTTCGCCTGGCCAAACTACTTGGGTTCCTCCCAAATAATGTTCATCAAATGGTCAAAGTTCATCCATTTTGCCACAATACAGTTCTCCATCCTCTTTTCAGGTTCTGAATGACACGTCTTAGGTCTTCACACAGATCCAATACTTTGCCTTCTTTAAAGGGAAAAATAATTTTCTTAGTGTGATTCCACCACTTTTTACCTGGTCTTTGATATTGTTCTTAGTTTGGGTTTGAGAAATGGAACCCTCCAGGTTCTCTCTGTTCTCAGGCTTGATCACTATTATTTGTATTTCTAGAGCTCCCCAAAGCCCTCTCTCCCTCCGATGAGTTATACTCAACAGAGTACCTCAGGGGCGTCAGCCCATATACAATGTTCAGGTTTTTCTGGCTCTTGTGGCGAGGTGAAGTCAGACAAAGAGGTGGCATTATTAATATCTAGTTTATTAATTAATCAGCAAAAAAGGGGCTAGCTTTCCCAATCTCTACAAGGTACCCCTTCCTTTTCTAAGATAACTCGGGTGCTCATCGTCAGGGTGAGGGTCAAAAGAAAAATTCTCTGTCCTTTGTCGAACACCTACTCTAACCCTACCACTATGTTACAAAATAGTTAAGCATTTAATGAAAACAAAATACCAGTAGAATGGCTCCCTTCTCCTGGTGAACTGGTTCAGTCTCTTCCAATCTTTTGCTTCAGTCTCTGAGTCATCAAAGGGTTTCAGGGCAGGAGAATGACTCCCTGCGCCTGACCCACCCAATAGTCCACAAAAGTCTCTTTAGTTGCTACAACTGAATTTTACAGACTTGTTCCACAATTCCAATGGTCCTTCCTGATCTTTTCCCACACTGAAAGATTTCTCTAAACAGCTCTGATTGTCTGTTCTTCTCTGCACTGTTAATTTAATCACTGTGGCGAGGGAAGAGTACTCCCAAGGCACTCTTGACTTTTATTAATTTCACTGCCACCACTGCGACGAGGAAGATCACTCGTTGCACTCTTGACTTTGTCAGCTTTGCCAACTACTGCTGTAATAAAGGAGGCTACTCTGGAGTGCTTCTTCTCTGTGGGTTCGCTTTGAGTCACCACTGTGAAGAGGGAGATTGCTCCTGGGTGTTTCCGCTCTTTGGATTCTTAGTATTACCACTACGATGAGGGAGATTACTTCCAAGTGTTTCTTCGCTTTGGTTTCACTTAGTGTTACCACTGTAACGAGGGAGATTACACCAAAGTGTTTCTTCTTTTTGGCTTGTCTTAGTGTGACCACTGGGACGAGGGAGATCACTCCTGTACTTCTCATGAGTTTCAAAGAGGTCACTACTGTCATGAGGGTGAGCAAACTTGATACAGTTATATTCTGGCCCCCTCCTGGGTCTCCCGCTCCGCCAGTTACCTTCTGTCTTGAGGGAGAGCATCACCAGGTCTTCCTGTGGGGTCCAGGCTGCTTCCCTCCACCTCTGCATTTCAGTGGCTCAGTCAACGTCTTCTTCCTGATGGTCTGCCTCTTCCTTTGAGGTCTTGGCAGTATCAGCATCTTTTATGGACTAGACGGTCCACCCTCCTTGGGTCATGCCACTGCCTGGAGCTCTTCCCCCAGACTCGTATATTGTGACTTGTGTTTCTAGGGCTCTCCAAAGTCCTCTGGCCCCATGATATGCTTAATTCAGCAGGAGCTCAATTGGGGGCCTGCCAGTGTCCAGCGTTTGGGTCTCCTGGGCTCCCGTAATGATCTTGGCTTCTCTGGCACTCAGGGACACAACCGTTCGCCCCTCTTCCTGTCATACCTTTTCAGGTGCATTTGCTTCCCTTTCTCTGTCTGGCTCAGCATTTGTCACCCTTCTCATGCAGAGGTTGGTGGTCCAATCATCCCATTGCAGTCTGGTCTCAGCCCCAGCACAGCTTTGGTGTGGTCGCACCACCAGGCGAGATGGTCCTTCGACCGTCCCACTCCCTTTCTTTGCTTTGGCTTCGTTGCCTCTTGCGACACCAATTCTGGTGCCCTCCTTGTGATCAGCTCACTCTGCACGCTACTGCTGGCTTTGCCGTCTAGTGTGGTGTGACAAATCAACTTCCTGGGCACCAGTGGTCCAGGGATGAATATCAGTTTCTAAACTATCAATCAGCCCCACACCTCTAGTACACCAGAAGGGATCCAAACAGATTGTAAACACAAGCAAATTATAAACTTCCATCCACTTTACCAAAATTGGACAAGGAACGGCAGGCTTATCTTCGTAAGGTTGTGGATCAGTGGTTAGTTCCAACACTGTGAAAATGCAATTACCCAATGATAAAATGGACTGTCCAGTAAAGGGTGTATAAACATATCTACTTTATTATTATCACAACAGACAGTTGTGTCACACTACAAAATACAACCCACCTTTTAAAGGAATGCAGAGGACAGACAGTTTCAAGAAGGAAATGGGATGTACTCTGGACACTGACAGGAGGGTAGACGGTAATGAATCACAATAGTTCAAGGATACTTGGTTTCAGCACAAAGGGAGCAATGGGTCGTAAAATGTCACTAGGGGCCTTCGGAGGAGGACCAGGGGGACAGAACCACAATCTAGCTTGTGCTTGCAGAAGGTCTTGGTGCACCACATTGTAGAGTCAATTTCAGGGAGCTTTACAGCTTCTGCGACAGAGTTCAAGATTGGAAACAGCTGCGGTTATCAGGCGGCAGGTAGTTCGGCGAGCGAGGCTGGATGGATGGCTGCAGAAATGCCTAGATGGCAGCTCAGGCTCAGGGTCAGGCATCGTTGTCTCAGTGCTGGTTGGCGGGTCTAAAGCACTGGTTGAGGCATCTCGGATGATGTTAGCGACTGCGGCATGACAACAGTCAGTGGTGCAGTCGGTTGCAGGCAGACACTGGTTGATGATTGTCGGTGCACTCCTCCTAGCTTCTTCACTGGGCTTGTGTCATCCTTTAAGGCAGATGGCCCAAAGCTGAGTAGAGTGTTGCAGGCAACGGCCTTGTCCATGGTTTGGTTCAGAGACTCCCTGGCACTTCCCACCTAGGAAGCTTGCTTGCAGAGCCTAGCAGGGCACACTGTGTGCTGGTTAGGTACCAGGTCTGGAGCTGCTGGAAGGGTCTTCTGGGTTCAGTATCTCCCTCTGTTCCATGGGAGGTGTTTAGGGGAGAGATCTTGCGTCCCTCTTTGGAAACCCTGGCCTTCCTTCACTGTCGGAAGCTGTAAGGCAGACTGTACCTGCAGCCAGGGTCCAAATGAGTTCTTCTTGTTACTCCCTGTAAGGCCGTCAGATCTGCCAAAAGAGGGGCCTAACCCTCTTTTAAAGCCAAAGGGGCCCCAGGGATTGTTGTAGGCTAAGCCTAACTTAATGAACCAATCCTGGGTCCCCACGATAAAATCTATTATTCGCGAGGTCATAACCAGAGTGCTTTGCAACAGGAAAGGTAAACGGGTGAAAACATTAATTTTATTTATTGGACATTTGTATGGCACCTATACCCAGGTGTTTCCAGGCGCCATAGGACAAAAGGGAGGTGGGGGGATAGGAAAATATAAGAATAAAACAACAAAGAAATGGTTATATTGGTCTTATGACAATCCTAACGTGTAAGTGAATGAAAAAAGTGATAAGTGCAAGTGGGAGGGGGAGACGTGCAGACGACCCATCTTCCGGTCTGTTGTGGATCAAAGGGTCACTCTGGTTAATTGAGTTCTCTGTGTTTCCTGATTAAAGGCAGGTCTCCCTTGAAGGTGTGGCGAGAACAGAATTTCTGTTTCCATCAAATCACATACTCGTACCATCTGAATGGGGTACCCCTGCGGGGGTTGCCTACTGTAAACAGACATACCAGACATGACAGCTCACTGTCATTGATACTAAGAAGCGAGAGCTGGTTTCAGGTTGACACAGATGCATATCAAAGGTGCTGGGGTTTCTTGTCTTTTGTTATCCCTGCGACCAGGCCACTTGTGGGCCTGCTTAAATAAACTCATCAGTATGCGTCACTGACACCAGCACGGCCAACAAAGGATAGGCAGATCCATGGAGCCTTTGTTATTTACTTAGGATAGCCACGGCAGGAGAAAGGTTTTGCCCTCACACTTTTGAGATGCCTTGATGTGCTCCTGAATGTGACAGGGAGGAGTGTGCCTGTAGGCTGTGTCCAGAGTACACAGGTCTACATGTATGTTGTGCGGCGAGCATAGGACCATGCGTGAAGATTAGCCCCAGATTAGCAAATTCATATAACATTTAAAAAAAAGAAACAGGTGAGCGCACACGCACCAGGAGGATGGTTGATTTCCTCACATGTGGCTCCACCCCTCCAGGATGTCATCCCATCAGAGGCTCGCCTCTGCGTAGGATTCCTTCTCCTCCACTCAAGGCTCCTTGTCTTTTTATGTTTGCCACCACAAACAAAAGGGTATGTCATTCCTCTTTGACTGTTGAGCTCAGTGGGAATCCAGCATTACCTGAAGCCAAAAGGGTTAAAGTAATTTAACATCAGTTGTTTCGATTTTCATATATATGCAGACACTGTATGCTTGATAGGGAGTTATTCATAAATGCAAGTCCTTGTCCCTTAGAGGGGAGTCACTCCCAGTGAGGTCCCACTTTCCCAGACCCTAGAAAGGGTCTTGCTTAGCGGGCTCACCTCCAACTCCTCAAAGTGGTTGGCTCTCCTCTGGGGAGAAATAACAGTACAGATTTGTCACACTACATATACACTGAAAAGAAGAGGGTGGGAGGCCTTGCAGTACATTTTCTCCACCCGGTAGTCTCAGAGTGGAAGCACCACAATTTTGTTGCCTTTCTCAGAGGAAGAGATGCATCCATTTGAGAGCCACCCCCTCTGAAACCTTGCTTGAGTAATAGTTCTGCTAAAATGGCGTGGTGCACAGCGTAAAAAGGCAGACAATAGAACAAATAGAATAGGGTTTGCCCCAAAATACCGTAAATATCATGCTGAATGTGCTTTTATTGCGCATTCGGTGTTCTACAAAATGTTGACTCCCAAAATGCCGAAGTCGGTGAGCAGGGGTTGCAGTGGACAACCAAAATACGAAAAGCTTGAGTCACAAAATGTGAACAAGTGGGCTTTGCAATTTTGTGACTCAAGTTTTTCGTATTCGGTATTGTATCGTAGGTCCAATAGAATAAGCTCCTCGGACGCATTGTCATCCATCATTCTCCTTATATTGCTCAGCACGAAAAAGATGACCATGTCAATACTGTGGGCAAGTCAGAGTCTAGCCTGGCGGTGGGGGCGGGGGGACTCCTGTCTCACAAAGGACACTCTGCATGCCCCTGCTCTTGGACTGTGGCTAACAGTCCTAATAGTTTAGTGGGAGGAAAGGAAGTCTAGAGATTAAGGTACAGTTACTGGGATCTTCTGGGTTGGAAGAGGTCTTCTTAAGCTAGGACATTTTAAGACTTTCAGGTGACTGACCATACTGAAAAGGAGCTATTTTAATGGATCAAATGTGGTTGCGCTTACTTATGTATTTGAGTCAGATAATTTGTATTCTGTTATTTGTATTTTGTTTTGGCTTGTCCTACAATGACTTCTTAGGCCCACTTCTGGGCACGCTAAGACCAGATCACATTAAGTGCCCTTGTGCACGGTGTAGTCCACTGAATCTATGCGAGTGCTAACTGTTTATAGCTGTTTGCGTGTCCAAAAACCATTTGATCAGTAACGTTTCATTTTTCTTCCTGAACACGCACACTGCGCAGGGTTCGAAATCTGAGGAGGACAGAGTTTAGATTCCTCCAGGGGTTGGTACGTTCGGCAGTAACATTAGGTTACGCGTAGTCCTAAGGGAAAGTTGTTTTCTTAGCAATCGGCTTGCGGTTATGGCAATGGTGAAGAGAGGGTCCTTTTCAGAAGCACCCAGAATCCTCTACAGCCCGTTTAGGTCTCCAGGGGACAGGACTGTAGGAGGGCCCAAAGTAAAACAATAATGCTCCCTCATCCCCCTACTTTTTCCTTACGCCACTGAGAGGTGGTGGTGGAGAAAGGTAACAAAGATTTGAAGATTGAAAGGTAAGTGTTTAATTCTAGGTGAAACCCTTACAAAATCCATAGGCGCAGCAGTGATCAATAGGCATCCTAACTTAGACATCACACACTCCGAGACAAACAAGACCCTTGGTAGCAGAATATAATATGAATAACTGTATGGAAAAGGAGTGCTAAACCAAGTGAAGAAAAAAAAGGAACTGTCCAAATGGGGTGTAAGAACCCGGACTCTTACTGTAGGTTAGTTACAAAGTAAGTTCGCAAACAGGGAAATGGGTTGAAGACCGGTTCACTAACAAATGCCAAATAGACCCATTACATTAGGAAAACACTAAGGAAATGCTCAAATGCGGATGAAAGATATAGTGTACGGAATTCAGAAGGGCTCAACGCAAAAAGAAATTACATTAATTGACATGCCACCAGATGTGTGAAGTGAATGTATTTATCTATTTATTTTGTCATTTATAAAGTGTACCAAACCTGAAAGCATCCAGGCACTGGTTGCAGAGAGCACAGTTAGATTTTGTACATAATAATCAAACAGATTAAAGCCAACAGTTTGAAGGCTTAGGAGGTACGTTGCCTTAGCAAGAATGCAGAGTAGAAGTTATACATCTTGCGAGAAGAGCCAAGTGTTGAGGCCTTTGCAGAACGTTCAGAAGGAGGATTCAGATCCAAGATGAGGCGGTAAGGCATTCCACTATTTTGCCACCTCCACAGGGAAGCTGCGTCCCCCTGATTTTTGCAGTTTGGATCTAGGAGTAGAGAGTAGGTGGGAGTGGGAGGCCCTAGTTAGTCTATTTGATTGTGATTTCTTGAATTTGTTAGATATCTAGGGGAAGTGTATGCCAAGCATTTATGAGTTAGTGAGAGAGTTTTGAAATGGATCGCTTGCGAATTGGGAGCCAATGGACGCTTCTTCTAGCCGCAGAGATCTGGTCTTTTTTGGGAATGTTCAATGCTGCTCTCTCTAAGGGCATTGTTTTGTATGGTATGTCGTTTTTTTGGTAAATAGTGTTCAGTGAGTTGGAATCAGTATCGTAGTTGCCTGTGATGGGTGGAAGGGTTTGGATATCATCCACATAATTAGTGTGGGAGATACCCATAGAGTTTTGGAGGTCGAAGAGAGCTTTGTGAAGATGTTGTATAGCGTAAGTGAGACTCATGAGCCTTGGGGGACACCACAGGAGACTAGGGCAGGCAAGGCAGATGCTGACGGCAAGAAGACTCATGGTTCTATTGGACAGGAAGGATTCAATCCAAGTTATTGCTTTAGGGGAGAAGTGGGCTGCTGAGGCCAGGTGATGACAGAGGATTGTGTCATCCACTAAGCCGAAGGCAGCTGAGAGGTCAAGCAGGAGGAGGAGGACTAGTTTGCTGTTATCTTTAAGTTCGTCCGTTTGTTTTTAGGTCAAGCAGTGCAGATTCCGTTCCATGTCCTGACCGGAAGCCTGATTGATGCAATCTTAGAAGGTTGTAAGTTTCAGGGTACTTTTGAATTTGTAAGTACGCTGCTCTGTTCCGAATTTTGAGAAGGCAGGGGACAGTTGTGATGGAGAGATTGCTGGTGGGGATGCTAGGGTCAAGTAATGGCTTTTTGAGAAGCGGGAGGACCCACGCGTCTTTGAGGTTGGTAGGCACTGTGCCCATGGTAAATGAAGTGTTGATGAGCAAGGCGATAAAAGGGGGCTAGCTCACCAGTGCAGTCTTTGATGACAGAGGCTGAGCAGATGTCTCTTTGACATCTGGAAGGATTTAGGCCTTTGATGGTTTTATTGACTTCTAGGTCGGATACTTGTGAGAATTCGAACAGATGGGTAGGATACCCAGGAGGCACTAGGGGATGTGCTGGGAGTGATCTACTGGACATACATTTTAGTTTTTTGCACCATACTCTGTCTTTGAGGCAGCTGGCTACAGGGGCAACTGGAGATTCCAGTTCGTGCAATATTGCAAATAGCTCTCTAGTTCCTGACTGGGCTTTATTGATCCCCTCACAGGAGGCATTTTTCGGCTTGAAGTATGGCCTGTTTATATATTTTTGATAAGCGTGGTGAAGTGGTTTATAGTGATATCGGAGAGATCCTTTTTCCAGGTTATCTCAGCTGCTTGTTTCATAGAGTGAATCGTTTTGAGATAAGGGGTGAACCAGGTGTTCACATGAGCTGTCGGCTTGGGTTTGTGCTGGCTCAGTGGGACCACTCTGTCAATCGCTTGGAGGAGTGAGTGTTTGTATAAGTCGATCATTGCTGTAGTATCCATGGTGGAAGGTTGGAAGGCTGTGATTGGCTTCCGGAGTGGGAGGATATTGGCAGTGGGTGATGTTCCTCGCCTTTCTGGTAAAAGTGGCTTGTAAGAGCAGTGCTGCCTCCAGGGGAAGGTTACTCACAGGAATAGCAAAGGAAATCACATTGTGATCTGACCATGGGCAAGGCAGATTAGAGAGTATTTTGATATTACTGTTGCATTCCGCAAGCCAGTCTAGGGTGCAGCCTTTGTTGTGGGTAGGCTCAGTGGTACGTTGGGAGAAGCCCAGGGCTTCAAGAAGCATGGCAAGTGAGAGAGAGCGGACATCCGTGAGGTCGTTAAAGCCTAAATTTAAGTCACCTAGGACAGCGATTCTGGAGGAGGCCTTGGCCTCCAATGAAAGCATTAGTGAGAGGTTTTCCTCGAATGCGAGTACTGGTCCCAGGTTCTGTAGATGAGGTGAACGTTAAGGGTGGCAGTGTGGGAGAGGTTCAATTTGATAAACCTAAAATAAAGAAATTGACCCCCATCATGCAATATAGGAATACATATGTTCAATAAGGCTCCTATGTTTAGTATGTGGAGCACACATTAAACCGAATCTACAGATTTAAGCGTAAAATAATTCTGCGGCAATCTCGATTATTACTCAAAACACTTTAAAGTCAGTGATTCGATGTACAAGTTGCAGCTAGGTGTGGTCATCAATGCTAGGACCACTGCCCTGGTTCCTACTGTTTCGGCTGGATGTGGCTATGAAAACAAGTGCCATTGATTTATGTGTCGTCGTTTTGGCTAGATATGGTAATAAATGCTAAGGTCACCACCCTGGTGCCTGCTGTTTGGGCTAGATATAGCCAGGAATGATGAGCCACTGTCCTGGTTCCCACTGTTTTGGCTGAATGTGTCCATGACTAGGGTCACTGCATTGCTTCACACAGTTTCGGCTAGGTGTGGCCAGGAATGCCAAGGCCACTGCGTATGGTCCCTTTAGTTTGGCTAGATGTGGCCACGAATGGTAGGGCTAGTTCCCTAGTTTCCACTGTTTTGTCTAGGTGTGGCCTTGAATGCTAGCACCACTAGTGCCCTGGTTCCTGTGGTTTCAGCTAGATGTGGCCAGGAATGCCAAAGCCACCACCCGGGTCCCTGCTGTTTTGGCTGAATGTGGCCAGGAATGCTAGGGCCACTGCCCTGGTTCCTGCTGTTTTGGCTAGATGTGGCCATGAATGCTAGGGCCACTGCCCTGGTTCCTGCTCTTTTGGCTAGATGTGACCATGAATGCTAGGGCTACTGCCCTGGTTCCTGCTGTTTTCGATAGATGTGTTGATGATTGTTAGGGCCCCTGGCTCCTGCTCTGCTCTCATTACGTTGAAGCAATCCCAGTTTTGTAACTCAATTTTACTTCAAACAGAAAGTGAAACGATGAATGAACAGCGCCTCTGTGCCAAGCACATACTCCTCACAGTGGCGAGTACTTTCCCAGGCAACCTTCTGTATCGTTTGTGTTTATTGCTGATTTTAACGTCCATGCTTTTCTTTTGAGTCTCATGCGAAGACCTTCGTAAATAAATCTATCATTTATACGTTTTAAAGGCTCCAGCCTTTTCCTCTTTACCGAACAATGTTCCTGCCTGGGAACCCTTTTAAATCATGAGGACTTGAGCAGCGAGGGAGCCATTGTGAGGAGTTCTAGTAAAACCGCCGCGTGTTTGTTTTGTGCGCCACTGAAGAAAAAACACCAGTTGAAACTGGTTAATAACACACCGCGTCATTGCAAGCCGACGTCCAGATAAGAGAGGCCAAGACCAGAGCGTGACGCACCAGAGCCCGCCAAAGGTATGCGACAAAAAGCCACGTCAGCAGTGAGAACAGAGGACCAAGAGCCTCACACAGAGAAGTGTGCCTCAGCATTCCCGAATGAAGGGGAGACACAAGGTCAGGGGAGAAAACCTACAGCACATGTGTATCTTCGCAAGGCATTCGTCTGAACTTGTGGAACAATCAATTAATTATATGAGACAACATTAATGATACATTTTTCAGTCCAGAAAAATCACATGCAATTAAATTAATAAATTGCAAGTCCTGGACCCCAGGGACAATTGTTCTTTACCAACAACAAAGTGGATGTGGGGAGTGCATGCCACCATGCCCACCTCCTCAGCCTGGGAACAGTCCTGGGGGAATAAAGATGCCTTCTTGTGAACCTAAAAAAGCCCCAGACACATTTCCTGAGCACCTACTGGATCAGCTCAGATCAGTGAGCACCCCATTAAAACTTCCCCAGCACAGCGTTTCCTACCCATTGAAGGCCACTCCGAATCGGCCTAAACAAAGCAGCCTTTTTTTTAGATGTGGCCTTCAACTGGCAGTTTTTAGGCATAGAACCCTTTCTTTTGCTAGATTATTGTGCATTAACCATGGCTATGCAAAATCCAGTCTTGAATTTGCTTGCGAATCTACTAACACATTGTCCTATGCCATTAAAGTTTCGCCTTTCAGCTTTGACAAGCTTTGGTTTCACAGCACAATAAATCCCACGGATAATGCAGCCTATGTTTTGCAGCAGGCTGTGACCCGAGCTACATGCACCTCACGGTCTTGGTCTGCACTTTGCATACGTATATATATATATGTATTTTGCTCTTTCATGCCATCATTTGCGATCGACTCTTGAGCGTCTTTCAGATGATTGCAATTTCCTCACATCCTGAGCATTGACTGGAGTTTTGGTGCAATTTCCCCATATGCCATACAAGGTACTGTGATGATCCTCCATATGGCATCACTTCTCCCCAGAGAGGAGCCCCTTTCCATGAGGCTAGGGAGGTGCATCTACTAACCAATAGTCCACCTAGGGGAAGTAACATGCTGGAGACCCCATGGGGAGGAACTCCCATCCTGGGGATAAGATGAGAGTCTGGGACACAGGCCTTTTAATTCGCAGGCTAATGGCAAAACCCAAATCTTCTCTACCTATGATACAGTCTGAAACCATGTGTTATTGTAAACTGTGAGACGATCTCACTGTAATGAGTACAGGGACAAAGAAGATCCCAAATACGTTACAATCAAGTAGGAAAAGTACTCGACCAGCTGTTGTCAATCGAATTGACGTTATGGTGGGCCGGTCCCCACTATTTCAACCAAACAGAAAAGAAGAACCTTGTTCTTTTCTGAATCCAGATGGAGAATCAAGTGAGTGAGTGTTAGGTAAGAATTGGTGCAGTCACACTGTGTGAGACAACACAACACTTATCTGCTTGGTATTAGGTAACCCACCTTTTGGTATAGATCTGTACTGCACAAGTTGGCAGTGTGACTGAGCAGCCAGGCCTATTTCAAGAGGGGTAAATGTGAGCTGTAGGGCTGTACAAATAAAATCCGTAAACACAAGTAGCCAAGTTGTCTTACACTCAAGGTTTCAGTTATAAATAGTTATTTATTCACTTAACATCAATTTTTAAATAAGCGTTCTTTAAAAAGGCAATTTGTGTAACAATGTAAATACACTTTAAAATTACTTTTCAGAATCAGAAAAAGTTAGTGGATTAGCTTTGGATTTGCTTCTTACACAATTCCTACACCTGAGGTGTCTTCAATCGCAAGGACAGCAATGGCATTTATATATCACACTAGTTTGCAGATTCTAAGGTTGCAGAAAGGAGAGGTTTAAGGAAGGAAAAGGTTAAACAGGTTCTCAATATATGTGAATAGGATGTGCTTGCACAGTTTTTGGTGTCTGACAAATTCCAAAGGCATCTACTTTTGGTATGGTGACACATAACACCTTTAGTGCAGAGTGTCGCCATACAAAAAGTAGATGCCTATGGAGTTTGTGAGACTCCAAAAACAGTGGAAACACATAATCCAAAATCAGGTCAAAACACATGAGAGCATGAGAAAAAGGTCTCACTCACTCCAGGGTTAAAATTTAAAAAAGTCCTAAAGTCCAGCAAAAGAGCTGGGTGTCTCGAAGGTTGAAGGGAATTAGCATAGAAATTATCTTTCTCCCCAACAGCGAGGATGCCATCGAAAAGCCTACAAGGTTGAAGCTGGGCTTTGAGAGACTGAAGCGAGGTAGCTCTCCAGTGTATCAGAGAAGAGTAGCTGGATGCCCCGCGATGCGTCTTGCAAATTGGCTGGGAGCTTGCACACTTGAAGTGGAGAAACTGAGAGGTGTTGGTGTGGCGTGTAGTAGGTGGACCGTGCGGTCCAAGAACTGCACCGAGACCGGCTACTCTGGCCTACTGTGGTGCCACAGAGGCAAATGTATGGGGAGCATGTGTGTTGGTGGTGTGACCTGTACCGAGTGAACAGTTCGGTCCGGAACTTGAGCCGAGGCCACCAGCAGCACCTAGCTGCAAAGGCAAACAGGCGTACAAAGAGAAGTAGAAGTAGAAGGCGGAAGAATAAACCCACTGCCCATGGCAAAACCGGTGAAGCACTCCTCAAGAGAAGGTAACAGGAATAAGAATACGTCTGGGAGGGGGCCGGGAAAGTTTGTGGCTGAGTCGAGAAGCAGAAGAGAAGAAGGAAAGAAGAAGAGAAAGTAGAGAAACACATTGTGAGGCAATTCCCTGGACACTTCCAGAGAGGTGTGGTTCCGGAGAGTCAAGGAGGACTCATGGAGCCTCTTCCTCGTCCCAGTGGGGGCATGTTAAAGAAAGAAGAGAAAGCAGAGAGAGGAAGAAGTCCTTGGAGTGAACTACAAGATTTGTTAAGGAATCATGAAAATAATTTAGCCTGGAAGAGGCTTATGGAGAACTGGTGAACAAGTTAGGAGAAGAGAGTGATTCTTCTATGTGATGAATCCTATGGATCCCTCACCGAACCCCTGCCTAAAATCTCCCCCCAGGTAGACGGGGAAAGGCAGACACTTCCTGATCCTGACCTTGGGGTGGTGTACTGCGGGAGGATAACCTCGGAGGAGACAAGGCCCAGGGTGGTGAGAAGATCCCGTGGGATGAGATGCGGTATGTGTCCTTTCAAATGGAACATCTTTCTAAATTGCCAAAGTAGGTAATGGCTTATTGCCATTATAATATATCTGAACCACACATAAAATCTGTGGCTCTGGGCAAAGGTACTATAAAACCTTAGCAAGCCTTTACCACAAAAAACCGTTCCAAGTATTTCAGGATAAACACCTTCCTTACTACCAAAGGTATAATGGAAAGGAATCTAGAAGTATTACCTTAAATAGACTGTCTTCCTCTTTAACTACAAATTCTAATGATGTACCCATTAAATAACTTTAAGGGGAATAAATCTACCCTTAAAAATCAAAAGCTATTTAAAAGAGCTTTGTTGTTGGGGACTGCAAGTCCCATGATACCATAAATTCTGGGGTGAGGAAGAGGAATGAAGAGTTATGCTGTAGTAGTAGTCAGGCAATTAAGCCCAAGAGCAAACACCTGAAGGAATCTGGCAGGCATGAAAGGCCCTCTCAGGTGCAGGCAATCAGAAGGAGCTGGAACTGTGACTGGAGTGTGTGCTGTAGTAGCAGAAAGAAGGCAGCACAGAGCTGGCAAACCAAGCAGAAGTGGAAAAACAGAGGGGCACCAGAACATGGATGCAGCAGATGTCACCTGCTTGTTCTGAGAGGTTCCTTTTCCCCCCAAACTCTGAAGTGCAGCGACTGTGCAGTGGAAGAGGTGCAGGAAGGCTGTCTTTCCCCATGTGAGCCTAATTGCTGTGGTTGCCGTGCAGGGAATGCGTTGCAGACTGAGGCGAGGAGCTCTTGTAAAGCCTTGGGTCTCAGGAGCGAGAGGGGCTCCTTAAACGAGTGGCCAGATGGGAGACACCTTGAGCGAGGTAGGGTGTGGGTCCCTGTGAAGCCAGAAGCAGTAGAAGTTGTAGCACAAGTCATGGAAGTTGTGCAACCTGCAGAACAAGGTTCATAGAAGCTGTGAGTGAAACCTGGCATTTTGATTCCTTGCACGAGCACTTCCGGACACAGTATCCAGTTTCCTATTCACTCGCATACAGTCAGAAGTGAGCTGAAGTTGTTCGTTGAAGCTTTAATAAGGGGACAATGGAAAAGTAGCACTCGCATGTATTGGGTAATTCCCATTTACTCGCATGAACGGCAAACGCTGAGAAAGACCATTGTTAAACACTTAAACGACTTTAAACCAAATAAAGAAGTGGTTGCATGTCTCCCATAATGAAGAGTAAATATTGTGAAGACCATTGCTGAACAATTAACATTGTTAAGACCATTGTTAAACCTTCAACCTTTCAAAACATAAAAGTGGTCGTGTGTGCCTAATTGTGCTTTCCAAAGGAAGACTGAACTCTATCCTTTATTTCATGTGGACATTCATTTCGATTAAAAGAAGTTAAGCAGTTGAACATTGTATCTACAATTGAAGAAAACTGCAAGCATTGCCCGAGCCAAGAGCCTCCCCATACTAAGATTGAAAGCAGCCGTTCTCAGAACCAAAACGCAATCTATTACTGTGAACCCCATAACAGTTAAACCTTATCTAAGATACAAGTGTGCAACATTACCTGAAGCAAAGAGAGTGGCACCAAGGTTTCTGGGTAATTACTTGGGCTAACAGTTGGCAGAGAGGTGAAGGCAAAGTCAGAGAAGGGGAACTTGTTGCTTGTAAAGATTATTTGAAGTTGACACAACCTATATTGCCAAAGACTGTGAAAGAAAGAGAGAAGTGGGTCCTAAAGACAAACATAGGTTGTTATTGTGGCAGACAGACAAGAAAGGCAAAGAGGCTGCCCCATTTGAAGAGAGATATTCAGAGGAAGAGTGCCTTGCCAACTTGAAGGTGTTGAAGTACTTTAAAGTGAACCTTGTCAAAACCTGTCTTGAATTAAAAATGACTGAAGCTGTGGTAGTAGTTCAAAGAACTGAAGCTGTGGTGGTATATCTGGTTGTCAGTAGATGCACCATTTCAGAAGCCTAAACAAAGCGGTGTACTATGAGGCAAAGGAGACTGTTCACATGGTAAACTCGAGTAGAAGTGAAGTTGGTGAAGTAGAAGCAGCAGCACCGTGACATCATCCTGACAAACATACCTATTGTGAATCCTAATCCTGTAACTAATGACATAATGACTGATAACCAAGAACTATGTTTAACTGACAGTCAAAGAAGTTGTATTTCTTTTAAACGTGGCAAGCTTCTTGGATTACTGAAAGTGGTGGCAAAGCATAGTGGCTGGGAGTAACATTGGTGCTGTTATGAGGAAATGGAAAGTTCACCTTTTAACAAGGAGGAGAGATGTGCTATTGTTGGAAAAACTTTACATTGTTATTGAAACATCAAGAACTGATTTGAGACTATTCTATCTTCAAGGATTTCCTTATTTCTTTTTATTTTGGAACATTGGAGTGGAGTTCACTTTGAAGCCTCCTGAAGGAATCTCGCCCAAGGTATTGAGAGGTTATCAAGAAACTGAATGTTGTTGAGGCTATTTCAATTACCATATATTTTCTTTGTATTTAATGTTTAGTGTGAGGGAGGGACGTCTTGTGTTAGAGTGGTTCTCTTTAGTTTTAGTTAGGCAGTGAAATCCTCTGCAGAGTAGAGAAAGTGAGGCATTTAATATTACGTTTACTTTAATAAAATGGCATGGTTTTAACAATCATCAAACAGTTGTCTGACTAGCATTGCTGACCCCTCACACCTATCCGCGTCTGTATATTGTGGAACTTAGTTTATTTAGTTTAGTTTAGTTAGTTATTAAGTTTGATTAGGAACCTTGGAATCTGTCCTTCGTTTGAAACTTGGAACATTTGCTGATGTTGAGAACACGGCCATTTTGAAAGACTCATGCCCAGGAGAAGGCAGTCAGTCTCCTGGGTTGTAGAAATAACTCTTTTCTTAGATTAGGAATTGTGTTTAAGTGGTATGGATAGAATAGGAGTTTGGACTAGTGAGCTTATGGCCCTTTGGAATGTGCATTTATAGCTGGATGGGATTACACCAGAATAATTCTGAGTCAAAATAACCAGACAAACTCAAGAAGATGGGAGGTTGCTGTTTTATTATCAATTCTCTAAAACAGGGAGTGTACAATGAACATCAACGGACGTACTCTCAATCCGTCAGCGATTTCCACAAAAAATACAATTCTATACTTCTTTTTGCGTCAGAGTGAAATCATACTATGTGGCAATAGTGAGAAACCCATCAAGGGTGGCACACATCTAGATATACAATCATATAGGGGTTAGGTTTGTTATTGGCTGTCCAATATCAGGTAGATAACTTATGCCTACCTCTTCATACACGTCATTTACGAAAGATTAGTTACATAGTGTTTCAATGGGTTCTTAAGCTAGAAGGCCCTTCGTTATATGGACTAATACAATTGGTTTGGAACGCTTGTGCCATGTCTGGAATATTCGGTTCAATTAGCAGCACATAAGCCAAACCCAGTTGCAAGTAGTTAGAACATGAAGCTGCTCTTTCACCCAATTAGCCCAACATCTCTCATCACCCATGCCATCTGGCATGAAATTGTCTTTGTACTTGGCCTTGCATAGTATTCTTTTCCTGGGACTGCATGGGAGTGAGATCACTCGCTATCCTACCTGGAACTCCAAGTTCAAACGATTTCCATTCTTGACTCATGTGACAGGAGACCACGATTCTGTTCATTCTGTAAGCTTTTAAATAAATGAAGAATTGGCAATCTCTGTTCTTTCTTGCACCTTAATATGAGAGGCTTCATCCTCTGCACGCATGTTATTCCTCATCGTAGATAGCGGACCTCAACCTCAGTTCTTGACATTAGGCCAGACAGCCTCCCAACGCAGTTCCAATAACCTGCAGATTCTACTACAACACATCCTTCCATTCTTTCTCCATAATTCTTTGTCTTACTATTTCATGATACCAATGTCCAGTTTCTATACAATAGCGGCTTTGCCTGCATTATTTTCACTATTTATAGCTAGCCTACACAATGACTTGCTCTATCTTGCATTTCAGCGTCTGTACATTCATTAAACCTCTGATTTCTACAACACGTTTTTACGGTGTAATCTTCTCCTTTTATACTTTAAGGTTCACTCTATTCTTTACTTCACCATTTCTCCTCTAGGATCCATACATAGTCTTCACTCAGTATCTCAGGACATTGTGCATACTTTCTTATGAGGTCATCAGTTAATTTTCTTAGCTCTTTCATATATTCCTCCTGCAGGTTGTCATCAACTCGAGTATACATTCAATATGGTTGTCTTAATGGATACCATCTTCCATTTGCTTGCAGTATTATTGGTACAGTAGCTGAGCTTAGACATGGCATGATTTCATGGCTCCAATGCAGGGGATGTAGGGGGGTAGGATCTCCTGCGGATGATCACATCTGCTCCTCTACACTAGGATGGTGAACCTTTTGATTTGGACTACACAGACTTCCTGACTGCCCGAGTTTTAGTTTGTTTGATGTAGGGAAACCACCTTTAGTTAGGGATAGGTAGGTTTGATTTTTACTTTGATAAACGTTTGTTGCAAGCACTATGCCACCACAGTATGCATTATTATACACCGAGTTTAAGTACAGAATTGCACGATTTGGCAGCAGTCTCGACCTATCCAGCCTGTCCTCTTTTCTCGGAATGTGCCGCTTTGTACTCACTTTTCCATGAACTGAACTGAGGCACCATTAAACATGCCCTGCAGAACTGAACCTCACCCAGGTACAGACTATCAGTACTCTTAGCCATAAATAAAAGACACCCCCTTCTTTACTCCTTTCGAACAACACAAATGTTGCACTGGCACATTGGTAGAAGTGTGCTGTGAAAGGGGTGGAACTGTGTGACCTTGGTGGGGGATGCCGTAGGCAGGGGCACAGTGCAACGTGAGACAAGATGTTACAGCCGGGGCAGATTGACAGCCAAGGGAGTAGAAAGGGTGAAAGAAGGTTGTGACACTGTAGTGCTTTTCTTTTATTTCTCTGTCACTCAGCTCATCACTAACATTTACATGAACAAATGCAGCTTCAACAGAGGCCTGGAACTAGGAAAAGCTTCCGTGGTCATGAACAGAATATGGTAATTTACTCCAAACCCTACGTCCAAAGAATGAAAGTCCCATCTCCTCTGACCTGACAGAGATTTTGAGATGAATAGTCTATGATCCTCCATAGACAAAGGTTCCATCCTGGGATATATCATGTGATACTATCCTGAAAGTAGGCAGAAGCAGCCCCATTGAAGCCACCTGAAACGGATGCAAAGATTTTTAAGCTCTACTTTCTACTCTACTGGAATCCGCACTAGGATCCTGTGAACAGCTTGGACATGATTACTTTTCCTCTATCCAGAAACCAAACAGTTTTGAGCTACCTCGAGTCTGCGAATACTTTTCGTTGAAGTAACCCCCCTGGAGTGCATTGTAACAGCAAGTGACTAGTCACTAAAGCTCCTATTACAAGTTTACACTTGCCCTGAGGCATGAATGAACAATATTGTCTTAGCACTTTAGCCGACATCACAACATGTTTTCAGCACGAGAAAAGATTCCTTCTTGGTATTACCAGGACCTCACCCATCTTTCCCTGGCTAAGATGACGACATCTAGAATCCATCCAGTCTACGTCACTTAAGCTGTATAAATGCATGGTCAGATTTCAGTTTAGCTGCAACTGCTACAAGATGGTAACATGAAGAAGTATGCTTTAACTTAAAAAAAGTACATTTCCTGAACAGTGAATATGGTTGTACAAATTGGTGGAACTGTTAATAAAAATAAAAGTAGTGGAACTCTGCTCCAAAACATTCCCGCTCACTGCAGTCACTGTGTACTGGTAGGCAATCCGTCGTCCAATGTGGGCGATTTTGGAGCTTTGGAGTTTTGAACTCGCAGGTTGCTTTAATCTCCGTTTGGAGCACACCAGTACTGGAAATAGCAATAATTAACTGTGGGATGCCACCAACGACTGGGGGTTGGGTGGGGAACTCAGGCGATTTTGATCAGCCCCCCCATAAACAAACATTTGCCTTTCAGGAGATTAATCATTAATACCTGGAAAATAACCCAAGAGAGCAGGAGCATTTCCTATATTTTTAAAGCAAAAGTATATAAGGTGTCAAGCACCTTTTAAACCTACAAAGCTCTACTTAAATATTTTCTGCAGAGAACAATCCTAACAAGCAATTTCACACATATCCTGAAAGGTTCAAGTGCTCTTGTGGGTAAGTGTCTCACTGGACCTTGGTCCCGATAAGGAGGGTTCAAATCCCGGCTTTGCAAAATTAAGCAGATCTAAAACACTTGGAGAGCAAATGAAAATACCACATACCAGATCTGGCGAGACATTTTTTTCTAGATCCTGGAAAATCCGGCACTGGGGCAGACAGTGAGAGAGCCACCCAGATGCAAAAAAAAGCTGCTTTTTTTTAGCGCCAGATTTGCTTTGCCAGTTTGAAAGAGGCTGTGCATGTGTGTCCCTCTGCAGGGGGTCTGAATACTGAACTTCACTGCATCACCTCCTACTTCCAACGCACAGAGGTGCCACCAAAGGGGGCCACGGCCACCGTTATAAAAATGCTACCCCCCATCGGCCTGCCTGCCCAATGAATGCAACTTTTGTCTGCGCCGGTGCGGGCCGAGCGCAGCCACCCCTATGAAAAATGTCTGAGGGCGCCACTGCTAATGCAACGAAAAAACCTTGTGCTACCTCCAATGCTTGACAAAATCAAGCTCTAGTGGTAGTCCTTCCTATGCTTTCTTTACCACAACTGGTCTGAAAGCCAGTGCATGCAACATCCAAAATAATATAAGCATAATATAACCACTACTATGGTATTAAAAAGGTTCACCACTCACGCTGTGCTGGAGCAAGTCTGCCCACTGTACAAAGATGGAGCTGTGGCGGCTTGTGACATACACAATGGGCATCATTACGGGCATCTTTTAACTAAACGTGTGTTGACTGGAGTTGGGCAAGAATGTATGTCTCAAATGCTAATTGACCATGTTCGCGATTCCCTGAAAAATGAGCAACATTGCTGTTATTTTGTTCACATCCCTTTCACCCTGGCTCGCACCCTGCCTGTCCACCATTTTGAGCATGGCTGACTTTATATAACACGGTTTATAGCAGGTGTGATGGTCGGAGGGCCCGTGGTGTCGGGGGGGCCCCTCCGGTGTATGCGGCTGCCGCGTAGCGACGCCGCGCAAGAACAGACACGGAGGCGTCTGCTCGTTCCGGCGCTCCGGCTCCAACTGCCGGGCGCCGCCTTTATTGTTAACTGCGCATGCGCCGGCTTGCAAGCCGCGCATGCGCCTGTTGTGTAATACGTACACAACATCCCTCCTTTTCCCCCTCAAACGACAAAACATCAAAACATGGGGCCAACGTGGCCTAAACATTATATACTTAACGGACTTTTGTTGCTCAGGTCTCCGAGTCCATGATAAAGTCTTGGAATCTTTGTGGAGGGCGGCGCCCCTCTCTGCGGGGGTACCTGGGCGGTCCCATTTCGACACTCTCTGGTTCCGCAGGGTCTCCGGGCGTGTCAACGTCCTCCGGTGGTGCATCTGCTGCTTGCCTCCGACCCGGGTCCGGTTCCTCTCTAGAGGTTGCTGGTCCTATGCGTTTGAAGAAGGACGCGTTTCTGGTCACTGTCCCACGCGCGTTCGCCGCTGTGACCATGGATCCCTTGACGTGGGTGACCCCCATCGGGTGTGTCTCATATGTCATTGAGAGTTTCCCTTCTGGCTTCCGGTTTCGGACCAGGACGGTATCTCCTACCGCTATCTCTTTTTCCGGCAGCCTCCGCCTCGTTGTTTCCTTCTCGTTCCTCGCTGCCCTGTCCGCTGCCACTTGTGCGTCATCAATCACTCCCGGACGTCGCTCTCCTGCTTCCGGTATCAGCCCTCTCGGTATGCGCTTGAATAGGGCTTCGGCGGGCGCGATTCCGGTGGACTGATGTGGGGTGGACCTGTACTCACGGAGGAATTCGATCAGATTATGGCGCAGGTCTTCCCCTCCATTGACGGAGATGCGAAAAATTTTGTTGAGTGTCCGCATGAACCGTTCAACCTCTCCATTGGCTCTTGGCCACAGTGGGGTCACTTTGCGGTGTTTGATGCCTCGTTCAGCGCAGTATCTGGCGAAACGCTGTCCTTGGAAAGGAGCGCCGTTGTCGGAGCAGATCTCGAGCGGGAAGCCGTGGGTGGCGAAAATTTTGTCCATGGCCAGGATGGTGTGATCGCTGGCGGTGGATTCTACGAGCTCCACCTCGGGGTATCTTGACCACTGGTCGGTCACCACTACGAAGTGTAGGCCTCTGCCGGTCGAACCGAAGTCTGCGTGGACGGTACCCCACGGCACGTCGCTCCGTGGCATGGCTTGGATGGGCGGGCTCTTTTCTGCCGGACTCGCAGCCTGGCAAGGTATGCATGCCTTCACGAACTCGGTCACTCGGTGTTCTAGGTCGGGGAACCAGACTTTCAGCCTCAGGCGCGCCTTCATCTTGGCCATGCCTTGATGGCCTGTGTGGGCTAACTGGAGAACTCTTGTGACCAGGGATCTGGGGATCACGATCTGGTCTCCCCGCAGTAGCAGGCCGTCTGTGGACACTGAGAGTTCGTGTCGAGCCTTCCACAGCAGTTGCAGGTCTCTCTGCGTTTCTGGGTGTCTTCTGGCGTTGTTCAGGAGGACTTCTCGCCATTCCCCTGTCGCAACCGCCCTTTTCACTCGCAGGAACGCCTCGTCCGAATTTGAGTCTTCCGCAATGTTCTCCCTCGACAGGGCCACAGGCAGGGCCGATTCAACGACGAGGTGCACAGCGTCCCCTGCATCAGACACCTCGACTGGATTCTGGGCGTCCCTCATGCCGGGGTGGCGGGACAGGTAGTCTGCGGGGTTGTGGGTGCCTGGGCGGTACACCAGCTTGACGCTGTATTCGATGAGCGATAGCATCCACCTTTCGATCCGGGGAGGCGGCTTTGAAGAGGTGCCTGACAGAATTGGAATCAGGGGCTTGTGGTCGGTGACCACAACGACGGGTTTGCCGAGGATGTATATCCTGAAGTGTTTGCATCCCCACAGGATGGCGAGGGCTTCTCTCTCGATTTGCGAGTAGCGCCTTTCCGTGTCAGTGAGGGCCTTGCTAGCGTAGGCAATGGGTCTCATTGCCCCCAGTTCGTCGGCCTGCATGAGGACTGCCCCTAGGCCAACGGGGCTGGCGTCAACGACGATCTCTGATTCTCGGCTGGGGTGGAAGTAGGCCATCGTCTCCTGCTCTGACAGGGCCTCTTTGATGGCGTTGAATGATCTTTGTTCTGCCGCTGTCCATTGCCACGGTACGTCATTCCTGGTGAGTGCCCTCAATGGTTCTGACAGGGAGGCCAAGTCTTTGATGAATCTGCCGCAGTAGTTGACCATCCCCAGGAAGCTCCGAACTTCCGCAGGGGAAGTGGGAGGAGGCGCATCTCTAATGTCTTTTACTTTGCCGGGATCAGGTGAAATGCCGTTCGCATGGAAGGTGAAACCGAAGAATTCCAGCCGATCTTTCAGGAGTTCACACTTCTCTTGGTGAAGTGTAAGACCCACTGCCTGGAGTCTCTCAAACGTGCGTTCTAGTCTTTTAAGGTGTTCGCTCTCAGATCTGGCGAAGACCAGAATGTCGTCGGACATGTTGATGACACCCCTCAGGCCAGACAACGCTCCTCGTATTGCATTCTGGAAGACCTCAGCTGCGGATGAGATCCCGAAGTTGAGTCTCTTGTATTGGTACAGCCCTTCGTGCGTCGTGAACGTGGTAATGTACCTCGACTCGGGGTGCAGTTCCAGCTGATGGTAGCCTGATCTGAGGTCTAGTTTGGAGAAGACTTTGGCGCCTTGGAGTTCGCCGACGATGTCGTCCAGGGTGGGCGTGAGGTGGCGTTCTCTTTTGATGGCCGCATTAGGCAGCCTCATGTCCACGCAGATGCGCACAGCCCCTGGTTGTTTCGGCTTCGGGGCCACTACGATGGGTGAAACCCACGGGGTGGGCCCTTCTACCCGTTCGATGATGTCTCGGTCCATTAGCTGCTGCAATTCCGCCTCTACTTGTGCTCTCAGGTGAAATGGAATTCGGCGGTGTTTGAGGGCTGTCGGCCTTACGGATTTGTCGATGTGCAATCGAATGGGGTCAGCGTTCAGTTTGCCAATGCCCTTGAAGAGGCTCGCGAACTTGTGTAACATGCCTTTTAGATCTGCATGGTATACCCCGAAAGTGAAATGCACGATGTCCAGCGCTTCTGACGCAGCGCAACTCAGTAGTGAGTGGGGGCTGACGTCGGTGACGAAGAATCTTGCCTTGATGGAGTTTTGTCCGTGCGATACTGGGGCGATGAATGCACCTTGGATGGGTAAGGGGGTGTCACCACCGAATGCATATATCCTCGCTGTTGACGTCGCCAGTTCTGGTGGGCCTGGCAGGGCTACGTAGTGTTTGGTGGCTAGCACGCAGACTGAGGCCCCGGTGTCAATGAGGATGGGGGTGGGAATGCCCTGGATGTCGACGGTGCACTTGGGCTGGCGTTTCGTGCTGGGACCTCTCGCGATGCTGGAGATGAAGAAGACTTCTTCCTCTTCCTCCTCTTCTTCTTCCGCGAGATCCAGGTCTTGCAGGCCTTGATCAATGGAGGAGATGCCTCTCACTCTGCGGGAACTGCTTCGCCCCGCTCTCTCTGGTCCTCTCTATGTTGTGACAGGGGCAGCTGCACGGCACGTCCTGGCAAAGTGGCCTGGTACGCCGCATCGGGCGCATGTTCTTGACCTGGCCGGGCAGTCACCGCTGTGGGGAAGGTCATACCCACAGTTCGAGCACGATGGCGCGGTGCTTGGGGTGGACGCGGTGTCAGACTTTCTCGGCGTCCATCTTGGCCTGTTCGCAGACGACCGCCCTACTGCAAATGCATCTTCATTGTGTCCTGGTCGCGAGGCAGCGTCCATTTTCGCGCCTCTGGCTTCCGCTAGTTCGTGTGCTCTGCCCAGGTCTAGAATTTGCTGGAGGGTTAGGCCAGGCTCCCTCAACACCTGCCTCCGAAGTTTACCGGAGCTGCACCCTTGTAGCAGTTGGTTGCGGACCATCTCCTCTTCATCGGCCCATCTGCAAGAGGACGCCAGGTGTCTCAGGCGGGCGCAGAATTTGTCTAGGGGTTCATCGTCTAACTGCTTCTCAGCGCCCATGACGAATCTATCAAAGTCCACATTGGCCATGGGTAAGAAGTGGTCTTTGAGTGCCTGCTTGACGGCGTCGTAATTGACCACGGGGATGGTCAGGGAGTCATAGATCTTGTGGACTTCTGCGCCTGCTGAATAGATCATGGTCGCAATCTTTTCATCATCGTCGTCAACCCCTGCTGCCCTGAAGAACATGTCCAGTCTTTTGACCCACAGCAGCCACTTCGGTCCTAGCTTGGAAGGGGGCCCAGTGGCATCGAACTCCGGCATGGGGGCTAGGGAGCTGCGGGCTCTGCGGGGAACTGGGGCTGCGGCGCCCTCATCGTCTGCGCCGTCACCCATTTCTTCCTGCTAGGTACTCACAGGTGGTAGATATGGCCTTGTGGTAGTGGTGGGAGCGAAATCCCCTTCTTTCTTCTTGCTTGCCACAGCCTGGCACCAGCAAGGCTGTGGGGTTTCCAAATCTTCTTCTTTCTTCTTTATTACCACAGCCTTGCACCAGCAAGACTGTGGGGGTTCCAAAAATTGTTCGTGATTGTTTATCTTTATTTTTCCTGGCGCCGTCGGCGAGTGGCGCACGAGCACCCTGTTGGGCCGCAACCACGGTCGCCGCGCGTGACGGCGAGCGGATCAAAGGAAAAACAAAATGGCCGCCGGTGCGTCGTCAGTACAAGACGCGGGCGGACTTAACTGACGTTTCGTGGCCGGGCACGGGAGTGGGCCGTGGCTCGTCCTCGTCGCCAGTGTGATGGTCGGAGGGCCCGTGGTGTCGGGGGGGCCCCTCCGGTGTATGCGGCTGCCGCGTAGCGACGCCGCGCAAGAACAGACACGGAGGCGTCTGCTCGTTCCGGCGCTCCGGCTCCAACTGCCGGGCGCCGCCTTTATTGTTAACTGCGCATGCGCCGGCTTGCAAGCCGCGCATGCGCCTGTTGTGTAATACGTACACAACAGCAGGTTGCTGTTCAGAAGTTCAGCCCGCAGGCCACACTTATTAATATAAATGAATAGGCTGATTATAGTGAGCGAGAGTGGCAGCTAGCGCACAGTCCTGTCACAGTACATTAATATGGAAAGAGGTGGTAGGGAGGCCCGGAGGAGGAAGATGCACTCGGTTTTAAATCTGCACCTTTCAGATAACTTCTGGGAGTACAGCCAGCACATGGTTTAAAAAATAAAAAAGCCTCATTGTACTGGATTTCTCCCACGTCAGAGACTGTAGAGCAGGGGCGTCTTCAACGCCAGTCATCACTAATAGCCATTTAGGAGGGCTGTTCAAGCAACCACTTGTTTGAAGTGCCATTTTGCACGAATTACAGAGAAATGGAGAAAAATCCCATTAAAATCAATTCATCTTTATTTCAGACAATAAATAACAAACGCTGGTGTACTTACATCTCTCCTGTAGCTTCTGCCGCACTAAAGGCTTAGCTCAGTCTCACAGTTCTTATAAAAAGTGCTTCCAATGGTTACAAAAGTATACAAATTATGTTCAAAAGTAGATAGTGTGATGAACCAGGAATGAGACGCAGACACAGGAATCATGTTGGTTGTTGTAGACTTTGATTCAAATAATAAGAAGGTTGGAAAGTGCCTCACTGTCCCTGCTCTAGGAGGCATTTCCCTACCTCAACCAAAATCGAGGGTCTGTCCGATGTCAAGAAAACAAATCAAAATGTCCCGTGTCCGAAATCCTATTCTGCCCTCACAATCATAAAAGAAATTAAGGTGCTACGGGTAATGTCTTTGATTTGAAAAGTGCACAAATGTTCAAGTTCAATAAAACATACAACTTCAACAAGAAGGCTTCCACTTGGATGGAATTCACAGTTCCTGGGACTGTATCCCTTCCACCAGGTTTCTTACCAGCAAAACAAAATTTCAAAATACATAACCAAGTTCTTTGTAGGTCCAAAGGGTATGGGTCTTCCTTTGGATTCTTTGTCTCAAAAAACACCTGGTGTACTTCCCTGCCAGGTTCTTTAGTCACACAATTTAGGTGCGAGTCCCCGTCTCACAAAAGCCTTGTTTTCTGTCCTGCATTATGTTACAAAGGGTTCACAAGTCTCTTCATTTCAGGTGTGGGTCTTAAACTTATATTAAAAACTGAAAGCCTCAGCCCTTGACATGCTTTTAATATCCAGTTCGACCCTTTCTTAATCACTTCAATAGGGCTTATCGCCTTCTCGCACGGGGCGCTGCACTTGCCGTGAAGCAACACAGCATCCCACCTTACCCAGCTGGGCTCACCGGTTATGTGCAGCAGCTTCAGCGTTCTTTGTGAGCTTCCATGGTTACTGCAACACTCTGGTAGGTCAGGAGTGTCCAGTCCTTTCTCCGCTATTTGCCTGCCTTCCGCACTCAGGAGACAGCGTTCCGCTGTTACTGCTCATAAAACGTGAGGGCTCCGGTTCTCCCGCTTCTTCTCGGCAGGACTGGCAGACATTCCGCGTTGCGCAGCACTCGGTCTGCTCCTCTTTCCTCTGCAGGCCTCGCATGCATCTGGGCTCTCGTTCAGCCGTTTCTCCTTCCAACGGGAGACGCCTGCTCCTGGCAGCTTCTTCGGCAACATCAGATGTTGGGGATTTAAAGATCCCGCCATGTTGCCACTCTTTCCAACAACTACAGCATGGTGTGGGCTTCTGTGCACTTCATACTTTAATTCCTCCTCCTGCCCCAGTATCTTTAAAGGAGTTATATATATGGGATTGATCGTCTGTCTTTCTCATTAAAAGATATTGTGGGATGGGCTCACCACAATATGCCATGAAGGCATGAGGAACAGAGGAGACATCCGTAAAAGGAGCAGGGGATGCCATGTCTCATCTGATGATACCAATCTCACCCAATGAGGGTCACAGAACGACATTGCCAGCCGCATACAAATACGCACTGCCATCCCCCCACTACTAAAGGTGGTGTCTGTGCTACACTTCCTGGCCACAGACACCTACCAACACACAGTGGGCCAGCTGCATGGCATTTCACAACCACTATTCTCACACATGCTGAACCAAGTGCTGGATGCACTCCTGAAGCACGCAAGCACCCACATTTCCCTACCACGGACTGCCCAGGAGATAGCCGAAACCAAAGTAGGCTTCCATGCACTGGCAGGCATGCCCAATTGTGTTGGTGCCATCGACTGCACCCATGTGGAATTGGTAGTCCCCCCATGCCATAGAGGCGGTGTACCACAATCGCAAGCAATGCCACTCCATCAATGTGCAAATGATAGGTGACTCCAGCAAGGTCATCACCCATTGCTGCGCCCGATTTCCTGGATCCACACATGATGCCATGGTACTGCGCAACTCCACGCTACCCCGTCACATGGAGCGACATGCTGGACCACGTGCCTGGCTGCTCGGTGAGTTGCACAACAGGCCCATGGCCTTGCTGTGGGGTACTCATGTGTGCGGATGCAGAAGGGGGGCTACTGCACCCTGGTGGGAAAGGGGAGGGATATTTCACCAGGGTGGGAAAGGGGGGGATACTTCACCAGGGTGGGAAAGGGGGGATTAATAGTACACCTGGGTGGCAATAGCCAGTGAGTGGAGAATGAATGCAGCGCTAAACACTCCTCACCTGACCCAGCCAAACGGAAAATGACACATCACTGGGCCACATACCACAAATAATGCATATGGATGACAACAAGTTAGAGGCACAACCGGGGCACCATGGGGATGGCAAGCAATGCATAACTGAATAGGATGGCAACTGTAGCAATGCGGCTAGTGTGACCATGCATAGTGAAGAGTATACAGCATGAATTGGAGGCTAAACATTGTCGCACTGCCACAGCACATCTGCCTCAGCATGCATGATTACACCCTGCATCATTTATTGAACCCCATCCAGTGTTACACACCTCTTTACAGTATACATTCCATATAGGTGACTATTTGGTACACGTACAGGGACATGTGCATGCCCACACCAAATAGCTGCTGCCATGACCGTGCTCCCTGAAGGTGGCAGTTCAGAGTGACACACACCTATTTGTATCTGCTTGCAGGTGATGGAGGATAGCCCTTGAGGCCGTGGCTACTTACCCGTGCGGAACCCGCAGAACAGCCATGAAGAGGAGTACAATTGTGTGCACACTCGTACCCGTGTTGTGATTGAGCAGACCTTTGGTCTGTTGAAGGTGTGGTTCCGCTGCCTAAGCAGGTCTGGTGGGGCACTCCTATTTAGGCCTGAGAAGGTTCCAAAGATCACCATGGCCTGTGTCATGCTGCACAACATGTGCGTCCGAAGGAATGTACCATTGCCACCTGACATTGACATGCATGGGCCGGGTGAGGATGAAGGGGATGGAGGCGGAGGCGAAGGAGCCCCCCTGCCAGTACGTGATGCACGGGACGGCCATGCTGTACCCCAAGCACTAATTGACAAATACTTTTGAAACACAGGGACGATGAATGACTTGTGTCAGTCAGACACTGGGCCAATGTGAACATGCACAAAGGGAATGTTGGTGGTTGGGCACTGAACACCGTAACACATTAAATGGATGAACACGAAAAATAACAATGTCCAGCCATGGATTTTTCTCATCACAACTTGTGTATTATTTGTAACAGCAAAACTGTGCCCACTCCCCCCTCCCAGAACCCCCCAACAAACTCCCTCACCCACCCCACATACCCCAGTGAATAGGCCAACAAACTCCCTCACCCACCCCACAGATCCCAAATGTCCCCTTGGGTGCAACAAACAGTGTTGCCTTCACCATTGTAGTTCCTCACATATTGTCATTTCCCATAATGTCATTTCTTTGCGACTTTTGGGTCTGGGGGTGCCATGGCGGAGCGCCGTGCGCTCCTGCGCGTTAAGCGCACAGGGCTTGATTGCACCGAGGTGGAAGGGGACGACGTGGCTGAGGTGTCTATTAGTCCCCTGGCTGGGCCATGGTGTGGCTGCTGCACTTGCGTGATGTTCGCAAGAAGGGCCTGGGTCAGTGACCCCATGCACTCCCGGCATGCACACGTGGACGCCTCCACGGCAGCTGTATTAGCAGCAATGGCCGTGGCTATGGCCTTCATGGCCTCATCACCAGCGATGACCTGTTGTCGCATTATCTGTAGCATTTCTTCTTGGCAGGCCTCTACCCTTGCCAGACGGACCTCGAAGGGGGTTTCAACCGCAGGTGTACTGGTGGCTGGCGGGGTGGTGGAAGGCAAAGTGGTGGAAGGCAGGGTGGTGGCTGGCGGGGTGGTGGAAGGCACCTGCGTGGGGTCCTCGTCCTGGGCAGTGTCCTCCTCGAAGATGCCAATGTCCGATTCTCCAAGGTCGGAGTCATGCAGACATGGGTCATCCTGGCTCTCAGTCTCCACAGGTGGGGGTGTGCTGGCAATGGGCGTTGGGCTGGGCGTTCCGGACATTACCTCTGCCTCTTCAGCCACCTCTGTGGACACAACGTCCGTGGTGGCCGGCGGAACAGCTACCACTGTCGCAGCAGGTGCCCCCTGCAGGGTTGATGCCTTGCGTGGCACACTAGGTGTGGCTGCAGGCTATTTCTTGGATGAGGGGGTGGCGGTGGCCCTGGTACCCTTGCGTGCACTGGATGTGCTCGCACCCCTGTCCTCTGTCCTCTGTTCCACCTTCCTCATCGGAGCCTGGGAGATAGAAGAGATGCAGGTCATCAGTGATGTTGCCAAATGGCAGCTGTGATATTTTGCGATGTGATATTTTCATACATACAGGTACAATTTAATTTCTGTTGTGTGGCATTTGGTGTACTGAGGGGACATGTTGGCAATCATTGCATGGCTGGTGGCATTGGATTCTTTTGGTGTCTTGGGGGGGTCATGGGCATGGTTGGGTCATGTTGCACCTCTGTTGGGATTGGAATTTTCACTCATCATGCGTGTGGTGCAGGGGGTGGCACTCATTATTCTATTGATTTGTGTTGATGTCGCCTTGGGACATGCATTGGCGTGCCTAATCTGACTTCAACATCACTTGTGTCACATCATGTTTTGTTTTGCGTGGGTGTGATGGTTCACTCACCTTCCTCTGTTGTAGTTGCTGCGCCAAACTCCTGGTCTCCTATCCCCTCTATGGATTCCGGGTCGATGAATCCACTTGCGATCTCCTCCCATGCAGTGAGCTTTACATGGGAGTGTGTGCCACCGCCTGTCGCCATTGCGGCCCTCCGGTTCTCCGACAGGATCTTCCGGACCCAGAGGCGGATGTCGTCCCAGCGCTTTCGGCAATCCTGTACGCTCCTTGGGGTGCTCCCCACTGCCGACACCCTCGTAGCAACCTCCTGCCACACCTCTTTTTTTTGGGTTTGGGCCGCATGCTTAAGGTCTGTGCTTCTGATGATATCAGCATGCTGTTCGAGGGTGTTTGCCAGCATTGTCAGTTCAGCATCACAAAAACGCTGCTTCCTCTTCCTTTGGGTGCTTTTTCTGGTGGCCTTCGACATCCTGATTGAGTTGTGGCACTGAACAACAAGGGTGTAGTGGTGGTTATGGAGGATGGCAATGGATTGTGTTTTTAAAGATGGCCGGCGGCCCATTTCCCGTTCCTGCGCGATGATGTAATTTCCGGATACAGTTTTTACGTACACGGTGATACCGTACCGGTATCACCGTGCCGGTATGAAGCGGTAACGCTATGGGCGTGCCGCGTGATGCCAGTATAAGGGGGTTAGTGGCACTTTACCGGCATGGCGGGATTACCACTACCGGCATGGGGGAACGCGCGTGCTCGCGCACTCATAATCACCCACTGTTAGCGGGTTCATACGTGCACGGACACGCTCATTCCGGCATGCCGGAAATGGACCCGTTCTTACCGGCCAACTCGTAATGAGGCCCATTATGTCTGATGCTGTTTTCCCATTCTTACTCACTGCACATCTCACTCTTCTAGTGTTTGTTCATCTATCTGAAATCTAAACAAACTTATCTATCCCCCTTTTTCCCCCTACTCAACTTTTATTAATCTTGCCCTTTGAAACACTGATTCACTACAAATCCCACCCAGTCCTTGATATTTTTCTTTGCCTAAATCATCATTATGTGTGCATTACCAAAACTTATTTTGCACTCCCCTTTGTAAGCGATATTCAATCAACACTACAGCTAAGTCAATGCCTAGTCTGGGATGCTGAGGAAAACCCTTATTGATGTATTTTTATATCCAGTTCTGTACTCTGGATGACAACCCTTGTATAACACCCCCCTCTTAGAATCCCCCTGACCCCACTGAGCCAAGAAGTAGGTTTGTTTTGCAAATTAAAAGGTTTATTTGAAAATTTAAACAATATATATATCACACTTCTATAAATAAATTGATAATGGATATTACACTTGTGAATATGAGCAGTAATCAGCAAGAGGTAACTATGAATAGGAACAGAAGAACAAGGTGGGAAAGAATGCTTTATATGGTTCAAGGAAACGCAAGGTGGAATAAAATGCAGTACAGAAATAATTATGATTTTAGCAAAAGGTAATATGATCACTTTTTCTTTTGACAATTCACTCCCCCCCTATGCAATACCAGAAATGGAAGGAGAGCACACAGTCTTCAAGAATCCCAACAAATCACACTTTATAATGCAATACACAGTTCCAGTTCTCCCAGCAAGCTTAGGGAAAACAGGGATGAGTTTTAAACACAGGCGAATTACTTTAATGTGGTTTGCAAGGAAGTGAAAAGGTGCTAAAATTGCTTTTAATTCCCTCTAGAGGTTCAGGGTAGGTGATGGCTACTTTATATTAGTTCAGGCTCACTTTAACAATACTCTATGAATGATTAGCAGATTGCAAACGAATTTTAGCAAAGAGAAGCAAAAAGCTGCTGATTTCTGCAGATGAAGAAATCGGGCCAAATCGCAAATCGCGGTAAATTTCGAGAGTGCGTGTCTCGCGATTACGGGAGACGTATAGGGAGTAGGTTCTAGGTTCGTTGGAAAGCCTAGATTCTAAGCTTTCAGATTAAAGTTAAATTCCGTTCCTAGCCCAAACGGTTCCAGAGATACGGACGATTCGGATTTAAAGTAAACTCAAAATGACAGGTGACAGCTTGCAGCTGCAGAATTGACAGGTGACAGTTGTGCAGCTTTAAAAATGACAGATGACACGATTTCTAGGAAGCAGTTCTACTCTACTCTAAACTATTTTAACCTAAGAGATTGGTTCTGCACAGTTCTGCTAGGTACTCACAATATACATTTGAACTAGGCCTCGTCACGGATCTGGTCAACACGTCCGGCTGCGGTTCTGTCTGCTCGGCGGGTCAATCAGGCACCGGTTCTGCTCACAGCGATCTGGGTCAGCTCTGCTCTGCTGGTCTAGCCTCTCTGGATTCTGGATGTAACACTGCTTTCTGGGTACTGCTACAGGTTCTTGCAAAAATTCTCGGCAAAACTTCAAACAGCTCGCCCGGCTGTTGAATAGTTTGGTTAGTTTTGAGGCCTGTTGAAGAGGATTCAGCTGGTGGATTCAGGCCTCTCTGCTACAAATTCTGGAGTTAATTTCTGCTACAGGTTCTGGAGATTGATGGATTTGAAGTCTGGATCTCTGGATGTGAAGTCGTCGGTCAGCATGCTCCGCAGCAAATGGAATTGAATGTCTCTACCTGTCCCAGCAGTCTCTTTTTATGTGTTTTGGAAAGTGGGTGTGTGCGTTGGTCATAACTAAACCTGCCCCTCTCACTTATCATTGGCCAATTCCTCATCTCTCCCTTGATTGGGGGAAGGAAATGTGAGTCAGAGTGATGCTGTAGGTTTTATGGTCAGAGGAACCTCCCCTTGTCAGATTGCACACAAATCTTTTTCTGACCCAAATACATATTTATCTATGTACCATTTTTCTAATATTATAGGTCCAGTTAACATATTTTTTGTAGCACCAAACCATCCGATCCCTGTCTTTGTATGATGTCGTGTCCACTGATGACAGAATTCTCCCCTTTTCATCCAGATAACGACCTCTAAACCTTTCCAGATTTTACACTAATGTGCACCAGGGATATGGGTTACAGATGATAAAGTGTCAGATTTTTAACATGCATACATTTGGAGTGAGACCCTATTTTCCGCTAGCAACCCCTCAGAATACACCACAGGGTCCTAACGCCTCTTAAAATGTTCACAGAAAAATCACAAAAATAATGGTATTACTTATATAATTCTGACAAGTCCGCACTATGAGTTATCTATCTTTTTAAAATTATGCTCTGGTCAAAAAGGGGTGTGGCTTCCCACATCACATGGTGGAATAACTGGTTTATCCACTTCCCCCAAGCCAGCTTGTTCACAGAGGCACAGCTGCCCCCCAGTTTCTCCCAAGAGGAAGCTATTTTACAACGCCCCCAATACAACATAGGAAGTTGCATTGTTCTGTCCCTTCCAGTTCCCAGGTGCTCCACCCCTAATCTAATCAGAGAAGGGTTAACTCATTTTGGCAAGGGGCAGCAGGATGCAGCTAGGCCTGGGAAGAGTGGCTGTTGATCCAGTTTCAACTCCTGTCGGGGGTAGTTGTCAGGCAGAATTCAGTTTCATTAAGCCAGGTTTCAGCTAAATGTCACTTTTTGTTCCCAGTTTTCTACATTCAAATCAAACTGACAATTATTACCTATACATTAAATAATTACTTCCTTCAAGTCATTTCAGAATATAGTTTTACATTGTATCCACCTCTTAGCAAGTCTTTCCTTGGTCTGGTTTTGTTTCATTTGTTCAGTTTTACACAAAAGTCTGGTGGTTTTAAAACGCCGGTTTTCTGATAGTGGCGAGTACTGGTAATGCAACCATTTTTGGGATTAAGAAAATGAATTCCCCACAGTTCTGAGTTGCTTTTTGGCAATCAGCATTGCCATTCCCAATGGTTTCAGGCTACTGTGTGTGTAGCCCAATGGTGGTTTTAGGCAGTGCCCTCCTGTGCTCACAACATAGGCGAAAATGGGTGGCAGCCTATTCTTCATGTTTTCCCTGTGCACTCTCGGGGGAGTTCTGGCCATCATGATGTTTTCCATGCCAGTACTGCACAGTTTTATGGTAGGGCTTGGATGCATGGATAAAAACATCCCACACCTTCCAATACTTCAATTCCTGCTTCTCTTACTACATCCTTTGTTACCTCTCCTTTGTTACCTCTCCCTCCTCCTCTCTCCCCACTTTCCTTCTTTTGAATATTCTTTAACCACCTTTATCAAATCTTACTCCTTAGGCCCTTCTTTCAGCTAAAAGGGTCAATGTCAGCTTCAGAAGGCTCAGTATCAGTCTCAAAAGAGTCCCCCCTCCTCCTCACGTGGAGAGCTAGAGCTTGGAGAGGGCGCCGTCTTCCTTCCTCTAGCTCGTTAATCCTTCTTTCTGTGTGCAGATACGGTCTACCCCAAAAGGAAGCCACTGTGGCCGTGAGGTGTAAACAGACCAGTGGCCTCGCTCCCGGGATAGCCAAGAAAAAGGAGGAGCAGCAATGAGATTCCAAGTGTAACACAGAAAAGTCATCCCTACGGAGGGTTTCTGGAGGACGGTAAGGATCTGGTTCTGGCTTGAAGGAGAAATGTCAGTGAGAAGGTCTGTGCACCGCAAGACACAGGTAAGCACTACGGAAAACTGGCAGAGTGGCTCCGGACAGCCTGCACCGGGGGTGGAGAGGGACCGTGTACCCAAGCAGCTTGAAGGGCAGAGGAGAGAGACCAGCGGGAGACAGGACCGGAAGCCAAAAATCGAGGTGTGGTGAGCAAGAACCAGGGAAAGTGGGAGAGAGGGAGAAGGAGAAGGAGAAGGAGAGGGAGAGGGAGAGGGAGAGGGAGAGAAAGAGAGAGAGAGAGAGAGAGAGAGAGAGAGAGAGAGAGAGAGAGAGAGAGAGAGCGCCAGGGGACGGCGCAGAGGGAAACCAATGCCGCAGACAAGGACGAGAACCTGCCAGGGGAGGGGGAAAAGCAAAGGCGAAGATTACCGGCAAGGACCGGAGGAAAGAATAGATGGCGCGCAGCCAAAGAGGAAATCACAGAGTTTAGAGCCAAAGGATAGAGGCAAATCAGGGTTGTAACACGCCGACCGCTGGGAGGAATGGATATATGAACCTCCCAGCAGTCGGCCATCTTAGAAACAACTAGAGAGCACCGAAAGTGCGTCACAAAACGTAACGCAGCATCAATGGAGGCGAGTCCTCCAACGGCTCCAGAAGCACCAACGCCAGGCATCAGGAATTCTCCAAAATAGGCTATGAATAGGATGGCGAACCAGGAGCATCCTCCATGTATCAACAGCATCGTGAAGCAGGTGGTGGCCCTTGGCCCCCAGGCTCAACTCACTTTCACACTCCTCTTCATCACAGAAGGAACAAGAACTTGCTTATTTCAGAAGTTCTCCGGGCTGCTTTCTCCCACTCTATCTATACAAGCCTCATTTAATTATTACCTTTATCTTACAGGGAGATATGCAGTAATGCACCTCTTATGTGCTCAATTTAAAACAATATTCTAAACTGTAGAGATGTGTCCGGGGTACCTAAAGAGAGCCTCCCTGGAATGTACACATAAATAAATACACAAAATGTATTGGTGGAAAAATCATAGTAGTTTATGGTTCTAACATTTTCGCTAGTAAAGTATCGGTGTGGGGAGTTTCAATGTGTGTCATTTTTTAATGTGACATTTTATATTAATTGATTACCATATGCACTGTATGTTTGCCCAAATATTTTGGAAATATCTATGAAAAGGGACCATAAATAAGTGGTGTTAACAGTGGAACGTCGTTCTTTTCTTGCACTTTATGGAGATGAGGGATGAGTAAAGACTATTTGTGCACCCTTCCCATTTCTCTGAGGCTTTTTTTGTGCTTTGCGGATACTGTGCTTAGCAGGGCCCGTCTGTTGAGCTTTTTGTTTAAACAAGCACATTTCTGTGTGGTCTGGTGACATAACAATAATATCTACTTTTATAAAGTGCTACAAGCCCGCAGGCATCTGAGGGCTGAGATAACAATTGATATTACTATCCCACTACGTGGTATTGTGTGGTACTCAATTTATTGACCTCAGAAAGATGAAAGGTTGAGTTGGCCCTGCCAGGATTCGAACCTGCATCAGCAAGCTGCACACAGATGTCAGAAACGGGCACTCAGCTTGTTGTGCTATCTGACAGCTATATAAAATGTGTGTTATTACTTTGAATCAATGATATTAAACACGTGAGTGAACTAGCTTGTTTCCCATAAAGCGAACGCAAGATGGGGGGAACGCAAGATGGGGGGCGTTGTGTGTATTTATGGTTGTAAAGGACTCCAGCAATTCTCACTTCTCGGACCGCTCGTCTAGATTGGACATATTAGCTCATGCCTTCCTTTCCCACAGGATTTCAGGAGTACAAAAATAGCTTGTGATTTTTAAACTATAAACATGCATCTATAAAAGGGGCGGCACCGTGACCTTCCAAAGACCACAGGGTGCATGCTGCTAGGTCTTTCAGGTTGATCTCACTCTCTCACCAAGAGGTTGGTAAGTGAGTAAATCCTTGTGCTGAAAGTTTAGGTGTTACTTGGGTCCAGTGGCCTCAAGCAACATCTCTAGTCCTTGCTGGGACCTCAACACAATTGAAATTAGAAACAAGCTGCTATTATCGAGAAACACTTATGGGGACCCTTGAAGACACCCAGCATCCCCTCCCTCCCTGGGGAGAGAACTCTTGCTCCCCCCAGGTCATCCAAACAATGGCATCATTTTAAAGCCAGCTCAAGCTTAATATTACAAAACATGTCACCCTTTGCGATTCCCACAGCAGCACCATGATGGTACCTATTGGAAAGAAGGATCAGCTGAGGACTCTCAACATAAAACACAGCTGTCATTCGTCAGCCAGCATGCAGAAGGGCAAAAGGGAATATATATAACTAGAAGGTTGGTTCTGTGTAATTTCACCGACACCTGTTTTTTACGACTGGTGTTTTTCCGCAGACGTTTTGCCTGAAAAACTTCTGCGGAAAAACACATTTTTGTACAATTATTTTGGATGGAAGGCTTCCTCCCCAAGCCACTCGTCACTTATCTTTTTTTTTTCATTCTCGACCCCTCCAACCCTTTATATGCCCTTTCCCACCCCACAAGAAAAAATGTGAAATGTTTTTTTTCAGCAACAATTCCACAGAAAAACACAAGTCGTAAAAAAGGGTGTTGATGAAAGGACATCGTACCAACTATGACACTCTTACGCAGACCAAAAGGGACCACACAGCCCCATTGATCCTTCCAGGCAAGAGTGTCCAACTCCAGGCCTCAAGAGGCCTACACACAGGGCAGAAGTCTAGGGTGGATGCTAGTGGATTTAACCGTCTTACTATTTTTAGAGGGGGGCATCATCCACTTAGCCCAGCTGAAGACGGGGGCTGTGGTGTTACATTTACATGCCAGCCAGCGCAGCAGAGCAATCTCAGCATATCCTTATATATGTATAGCATCTTTCTGCCACTTTCGTTGGTCTCACTGTACATGGCTCTGTAACAAAGTGGTGGGGGGGTGGGGGTCAGTGGCACAGTGGGAAATGCAGATGCTAAGCCTGTGATGTTGATGGGTGCGGCCCATAAGTGCCTAGTTCCTGTATGCCGATTAGCTTTCTATGGCTTTGTCAGAGGAAGTTGGAGTATCTATTTGGAAGAGCCCAAGAACAGGTAGACTACAAAGCGTTGCGACTTGTAAGCCGTTAATGTGGGAAGAGTGTGACAGGGCTAAAGTGAAACGGTTAGTCATGGCTCAATTAGTGTTGCTGTGCTAACAGCCCACACTCCGGTGGATTTCTCTATGGGATTTGTGTGGTGGTAGGAGACCATGAAGGGGAGTAGGTAAGTCACTTGAAAAGGGTGGAGTAGTACTAAGAAGATACAGCAACGTGCAACTCTGTACTCCCACCACTGGCCTCTTGCAGAAAAGGTCCCCTTTCAATTTCTCAAATTGCCTCTGTCAATCTCTCTTTTTTTTTCTCTACCTTGCTCTCTCTCTCGCTCTCTCTCAAATAGATTCATTGTACCTCATGTGCAACAAAGCAAGGATCTGCAAATTGGCAGATCAGGGAAAAGGGTACGGTCGGAAACTCTACTCATTATAGCCAAATGCCATCTTCTGAGAGAAAGATGATACCAACAGAAGTCAAGCAAGATAGCAATCACAATTGCCACCACAAGGGCCAGGGACACATTACTGACTCCAAAAGTCAAGCCAAACGAACTGAAGATACAATAAGATATGTTACGCAGTTTCATCAAGACAGCCACAGTGTACAGAAAATTCTCAACAGACAATGGCTCCTACTAAGCATTGACAAAGACATCCAGAAATGGATACCCTTGTAGAGGAGGTCCCAAATAAAGCCTGCACTCCAATCGCCCATTTTGAAGTACCAGGAATGTTCACACCAAGATATGCGAAGCATGATGAGCAAATAAACCAGCAGAGAGCGGCGGTAGGGCTCTGCCCAGTGCCCATTAATAGAACAGTAACTATTCACATACCAGTACCAAGGAAACCATGGACGGTAAGATATCCATTGAGAAAACCATGCTAACAAATGAAACGAAATGAAGATCGTCTGAAGTTCGTTGCAGTTGAAGCGAGAAGGAAGATCGCACCATTGCTGATATTCATAACTCCCCGTTTTTTGTGCTTGTCATTAAACGGACTCCCTTTGCCAAACCATTTGAGTTGTCCTTATTGATTGGTGTTGAAGAATAAATCTGCACCCCCATCCATCTCATGGGTGCTGCTATCTTGTCTTAAAGTGCTTCTGAGCAAACCCCGACTCTATGGTCCGGCTGGGGGTCTCGGAGCACACTTGGTAGCAGAGATTGATGGTTATCGTTTATCGATTAAAATAAGACACCCATTGACCATCGACATAAAGTAACTCTAGGTCCTTGGCAATAGCACAAGTCCTTTGCCATTCGGCTGAGTAGACTGTGAAGTTCCCCGTATACAGTGGTAGATTGTCATGATCTCTGCTTCCAAAAGGTCAGGGTTTTCCCAACTCCCTTGGAAGCAGATCCATAACCCAGGTTCCGAGTGCCAACCAGTCCCAATTGGGACCTTTTGGACCCAGTCCTGGCGCCAGTGGCACCAGGCTCATAAATATGCCCAGTCCCAGCGCTGGAAGCGCCGGGCTCATAATGCTTGGGTGGACTTACCTTCAGCAGACCATGCTGCTTACTTGCCTGCCAGTTGAGCCTCTGATCCTCTTCTGTTTGGAACTACTTTTCCTGTTGGGTGGGGCTGGAGCCACTCCCTAGATTCAGAACACTGGAACTCTTCTGGAAGGCAGGAACTCTTTTCTTACCAGGAACTCTTTTCTTACTTAGGCGTGGCTGTGGAAGGAGACACCTAAGCACTACAGGAGGCTATTTAAACCACACCCGGTGGATGAATCTTGCTTTGCGTTATTCTGCAACCTCTGCAGCAGAACGCTCATCGTGTCTTCTGCATCCGGTCCTGGGCCTAAGGAAAAAGGCTTACCATCCTGAATCCAGTCTTCAGCAACACCTATAAAGACAAGAAAGAACAGGTTAGCATTCCGGCATCTGAAAGGCAAAGGCTTACCATCCTGAATCCAGTCTTCAGCAACACCTATAAAGACAAGAAAGAACAGGTTAGCATTCCGGCATCTGAAAGGCAAAGGCTTACCTACTCTTCGTGCGCTCCGGAGGTCTTCACACTGCATTCCGGCATCTGAAAGACAAAAGTTTACCAACTCTTCGCACGCTCCGGAGGCCTTTGGCGCTGCATCCCGCATCTGAAAGACAAAACAAGGTGCGTTTAAAGACATTGGGGAACTTTAATACTCACGTGCCATTACTCCTTTCCACATCTAATCCAGTGGGTATTCCGGCACCCTGCAGCCGCTCCGAACTCGTACCTGCAAAATAAAAAGACAGTTAGAGCGCATAGTGAAGCAGGCAACAAGCGCTTACTTACGTGCTTCCAGGCGCTTCTATTCATCACACGGGCTCCATCTTCAACTCACTTCAGCCCGTCATCCGCCATCGCCGGAACCCTGCAAAACAAGAGACATCATTACTAAAGACTTTAAAGACATTTGAATGACTCGAAACTTACCGTTCATGCAGTAAACGACGGACAGCAGTCCTCTGAAGTCAAGAGGCCTGCGCTACCTATCCAGTGAAGAAACTGGTTACAGCACCCTGCCCCGAGGCAGATGGAGAGCTCGGCATTCACTTACCTAAGGTGAGAGCGTTACAGAACGCAAAGCCTACCGCAAAACTCTCGCCCAGGCGCTATGGAAACCTCGGATACTGACCCCCTAGCCCGGTTACTTGGGGAACTAAGGGCAGAAGTGCATGCAGCTCGTCAGGAAACAAATGCTCTAAGAAGGGAACTAATTATTTCCAAGGAGAGAACAGACAATCTTGCTAGACAAGTGCTACAGTCACAAGCCGGACAGACCCCGTTACCCGCATCAGGGGCAAATCTTCCTTCAACATCCTCTATGAATCCAGTGCAGATCAACCTACCTGGGAATGTACCTCTGGCTCCGCCCGAACGATTTTCTGGTGACCCAAAGAGGTTTGCAGTATTTATCAATCAGTGCCGGTTGCACTTCTTATGCCGGCCAGCAGCCTTTCCAACTGATCAAGCAAAAGTAGCTTTTGTACTTTCGTACCTTAGTGGCAATGCGGCAGACTGGTCGATCCCTCTAGTTAATCAAGATGATCCGGTTCTCCATGATTTTCAAGCCTTTCAGCTTAGTATGGAAAAACTGTTCGCAAGACATTCACAGGGGCAGGCCTTGGACAATGAGCTTCTTTCGTTGCGACAGGGTAATCAAGACCTTTTGGCTTATATTGCATCTTTCAATAGACTAATAGTGGAAACTCAATGGCCTGAGGACAAAAGGATTACGCTGTTTTATAGAGGTCTACGTGGAGAGCTCAAAGACGTTTTAGCCCAAGTAGTGAATCCCCCACAAGACTGTTCGGATTATATAGACTTGGTCGTTCAAATAGATCACAGGCTGCAGAACAGGAAGGCCGATCGTTCCAAGTTTGATGCTCAAGTATTTTCCAAACCGCCAACTCCTTCCAAAGGAGTAGACTCCGGGGAACCCATGCAAATAGGGGGTCTGAAAGGTCCTCTAACACAAAGGGAGCGGGAAAGGAGGAAACAGTTGCAATTATGCCTATATTGCGGAAACTCAGGGCACTTTCTTCGAGACTGTCCGGTGAAACCTGCCAAGAAGGCAGTAGGAGCTGCAGTTACCAAAGTTACAAACTCTGAGCAGGGAAACGACCTCGCCCGACAAGAATAGAGGTCCTCTTGCCGAGCGTGAAAACCAGTTCCGTGACCTCGCATTTCGTGATACCTATGGTCCTCATTAGCCCTGATAATCCGGATCGATTACATGCAATTGAAGCTTACGTCGACAGCGGTGCCATCGGCAATTATGTGGATCATGAAATGGTTTTGAGGATGAATCTAACTCTTTGTCCCAAGGCTGTAAAGGACGTCATTACTACGGTGGATGGTACGGAGATAGCCTCCGGGCCAGTAACGCATACTACTCAAGAGGTGACGCTAGTAAGTCAAGATGGACACCATGAGAAGATCGTGTTCGATGTGATCAAGGCCCCTCAGTTTCAGATTATTCTAGGAATACCTTGGTTAGAGAAACACAATCCTCTGATCGATTGGCGAGCAAGAACGGTCCAGTTTCCAGAATGTGTCTCTACTTGTCACCCTCCACCTGGTGTTGCACTGGCCGCAATTTCTTCAGAGACTCCCCAGTTACCTCCCGAATACCTAGAATACCAAGATGTTTTCCGGAAGGATCAGGCTAACACTCTACCTCCTCATAGGTCTTATGACTGCCAGATAGACCTGATACCTGGATCTACTCCTCCTTGTAGTAGAATTTATGCCCTCACCGAGCCTGAGAACCTTCACCTTCGACAATACCTGGATCAATACCTGGCAAATGGGTTTATTCGTCCTTCCAAGTCCCCTGCTTCTTCAGCTTTGTTCTTCGTTCCAAAAAAGGAAGGAGACCTTAGAACTTGTATCGATTATCGCTCCCTGAACCAGATCACCGTTAAGAATAGATATCCGTTACCTTTGATCCCTGAACTCCTGGACCAAGTCAGAAAAGCATGCATATATACAAAGCTGGATCTTAGAGGAGCTTACCACTTGGTACGAGTAAAAGAGGGCGATGAATGGAAGACGGCCTTCCGCACCAAGTATGGGCTATTTGAATATCAGGTCATGCCCTTCGGACTTTGCAATGCCCCGGCCGCCTTTCAATATTTTATGAACGATGTCCTCAGAGAGCTCATAGATGTATGTGTTGTTGTTTACATTGACGACATCCTCGTTTATTCTTCATCGGAATCTGAACATCGGAAACGCGTGAAAATGGTCCTCAAAAGATTGCGTCAACACAAACTTTTCGCTAAGTTGGAAAAATGTGTTTTTAACGTGACTGAAGTTGAATTCTTGGGATTCATATTATCACCTGGCGGAGTGCGTATGGATTCAAAGAAGGTCGATGCAGTTCTCAAATGGCCATCACCATCCTCCGTAAAAGGTGTGCAAAGCATGTTAGGCTTCGCTAACTTTTACCGCAGGTTTATCCCCGAATTCTCTCGAATAGTCCAGCCCATCACTGCCTTGTTAAAGAAAAACAAACGTTTTGAATGGTCTACCGAGGCGGAACAAGCTTTCCAGGATTTGAAGACTAAATTTATCTCTGCACCAATCTTAAAACACCCTCGCCCCGAACTCCCCTACATCGTGGAAACTGATGCTTCAAGCCTTGCCATGGGGGCAGTTCTATCACAAAAGGACCCGGTAACCAATCAGTTGCATCCCGTGGCATTTTGGTCCCGCAAATTCTCGCCTCCTGAAATCAATTACACGATTACTGACAAGGAACTTCTGGCTATCAAGTCTGCCTTTAAGGCTTGGCGGCATTATCTGCTGGGGGCCCGACACACCGTTACTGTGATTACGGATCACCGAAACCTGCAATATTTGAAGACCGCAAAAGCCCAATCCTCTAGACAACTCCGTTGGGCATTATTCTTTGCCGAGTTTGACTTCATAATTACCTATCGACCTGGTACAAAGAACGGTAAAGCCGATGCCCTTTCTCGGATGGGAGTGGAAGAACACTTGGTCAACCCTAAACCTGTACCAATCATTCCCGAACAAAGAATTCTGGGTGTAATCGCCACAGAATCCATAGAGGAAGTTAAGGATAAAGCCAGGCAACTTGTAACTCCAGCAGACATACAGAATTGGCATCTGCAGGGAAAGGACTTTGCAGTAAAGGACAACTTATTGTATTTCCAAGAACGATTATACCTACCCAGCACAGATTTACAGAAAAAAGTAATCTCTTGTTATCACGACTCTTTAATGGAAGGTCATCCCGGTATAGCCAAGACCTCAGAAAAGATCAAGCGCTACTTCTGGTGGCCGTCTTGGAAAAAAGATATCAGAGACTTTATAATGTCCTGTGGAGTATGCGCCCAAAACAAGAGTCAAAAGGAAAGACCAGCAGGCCTCTTACGCCCTATTGACATCCCACCTCGCCCTTGGCATACGCTTTCTATGGACTTCATCACCGATCTACCTCCATGCTCCGGATACAATACGATTCTAGTAATCGTGGACTTATTCTCCAAGATGGCGCATTTCATTCCGCTCAAAGGCTTGCCAACAGCAGCAACTCTGGCCCGAGAATTTCTCGAAAACATCGTCCGACTGCACGGTTTTCCTTTGGTTCTAATTTCGGATCGAGGTAGTCAATTTATTTCTCATTTTTGGCGAAGTTGCTGTCGGTCGGCTCAAATTGATGTGAGACTATCGACCAGTCACCACCCTCAGACTGACGGACAAACCGAGAGGACCAATCAAACTCTGGAACAGTATTTACGCTGCATGCTGCAACAAACTGAAAAAACTTGGAAAGATATCCTTTGGATAGCCGAGTATGCCTACAATAACTCTGTCCATTCGGGAACTGGGAAAACCCCGTTTTTTCTTTTGTACGGCAGTCACCCTCGAACCTCGGAGTTGGATCCCCTCCAAGATCTTGAAACACCAGCAGTAGACTACCTGCATTCTACAATCACCCAAGCCTTTAAGGAAGCTGTTTCTCACCTTCAAAGGGCTAAAGAACAATACAAGAAAGGAGCAGATCAACATCGGAAGGAAGCCCCTCAATATCAAGTAGGGGATCAAGTCTGGTTATCCACCAAATATCTACCTCTAAAAGGGCCACGCACATTCAACCCAAGATACCTTGGTCCCTATTCCATCACTACCATAGTAAACCCAGTAGCGGTCAAGTTGGACTTGCCCCGCACATGAAGATACATCCGGTCTTCCACGTCTCTCTATTAAAACCCGTGCAACCTCAAACCCGACTAACCAAATCTCCAAAACCTATCCTAGTGGATGGAGAACTCGAGTTTGAAGTCAAAAGCATTCTGGACTCCAAGATCTCCAAATCTAAACTATTCTACCTAATTGACTGGAAAGGCTACGGCCCCCAAGAGAGATCCTGGGAACCTGCTGAATATGTCCACGCTCCTCACCTAATCAAAAGATTTCACCGAACATTTCCTGACAAGCCAAAACCCCCGGAGAAGCCCGGTTTGGGAGGGGCCTTGAGGGGGGTACTGTCATGATCTCTGCTTCCAAAAGGTCAGGGTTTTCCCAACTCCCTTGGAAGCAGATCCATAACCCAGGTTCCGAGTGCCAACCAGTCCCAATTGGGACCTTTTGGACCCAGTCCTGGCGCCAGTGGCACCAGGCTCATAAATATGCCCAGTCCCAGCGCTGGAAGCGCCGGGCTCATAATGCTTGGGTGGACTTACCTTCAGCAGACCATGCTGCTTACTTGCCTGCCAGTTGAGCCTCTGATCCTCTTCTGTTTGGAACTACTTTTCCTGTTGGGTGGGGCTGGAGCCACTCCCTAGATTCAGAACACTGGAACTCTTCTGGAAGGCAGGAACTCTTTTCTTACCAGGAACTCTTTTCTTACTTAGGCGTGGCTGTGGAAGGAGACACCTAAGCACTACAGGAGGCTATTTAAACCACACCCGGTGGATGAATCTTGCTTTGCGTTATTCTGCAACCTCTGCAGCAGAACGCTCATCGTGTCTTCTGCATCCGGTCCTGGGCCTAAGGAAAAAGGCTTACCATCCTGAATCCAGTCTTCAGCAACACCTATAAAGACAAGAAAGAACAGGTTAGCATTCCGGCATCTGAAAGGCAAAGGCTTACCATCCTGAATCCAGTCTTCAGCAACACCTATAAAGACAAGAAAGAACAGGTTAGCATTCCGGCATCTGAAAGGCAAAGGCTTACCTACTCTCCGTGCGCTCCGGAGGTCTTCACACTGCATTCCGGCATCTGAAAGACAAAAGTTTACCAACTCTTCGCACGCTCCGGAGGCCTTTGGCGCTGCATCCCGCATCTGAAAGACAAAACAAGGTGCGTTTAAAGACATTGGGGAACTTTAATACTCACGTGCCATTACTCCTTTCCACATCTAATCCAGTGGGTATTCCGGCACCCTGCAGCCGCTCCGAACTCGTACCTGCAAAATAAAAAGACAGTTAGAGCGCATAGTGAAGCAGGCAACAAGCGCTTACTTACGTGCTTCCAGGCGCTTCTATTCATCACACGGACTCCATCTTCAACTCACTTCAGCCCGTCATCCGCCATCGCCGGAACCCTGCAAAACAAGAGACATCATTACTAAAGACTTTAAAGACATTTGAATGACTCGAAACTTACCGTTCGTGCAGTAAACGACGGACAGCAGTCCTCTGAAGTCAAGAGGCCTGCGCTACCTATCCAGTGAAGAAACTGGTTACAGCACCCTGCCCCGAGGCAGATGGAGAGCTCGGCATTCACTTACCTAAGGTGAGAGCGTTACATAGATTAAAGATAAAAAAATCTGCAGAACGAGGTCTGAAGGGACCCGTGTTACCCACCTAACCCCTTCCCACTCCTACGGGCAGCTGAGCGGGAGAAAAGCTGGAGAAGGCGGTGAAAAAGGAGGTGATCCCGAGGATCCAGAGAGGAAACATGCAAACAGTGAGTGAAAAAGACTAATGATTTGGCAAAAGTGCATGCCTTGGTAACAAGTAAGGGAAAAGGTAACAGAGGGAGGTGGGAAAACAAAATATAGTTAGAAGTAGAGAAGAATGCATATATATATTGGGAAGGGAATAATGACTCAAGAATAATTAAGTAGATGGAGGGAAGATATCGGGGAGGACACCCGAGAAGAGAGGTTACTGGGGAGGACAACCGAGAAGAGAGAGGATTCGCCTTATTCCTACGCTTTTTATATAAGCGGCTAGAAGGAACTTGTATCCAGAGTCCCAAATAAAGGGGAAAAAATAGGCTACCACAGCGATTAAAGATGCAGTGAAAGGGATATGTTCAAACTCCATGTCGGGTTAATATTAGAGGCAGAGGTACATGTGGAAAGCTCCAGTTCGTCTAGTCTGTTAACGTTTGTCTTATGTTTTGTTTGATGTGACATCATAAGTCAAAATATTTACTTGAAGGAACCAACATAAGATTTGCGCGATATTGTAGTATACAAATTGATATTTATTGAGTAAAAATAGAGAGATAAAATTTTGTGGAAAAAACGGGATTGGAGCTTGCAGTGTTTGGTGCTTGCTCATATTGTTGGAATTGTTAGCATTAACAAGTGTCACAGTAAAGTGAAAGTGAACAAAGTTTAATATGGAAGGCATAACCCCCTTAGCACACCTGTGCAAACATTTGCCAAAACATCCACCTAAATACAGTACAGAATGGGTTAAAGGAACCGCCCACAACATGTTTATGCCTTGGCCACAGGGCGGGTCATTATCTAAAGCTGTTTTGCAGCACATGACGACATATTTGCACGCCACATACACAGGCAAAAAGTTAGAGAAAGGCCTAGCTATTCTAGAGCTTTGGAAAATGTATGAACAGGAGAAGGAAGTGGAGCCGCCATCAGATTGGATACTTAACGTATGCACATAGGGGGGTGAGACGCCCACAGCGCCACCCGCATCATCAGAAACGAAGATTGAAGGCAATGACGAAGGGTTATACCCACTGAGAGAACTTAAAGCAGCCACGGGGTATAGGGATGCCTTGCAGGTGCGGCGCCACCATTATGGCTGAAAGGCATTTTTTTCTGAAGCCTGAAGCTCTCGCACACGAGCGAGAGCTTCAGGCTGTAGAAAAAAAATCCTTTTCGTGTAGTGGCCGGGGATGCCAGGAGAGATTAGTGGGCCCCGGCAGGGTCCCGCCTCAAAACGAAATTTCGGAGCCTGCCAGGGCACAGCCCCGGCAGGCCCTGGCCCACTTAAAGCCCTGGTGGTGGGTGGCCAGCGGGCATGCTGGGGGAGGGGCAGCTCACCTCTCAATGCAGCCGACACCACCTGTGGTGGTTCCCTGTTGCTGTGGCTCACGGGCGGGCAGCTCCCCCCCCCCTTCCTGGTGGGGAAAACCAGCATCTCCTCCTTGTGGCACAGGCCGCCAGCTTTGCTCTTTTTTTTTTTCTCGCCGCGGCAGGCCCTTGTTCTTGAAGGTCTGCCGCAGGCTTTAAGTCCATTTTACAATGTTTTTCTTCGCAGCGAACGTCGCTGCTTTTCAACTTCCCGACCCGCGGGTGGGGAGGGGCTGGCAACACACCTCCTCGTTGCGGCCACAGCCGCTTTGTGTCTTCCTGGGGGCAGCCGCACCTCCTTCGTGGGCCCCGATTTGGGGAGGCGCATTGTGGTGGGGGCAGGAGCTCCATCTCCCCCCTACGTTGCTGCGGCAGAGGCCACCTCAATGGTGGTGGGAGGGGCAGCACCTCCGCCAGCATGTTCCCTCTCCATGGGATTGGGGTGGATGCCGCCTACACGTATTGAGGCGCACACATGCTGCCTCCTCCTGCGCGGCTGGGGCTCGCCTGGCATCTCCCGGCATGGGAGGGGCAGCAGCCTCTTCCTTGCGTCGCGGGCTGCCCACTTCTCCCTCTTTGCTTTCTGTTTCCAACGCTGCTTCTTTTGTTGAGGCCGCAGAGCAGTCTCCCTCAGATGGGAGGGGGGGCAGCCGCTCATGCAGCGGACGCGCAGATCGTCCTCCACACGGGGGCAGCAGCCCTTCTCCTTTGCTGGGGCGGGGCAGGCAGCTCGTGCGGGCCCAGTTGGAGTTGGGCCCGCCTCCCCATTTTCCTTTGGGGCGTGCAGGCCCCTCATCCTCTCACATTGTGGCGCAGCCGCCAACATGTTCTGACTCCCGCGGGGGACAGGGCAGGCAGCTCGCCATCCTCTACTCTTTTGCAGGCCCAGTTCTCTTTGGGGCCACCTCTCCATACCGTCTCCGGGGCACGCGGGGCCCCTTCCCTCGTTGCCATTGTTGGGGGCCTACTCCAGGTCACCGGGCAGGCCCCATACTCATGTCGGGGGCACCCAACGGGGTTCCGTTGGGCGGCGATCACACCACGGATAATGCAGTGGGGATCACCCCACTGCGCTCCAGGTCACACTGGGCTGGGGGCACCCAGCACACGACGCCCCCGGCTCTGGGGGCACCCAGGCCGGGGTCGTCCCCAACAGCCATGTTCACATGGCCCACAGACAGTGGAGGTCTGTGTTGCCCAGCAGGGGTGCCGGCCTCGTGGTGGGCCCGGGCCCTGGGCCTATACCACGCAGTGTTGTGCCAGGCAGGCACACAAAGGACGACACCAGAGCCAGGGGAGAGTGTGACTGACGTGCCGGAAGTGGCTTGTTGTTTTTATTAGGTTTTTATTTTTTTATTATGTTGGTCACGTGACCACTGCCACGTGACCCTTACAACATCATGGGAGCTACCATGCTCCCAGGAGGGGTACTCTGCAACACCGTCACACTGTTGAAAGGATGAATGGCCTCTTAAAGGCTAAGCTATCTAAGCTGTGTGTGACACTTAGGAAAAACTGGGTCCAATTGCTTACCTTCAGTTTAAGGGATCAGCCCTGCAAGGACCACCACCTACCCTCACGAGATAGTGATGGGGAGACATTTGCACACGCCATTATCCACTGTGCGTTGCGCATCTGATGCTCACAGGGCTGCATCAATTCTAGGAGATGAGTTCCAATCTTATTTACCATAATTAACGAAGTGTATAAAATGTCTTTTTCAACAGATTACACCACCACGAACGGAAGAGGACAACAGTGCTGCACCAGATTCAGCAAGCCCACCACCAGGCCAGCTGCTTCCAGGAGAGAAGGTGTATGCGAAAAACCTTGTCCATAGCTGGAGTGAGCCATGCTATAACGGACCTTATATGGTAGTATATGCCACTCCACTCTCGGTCAAGGTGAAGGAACTGCGGTATTGGGTGCATCTTTCTGATGTCCAGAAGGTCCCCCATTCATCACCTCCTTCGATGAGTATATTGTCTGAGTGTTTTTCGTGAATGCTGGTTCAAAGACTGAAAAAAGATGGTTGACCACTTCTTTATTGTTATAGTTGGGTTTCTACACTTCGATTACTGAGCTGTTGATTCAATGAGTGTATATATATATATATATATACACACATGTGTGTAGTATGGATTTAACACCTTGCTTGTTTCGGTATCACTGTTTTTCAGTTCAGTAATTGTGTTTCGTTTCATGCAAAAATGACTTTCTGATGTCACAACACATACTGATGATTTTATGACCACTGTAGTGAATTATAAAAGAACATATACACAAGATACAGTATTGTGGTCATTAAAATTGTGGTTTGAAAAGGTATTCGATGAAGAAGATGTGTATAATCAGTACAAAGCAGTAGTTATCAAAACAATGTCTGATGGGCACCATCCAGAATTTAGCAACATGCGGTACAGCCACATGAGCTCGGTGGTGAAATAGAGGTCTAATGGGAGCTGTCATGTGTGTTCCTTCATGTCTGGTACGACTCAGACCTCGTCACCCTCAAACGCAAGTCCAGGGTGGCTGAGAGGAAATGGTGTGCTTCCGGTACATCCTCTGACAAACTGGCCTGCCGCCTGCTCCAAAGGCAATACCGGCTCTCTGTCCGCACCAAGAAGAGAGCTCACATCCAAGCCTGCATCTTTGCAGCATCTAACAACTCAGCCAAACTCTTTAAAATCTGCAAGGAACTGGTCAATCCTGCTGCAGTCTCTACCTCTCCTGTCCCCTCCCAGGCCCTTTGCATGGCTCTGGCTTCTCAATTCATCTCTAAAACTCAGGACATCCTGTCCTCTCTCCCTCCCTGTTCCTCCTCCGGCCCTTCTTCGGCCACCTCTCCTCCCTCCTTCTCTGCCTTTCACCTGTTCTCCCCTGACAAGGTTTCTAGACAAGTCTGATCCATGAAAGTCACGACAAAACAGGTTCACCCCTGTTCCTCCAAAACCAAAACAGGTTCACCCCTGTTCCTCCAAAACCCTGGCACCTGCTCTTGCTAACGTCTGCAACCACTCCTTCGCCACTGGCATCTTCCCTTCTCCCCTGAAGCACTCCCTTGTGCACCCTCTTCTTAAGAAACCCTCTGCCGACCTGTCCTGCCCGGCTAACTATCTCCCACTCTCCATCACTCCTTTCCTACGAAAACTCCTGGAAAAGCTGGCCATCTCCCAGCTTGATCTTCACACTGAATCTGTTGGTTGTCTCCATGACAATCGGTCTGGCTTCAGAGCTGCCAGAGCAGGGAAACTGCTCTCCTGAACATCCATGAAGACCTGCTCTCCAACCTTGATTCCAACACCCCCTGTGTCCTCATCTTACTTCATCTCTCTTCTGCCGTAGACATGGTCAACCATGCCATCCTGCTCAACCGTCTCCGTGATTACCTGGGTATCACCGATCAGGCCCTGACTTGGCGGACTTCTTTCCTCTCCGATCAACCCTCCAAGGTCCAACTTGGGCCCTTCCTCTCCTCTAATCTCTACCTGTGGTGTTCCCCAGGGATCTTACCTCTCTCCCTGGCTGTTCAACCAATACCTGGCACTTGGTGCCCACCACATTGCCACACTCTGCACCAATTTTCAGTGCTATGCGGATGACATTCAGTTCATTTTCAGGCTCCCTTCAGCCCCCTCTTCTCCTTCCCTCATCTCTTACTGTCCGTTTGCTATGCAGGAGTGGTGCGCCGCCATGATCTCTGCCTTAATGCCAGTAAGACTAAGATTCTCCTCATCAGCACACCTGCTCCCTCCTTTCCTGTCACTCTCTGGGCAGGCTCTCTTGGCTCTCTTCCTGCTCCCACCTGTGAGGCTAAAAACCTTGGGGTCATCTTTGACTCCACACACTCCTTCTCTCTTCACATCGCTGCTTTATCTAAGAAGTCACATTACCAGCTGCACCTCCTCAGAGGTATTCTTCCTTTCCTCTCCTTCCCCCAGAAGCTAACCGTCTCCAAAGCTCTAGTTCTCTCTAGGTTGGACTACTGCAACAGCCTATATCTAAATCTGCCTGCTTCTCCTCTCCGCCCTCTGCAACTCATCCAAAACAGGACTGCGAGACTTGTCCTTGGCCTCAAGCCCAGGGACTGTATCTCTCCAAGACTGAAATATCTGCACTGGCTCCCAGTGGCTGCGAGGATTAAGTTCAAAACCCTCTGCATTGTCCACAACCCTCTCTTCCTAAATATCTTCCTTCTCAAGCTCTTTGCTCATCTGCCTCCAACTCCCTCAGGGTCTGTCTCTTCTCCAAGCAACGAGTTGGTGGTAGATCTCTTTCTTCGGCTGGGGCCTCCCTGTGGAACAGCCTCCCTGCCTCCCTGAAAACTCTGGTTCCGGAAGCACCGCAAGACCTTCCTCTTTGCTTCTGCTTTCTATCCTTCTCTCCCCTGATGAACTCTTGGCTGAAACTGCACTGATCACCTGGCTACCCTCTGTTCTCGGGCCAAGGCCCCCTCCCTGCCAGATGCACACCTGCACTGCCCCCCTGGCAACCCTTGCACTCTGGGGCTGTTTCTGGATCCCCACAGCCCCCTACGAGCACTTGACACCAGATGTCTGCACTTACCCTTGCACCTGCCACCAGCTGTCCGCACTTCTTATTTATTGTTTTTATTTATTTACTGTTTATCCTATGTACTGCACTTCCCCTCACCTTTTCCCGTCACACTTTCCCCCTTCCCCCACTCCCCTACACTTGCACGATCTCAATGTCACCTGGCCTAGTAAGATCATTGTCTATGTCTTCCCTCTGTTCCCCTCCCTTGCTTCGTCGCGCCTTGAAAACACTTGTGTATAGGCGCGTTATAAATGCTGTATCATATCATACCATATCCCCCACGCGGTTTATAGTGAAAATGTCGACTGCAAAAATATCCACTGCAAAAATGTTGATTTTTTTTTTTTCAAATGTGTTTTTTAAATTATTTTTTAATGGGGGTTGCCCCTCTAATAGGGGGGGGGTTCCCCCCAACCCCCATATAATTTTTACAGCTAAACCCAAAAAAACATACAAATAAAAAAAACACATTCGATTTTTTTTTAATCGAATGTTTTTTTTCGACATTTTTGTTTTCGACTTTTTGCAGTCGACATTATAACTGCACACACCCCCACGCGTCGGTGGGCATCCAAAATGCTAGTACCCCAGGAAATGCCATCCTTGGAAGTCCAGTGTTTGGTTCATCTGGCACTGTGTCAGGTTCGTAGTTTGTTCCAGGGGCACAAGGTACAAGTTGTACTAATGAAAAGAATGAAGAAAATGTGCCAAAGAAGGCAGCCCCTCTCAATGTAAGCCATGGCCCATTCTAAAATTGGATGGAGTGTTGTTTGTGTCAAACAGATAGGAAAGGGTGGTGGTGAGCTGTGCAGCAGGAGGGCTGGCAGGGTTCGGAGAAGAAGTAATATGGAATATCAATAAGAACTGTTTCACAATATGAGCCGCGTATGTCTCAAAATTGACATGGATTGAGACACAAGAAGTTCCAGTGAGGGTTTAAGCAGCCGAAGAATATGATTTTTGTTTGAGGGCACAGAACAGTTCCTGTTGGCATGCATATCAAATGCGTTCCAGATCTCGCAAGAGGAACGTCAGCCCTAATGGATCTCTACTGGGTGTGTGGCCAGCAAGCATCTCCCACCATCATGGTGGGGGCACCTGTGCACTAACAACCTTGCACTTAGCTATCCTTGTGATGCCTGAAGCTCATCTAACAATTGCATCCAAGCCTGGTATGCAGCCACAGAATCAAGTTCCGACCCAATCCCCGCAGGCGAAGAGGAGGAAACACTCATTGAAGATCCAGAAGAAGAGGTCCAATTACTTGTCGGAAGATTCGTCCAAACTGCTCAAAGCAATTCCAGATAAATATCACTTCTACACCAAAACGGAGCTGTTCCTCGACTAGCTTCTGATGCCAGGATTCCAGGCTTCACCCAATGCCAAATGGCTGCAAATAGTTTGATTGGAGGTGATCCAGCTGGCAAATGACACTGAACAAGGCCTGAATGCCATCAAGAGTGAGCTGAGGGCAATCGGGTTAATGACACTCCAGAACCGGTATGTCCTGGATCTTCTGACGTGATGGAGGGGGGCCGTATGCAAAGAGATAAGACTGTCTTGCTGGACATAGGTCCCCCCAAACTATGCAGAAAATGGGTCATGACACACATCATAGGGGCTCTGCGTAGGTTGAAGACCGGCATGGAAAGCAAGGCAGTGGTCCAGATTGGTTTGATACAGTATTCTCATGGGCACCACATGGCTTGGAGCAGTTGTGATATTGGTCCTGATCGTCGTGCTCCTATTGGCTTGGTTTTGTACATGGCAAATGATGCTTCGATGCTGTGCCAAGACTATCCCAAATAGTGCAATGATGATGGTTACTATTGGGCCATGAAGAGCTCTCTCAGGTACAAAGAATGGACAAGTTCAGACAGAGAACAACCAATGCATCCCCCAGGCACCCCGACCTCACCCCCACCAGACCCGGAGAACTACACAGAGCATTGGGTTGACTTGGCGGGTGACGGAGGGTGCATTTATCTCACATGTACTCCAGAGAAATATGCAGAGGATGGGGAAATCTTACCCCGTCTATGTAAGGTGTGGGTCCCTAATGATGAAGCGGGTAGGGAGGAAGAGAAGAAGAGGTTAGTTAATGGAGGATTAAATAAAGGGGGGGGAGATGGGATGCACATTCAGATCCCAGCCCCTCCCAAACGATTCAGATTGCAGAAAGTGTACTAATACGCAGGAAATACACATAAGTGGGAAAAGGGGGAGGGTGGAGACATGCTATATAGGTGAATGGCATAGGGCATGCTTACTATCGGATTTTATAATACAACTAGCTTCTTAAGATGCTAGGGGGATACATTGTATGCGCACGTCATCCATAGAGAATGGATGTTTGACATTATTAAGTGGTAGGCCTGAATCCTCGCAGGCTGTGTTGGGCATACAAAACAACCAGGCCTCGTGGTTGAATCTTTCTCCACCACCCCTGGCCAGGTAGAGAACACAAACACACATATGGATACATTGTGCTAGAGCTCTGCGAAATTAGACAGGAATGTGTGCGGCCTACCACAAGTAAGGGCTGCGGCCCGTTGTGAAAAATGGGAGCGAAAGCAGAGGTCTTGAGCTGCCAAAACACAAGCAGAGATTTAGAACACTAGCCCCCACCCCCAGTAGAATGGCCCTCCCATCGGAACTACCAGATGCCCATGAGCAAAATTCCTTCACTATTTAAACTGATTACTGGGACATGCAGGAAACCCAGGCCTACTCCTCAGGAGGGGTAGCTGATAAGGGAGGAGCAGACAACAACAAAGTCTGTGATTTTTACTGGGGGGAGCAAAGGATGATGCCAGATCTTGGTAGATCTCAACGGGGAGGTTTGACGGGGGTGCCTGCATGTCTGGGATGAGAAAAGGGATGCTTTATTCGCAAGGATCAGACTAAACTCAAAGTTTTCCGTTGAGCTCATGTTGCAGGCCAGGTCCACATTACATTATTAGGTCTCAGGCCAGGGCAGTATTTTCAGAAACATAACCAATCATTTTACAGTGACCCAAGGTGAAGAGATCGTCACCCACGTGTGAAGACGGAGTCAGAGAAGACACGACCAGGGAACCAGGGGTCTATATGTGATAATTAGCATGTAAATAGGCGGTAGCCAATTAGGATTGAGGATGAACACTGTAAATTGTACACATCATGAATGACGATTTTTGCAGTTATACCGTGCTGTTTGCTTTGAAGAAGACAGAGGGAGCTCTACGGCAGTGGACTTGTAATACCCTCTCAGTTCTTTTCCTTTTGTATACAAAATAAAGCTCTTGTTCTTCTCACAAAAGGATGCACCAAGCCTTTTTCCCAAGAGGGTGGTTTTCTTTCGGTCTGATTGTCAAGTGGTTACTCTACAAGGATTTAAACAATGTTTTATACAAGCAGCATCTTGCCCTTCCAATATCTCACAGCATTAACAAATGGACATCAATTTACATTTATTGAGATAGCAATCTCATACGTAGCCATGGCAAGGTTATTTCCTAAATCACAGAGGGCTCAATTCATGCACAATTCAAGGGCAGAATGTGACATGCAAAGTGCCCTCACATGTCTGCACCTGCAGACTCTCCTCATGCCACAGATTTTCAAACATGGACCTTGGAGGAGTAGGTAGAACTGGCTATGGTGTTATGGTGTAACCGGGGTGGGGGAAGCAGACGCTAGACTTCCTGGACCAGAATCAGCAATACACAACGAGAAACACATGGCTTGGAAGATCATTAACCGTCCCATGTGAACAAAGCAAAGTTGAGGAAAGCATCTATGGGCCCTGTGTAATTTACAAATACACATATGATACTTATACAAAGTTCGTGGTGGCATCAGATTCAACGCCTCAACCAACATATATCAATAAGGAATAGATGTCAACCTTGCTAGGATTCTTATTATGTTCCCTGATGAAGATGTGGCAGAATTGTGCCTAATATGTCAAAACCGGTCGGTACGGTCTAAATGCCTGGAAATGGGATTATGAAAATGAATTAGTAGCTATTGAAGGAGAGATATATAACTTTTCAAAAATTGCTAATAATATTGTGATGTTTTTATAATGTTTGTTATCTATATAAACAGTGGATGCAGATATAGTTATGCCTGTTTGTACTGAGGTATGTTGCCTAGTACAAATGTGGGATATAATTGTTTTTTCATTTTCCTGCATTGAATTATTGGTTCTTTGATTTCTTCTTGATTCAACATTTCTATTTTAATTAAACAAATAATTTGTCTACTTTTGTAAATTATGCCTTCTGAATTTTTTTCTTTTTGAAAAAAAGTTGTGCATTTCCCTTATCCAGAGAGTGGGGTTCCCTGCTCTTCAGTTTTTTGTTATGGTCACAAGGGACGTACAGCGAGCACCCGCCCCCTTTCTCCCCCGCCACAAAACCCCCCAGTGGAGAAAAGGTTCTTGCCCATTCCTTATACCTAGGCGTGTAATCCTCCTGGAGTCCAAGCGGGTGAAGGTCAGTGATTTCCTCTGCAGTGCTGGCCACCAAAGGGCCCATGCCTATAAATGCAGTAGTTACACCGTCGCCTCAGTTAGAGAAGTGCATCAAGAAGTCTGCAAAAACACTGGGGAATTGGGCGTAGGCCTACCATTGCCATTCGACAGAGGAGCCCATGCACAGGGGAAATAGTTGTAGAGATCTGTCCCAGGCCGGATGGTGTAGGTTGAAGGATTCGCAAAAGGGAACGTGGCCGCAGAAACCTTTTTAAGTTAGTAGATTTAATTTTGTATATCAGTCCAAAAGTACAATGCAGGCGGCTGCACTACTTTCATGTGCAAACTAAGGATAGAAGTGGAGAAAACACAGCTGCCAATTGTGCACAGAGCGAATAAACGTTTTAGTCGCTGGGAACAGTGACACATTCATATTCACACCAAAAGATGTTAATCTTTATCTGTGGCCACGATCCTCGCAAAGCAATTCTGTGTTTGAACACGCAATCACACCCTTGCTCTATGTACCAGACAAGACAGGAAGTATATTCTCTCGCAGGCACCGAGCAATGGCTTCCTAATGTGCCCCGGTCTCACCATCTCCCCCTCACCGACACAGCCCACAGCCAGAGCCCGGAACCCAGTGTGACCAGAGTGTTACAGCACTTCCTCCTGTGAACAGGGTTGTGTCTGGGGGTGGGTCAACTGTGGAACTCCATTGGGCGCCATCTCCGCGTACGCGACCCGGAGAAGGGCCAGCACGAGTGTAAAGCAGCACCTGGACAGCAAATTAAAAGTTCCAGTCTTTGTATACCAAAACCTAGGCTAAAATACAAAGTAAAGGCCCCTTCTCAAACTTAAAGCGACCAGTAGATTTCCATAACTTCTGTTAAGTTTCCATTGTTTGGGAATGTAAGCCATGTTCACATCGTGCATAACAAGCAACCTGTATCAAACAATGGCCCTCATTACGACCCTGGCGGTAAGTAACGTTCATTACCTCCATGGCGTAATTAACGTTTCCGTGCTGGGTCGAAGCTGTAAAAAGCGGCACATTACGACCCATCGGGCACGAGCATTGCGCCATGGCGGTAATGTAAACAGCGCCATGGCGTAAATGCCCCCACAACGGCACCTACCGGCATCGCATGCCGCATAAGATGCACTACCGCCATCCCGGCCACCGATCTTAGCACTGACCGTAATTAGCGGTCACCGTAATTAGTGGTGACCGCCAGTAAGCGGAACCAGAAGTAGCGTCATCGCGGCGGAACGGGAAAGAGCACGTCGGCCATCTTTAAAAACACAATCCATTGTAATCCTCCACTACCACTGCACATCTGACCCCGAGACCTTGCAGAAAGCTACAGCCACATCCACGCATCCCCACAATGCCAAAAGTTGTTAAAAAAGCCTGCGATCGGCAGCGGCAGGACCGCTTCAGCAGGGAGGAACTAACAATGTTGGCTGAAACGCTACAGGAAAAGGCGGACATCGTCTTCTCTGCAGAAATGACAAGACCAGCCATAGCCCGCAAAAAGGCCATATGGGAACTCGTAGCACAACGCGTCAGCGCTGTAGGAACCACCGCACGCACCTCAAAACAGTGCTGCAAAAGGTGGGATGACCTCCGGCTCCGAGTAAGGAGCATACTGTCGGCCAACCGCAACATGGCCATGGCAACTGGCGGAGGAGCAGACTCCCCAATTAAGATACAGCCATGGGAGGAGATATGTGCCTCGACGATCGGCATGGACAGCATCGAGGGGGTCGGTGGAATGGAGAGAGGAGCCCCGACATCAGGAGACACAGGTAGGTGCCTCTAATTTAGCCATGCGAAACCCCCTGAATTCCACTTACATGTGCATCACAATGTTGCCCTATAGGGTTAACGCAATACATCAGCAGAAGACCTACACCCTGCACACATGCAGCATGCACACTCCACATCAGGCACCCACATTCCTGCATGTTCAACCCACCCAAAAGGGAGACAACCTGTATGTCACAGCCTACAAAGTGCACCATCTATCCCTCAAATTCATGGCAGTCATCACAATGCCTGCTCAATGTCCGCTGACCCATCAATAACACTTTCCCTCCTCTGCTCCACCACAGGCTCCCAATCGGACACCGGCAGGGACGAGAGTGGCACCACACCTGCCAAGAAGGACAGGCCAGAGTCAAGAGCCCACCAACCCTCCACCTCTGCTGGACCCAAAGACCAACCACAGCAGCCAAAATTGCCTGTCACAAAACAGCCCAGGGCAGCAATGATCCCGGAGGCAAGCAGCATGGCACCACCCACAGGAGACACACAACAACTGCTGCCCACTGAGGGGAATGTGTCTGCGGGGAGCAGTACAATTGGGGAGACTGCTGCCATCGCAGCCTGCTCTGACAGCGATGTGGGGAATGAGGAGGATGACACAGAAGGTCCCCCCACTGCCAACCTTCATTCCCCCCACCTGTCCCTAAGTAGCCTGCACGGAGACGGCACACAGGGGCTATCCCCTGAAGAGTCATGGCCAGCCACTCCCAGCCCAGTGGGAGGAGGGGAGGAGGGGAGTAGCCCAATTACCCCGGCAATTGCAACATCCAATGCCCCAGATTTCCAACAGTCGCTGGACCAAATAATGACGAGGCAACAACAACTGTCCTCACTACTCACGCAGCATGTGGCTGATTGTGGAGGTGCCAGTGCACACATGGAAAGATGTGCTGAGACTGTCAAGGCAGCCATCCAATCCGCAAGCAAAGACATATGTGCGGAACTAGCCGCGGTGCGGAATGTGCTCGGTGAGCTTGTAGAGACAATAAGGGACACGCGGCATACCGAGCAGCCCAGTACCTCCTCCGCTGCAAGTTCAGCCACAACCAGCCCCATCCGCAGGTCAGCCAGGAACCTGCGCAATGCAGGCAGGGGGGCCCCAGGGGCCGGGAGAGGGGGCTGCCAATAGTGGCCGCCCAGTGGACAAATGGAACATTACCCACTTCATCACGGGCACCGTCACACCTTTGCAGGGAGTTCAGGGGGGAGGGGGGATTGGGTGTGTTGGGGAGTTCAGGGGGGAGGTGGGAGGAGGGATTGGGTGTGTTGGGGAGTTATGGGGGGAGGGGGGATTGGGTGTGTTGGGGAGTTCAGGGGGAGGGGGGATTGGGTGTGTCAAACCTATTCACATTCATAATACACTTTTTCCTTTTGCACAAATCAAATGTGTGGACATTGCTCATTTCGTATGTGTGCTTTATTGGTGTACAGTCCACAGTGTGCATGTCCCAGACACACACAGTGCCCCAAGTGCCGTCTCCATGTTACACACACCAGTCGTGTGTGCTAGAAGCATTGGTCAATGATATTTTGACGCATTTCACACCCCTCCTGTGCATCGTGGCCTCCATGAGGTGCTGCCCCATCCACACCCTCCTCATCCTCATCCTCATCGTCAGGTGGTTGCAGTTCAGCGTCAGGGGGCAGGGCCACATTTCGTCTGACGCACATATTGTGTGGCATGACACATGCCATGACGATCTTTGCCACCTTCTCATGGCGGAACAGGAGTGCCCCACCAGACCTGCTGAGGCAGCGAAACCGTGCCTTTAATAGACCAAATGCCTGCTCAATCACCACACGGGTACGTGTATGTGCACGGTTGAAGTCCTCCTCGTGCTGGGTCTGTGGGTTCCGGACTGGTGTAAGTAGCCACCTCTTCAGGGGATAGCCTGCATCACCTGTATGTGGGCGAGAATGTATGTGTCAGTCATGACGTCAAACTCAAAACTTGACGTGCCACTATGGCTTGCATCCAACTGTTAATTCGGACCACTTTGACATGCACTAATTGATTCACACTATGCGACATGAATATGCTCATGGCTCTTATGGACTGTTGTGCATGCCATCAACCAATGTATGCAGGGGGGTCATGTGCCTCCTTCGTGCGCAGTTATGGGGGACAGGCCTTTCAGTTGATGGCGTTTGGTGACGTGCATGTAGGTGCATTTTGTTGAAGTCATTGTGGTCTGAATTGGTTCAATGCACTTGCAGATGGTTGTGTTATGGTTGGGACACACCTTCATTCACATGGTAGGGCTGCATACATCAGGCCTTAGGTTTACTGGTGTCAGCTGAGGTTTGTGATGCATTAGGGTATGATCTGGCTCCGTTGTCTTTGCTACTCACAGCCAGGTGGAGTATGCATTGGTACGTCGTTCGCCTACCCACTTCGCAATTCCATGGTCATGACATTAGACTCACCGAGTAGCCCAGATCTTGGGCCTGCATGTCGCTCCATGTGGCGTGCTATTGTGGAGTTCCTCAGGACCCTTGAATCATGGGTTGCTCCAGGGAATCGGGTACAACAATGTGTGAAGATCCTGTTGGAGTCACAGACCATTTACACGTTGATTGAGTGAAATAGTTTACGGTTGTGGTACGGTGCCTCCATGGCATGTGGGACCACCAATTCCACATGGGTGCAGTCGATGGCACCAATGCAACCAGGTATGCCGGCTAGTGCATGGAAACCCACTTTGGTGTTTGCAATCTCCTGGGCAGTCCGTGGTAATGAGATGTGGTCGTCTGTGTGCTTGAGTAGGGCATCGAGCACTTGGATCAGTGTACGAGAGAATAATGGTTGTGAAATGCCATGCAAGTGCCCCACTGTGTGCTGGTAGGTGCCTGTGGCCAGGAAGTGGAGTACAGACACTACCTTCAGTAGGGGTGGGATGGCGGTTGGTGTTTCTATCATGCTGACGATGTCGTTGTGTGTCATGTCTACGATGGCGGTGATGGTGTCCCGGTCCAAACAGTACAGGGTGTGGATCTGCTCAGCGGTGAGGTTGAATGGACTGGCTCTGATGCGTAGGATTGTGGGCTGCCTGCGTGGTGCCACTGGCTGTGCTGGTGGGGCTTGCTGGCCCTGCCTTGCCCTCCTTCTCCTCCTGCGTCTCCTCTGTACAGCCTGTTGTTGTTGTTGTTGTTGTTGTTTTAGCACTTGCATTGCTATCAGGTCCTCCAGCCCCATCATTGCTAGTCCTATTGGTATCATTGAGGAGTGTGACTGGGTGTGGGAAGGGGTGGGGTGTGCTCTTTTTGTACTTCCTGAGTCTGTATTGCCTCCACCTGTGCTGATTCTGTGCACCTGTGGCAGCTGGATTCACTGCACATGGCCATTTATGGTTGGTTCGCGATGGCGTAATTAGCACCATGGCGGTAAGGTACTTAATGGGCTTAGTGATGGCGTTAGGTGCATGTTCGCTTGGGCCGTGATCCGCGCAGCTTTGCGCCATACCGGTATTTACGGCGTGGCGGGTCGCGCAAACTTGTTGCAGTTAACTAATGGCATCGTAGTTAACGGTCACGGGTCATGATCGGACCTAGCGGAAAACGATGCCGGTAATCATTTACCGCCATCGTTTTTCACTTACCGCCAGGGTCGTAATGAGGGCCAATGACTAAGAGCATGTGACTCTCACACATGTGCAGCCAAGAAGAGTGATTACAGATATCCAGAGCCTAATCTAACGTGAGATGTGAAGCCAGACTTAGATTTTGGGCCCCGCCACTTTGCAGTCTAGTATTTGTAGCACCACATTTATAGTGGAACTAAAACTACTCTACAAATATAAAGAATAAAATAAGATTAAAATTCACGACCTGCAGGACATCTCAAACCTGACACGCTAGAGTTTGTGCATTGCTTCTGTATATTTTGTAAACATTAGAGCAACTATGAAACTCATTCAGTGGGTTAATACTTAGGGCCTCACCACGAGTTCCGCTAATAGCCCTACCGCCAAACCCCCCGGCGCTATTAGTGCCGGATCACGGGTTTGGCAGAAGGGTTATTGCCCATTCCCCATTGGGCCCATTTGGGAATTCCTCATTCCCATTGGGACCAATGGGGAAACTTTGCGCTATTACCGGCGGCGGATTTCCCGCCGGCGGTAATCGCGCCGAAAATCGGCAATTTTGCCAGCTCAGAGCTGGGGGGAAATCCGTCACAGCTATGATCTGGCGGACCCTTAAATGCAGCGGTAATAGCGCTACCACCGCATTTAAGGGTTACCGCCAGACTCGTGATGAGGCCCTTAGTCTGAATATTCTGGAGGAAGGAGATTATTAGGATGCCAGGGACCGACAGGGTGCAGGATCAGACAGCATTTTGTGTCCAGTATAAAATGGACAGTTTTGAAGCCAAGCACATGCCCTTCTACTCGCCCCACATCACGCACGGCACACCCAGAATGTTTTCTGCAGGTGGATAGCAGTACACAAGTAAAATACTGTCTGTGACAAAGAGGTACCCTTCACTTCCTTAGTTTGAATCCCACAGCAGGGCCATCATAGCCAGTCATCCTTCCGGGGCCGATAAATCAAATGCCATTAAAATTGGATAATAAAAAACACGTTTACTACGGCGCTTAGAAATTATGAGAGGCACCCTAAATGAAGCATTCTTTAAACACAAATAATCGGAATTTCTTGTTCGGGGAAAGTCTGCCCTTTCCTTTGACATCACGCCTGGTTAGTCCAAAGCCTGTCTCTCAAGAATGCCACCTAGCACTGTAAAATATAGAAGTTGGCACCCAGGCAAAGAATACAGGTTTAGTTTTTGCCAACTATCCCCAAAATGCATTGTTAGTGCAAAACTAAAGATGCCCCATAAAGGATGTTTAGACTGAAGCATGAAAATGTGCAAACAGTGCACCGTGATACCTGGGCTCAATGCTCAGCCTCCCCATTTGACCAGCCAATGTGAGCTGGGGAAATCACTACATGAATAGGCCTTATTTTATTTTGCTGCCATAATTATGTTCAGTCAAAAATGGGTCAACACAATTATATTGGGTTTCAATGAGCACTACTGAATGCTCAGTGGAGACCAATGGGACACCCGTGGAACCTGTGTCGGGTACCAGCAGGACTTCCTGGAAGACCTCTGTGTGCTGTTTGCAGGGGGTGAGCCGCTGCAAGTCCAGCAGCTCAGTGTGCTCACAGCGTGGCGAGGGTGGGGATAGAATTCATGTTTGGCTTCTGGATGTGTGCATTGGTTGAGAGGGCTTTAAGGATTGCTGGCGACACTGGCATAGACATCTGGAAGAAACAACCAGGGATTCTGGCACCTGCTTGATCGCACGGCAAATGCTGCTCATCGCCGCTGCAGGAAGAAGCCCAAGAGAGTCAGCTCAACACAGCCCCTGGGCAAGGTGGAGTAAGGATTGAGATGAATCTAAGGCTGCCAGCCAACCTACTAAGGAAGGGGAAACTCATTCATCCCTTTCTCTCACCCAAATGGTCATGCGTCCCATTACCCGTATGCCTTCGCTTTGGTCTCTAAACCTTCGCCTCTCCTCATTTATCAATTTCAAGATCCTTGCTGCACATTCTGTATTTGAGAGACAAATATAAAGAGTGGTACAGAGAGAGGACTAGAGAGACTGACAATGGAAAAGATAGAAAGTGAAATGGGAGCTTGCTGCAAAGGCCAGAGGTAGCAATGCAGACCATTGTTCTGCCCTTTAGGCATTTTTCATGCTTTTGTTTGACTTGAATGCTTCGTTAGGCATTTCGTGTCTGCTATGCAAAATTATGGTTTCCTGTATGTGGCTTCAAGATAGTCTTTGCCACCACACCAACCTGCCTATCAAGGCCTCCACTCTCCGATTCCAGCGCTAACAGGCTAAAATTCTATAATCCACACACAATACGTAAACCAACTACGACATAAGTCATTTCAATGCCACTGTCAAAACATACAGCGCAGCCCCGGCCAATGCATCCTAGCATTGCAGGCACACAACGTTCCTCTCAAGAAACGAATGCCTTTATGCTCTTGAAATAGACCACCACATAGAAACATACTCGCATGCAGAGTTCTGGGAACTATCAAAGCATCAACAAAGCTATCTTGTATTTTACCGCTCCCTCACTGACCTAACTCACCCCATCTCTTTCAGATCCTACAGAACACTTGTAGCGTAAAATGTTATCAATCCCAGTAACACAGCGTAAGCTAACATGAGTGGGGAGGGTATGCTCAGAAGCAGATCTCTAGCTGTCCCTAGAGACCCAAACTAGACCTCACTAATGATGCCAAAACATGTCTGGGGTTGCTTGTGGTCTCAAGCAGAAAGGATGATGCCTGGTAATTTCAGGTGGAGTGACCTTTTCCGGGTGGGACCAAGTCTGATTTGCATATGGTCTTTGCCTTCACTAATGGCATGGCTGGCTGCACAATAAATTCTGAAGGGTTGCTTAGAACAATTTGATGATACATTCTGTTGGTGCCAGCAAAACTTCAACTGGGGGCCTACAGGCACTCAGTATGGCTTGTAGAATTTAAGTTACGTGCTTTCAGGCACTCAATGAGTTCCTGCCAGAGCCAAGTAGAATTGCTGCAGGAGATCAGTGAGGTTACTGCATGACCTTCATTAGACGCCTTCAGAAGCAAGATCGGGTGGCTACTGAAGTGCCTTTGGCTACTTGAGGAGCCCAGAGGAGTGCCTATAGGAGCGAAGGGAGATTGCACTAGGAGGACAGTGAATGGATTACAATTTAATTACTAAAGCCAGCTGAGCTGCAATCACCTTGGATTCTTTCAACAAGACCAAGACTCAATTTTACACCTCCACCTCCATTTCCTGCAAGCAAGGTACTTTGGGTGTAATGACACAAGGCAAAGGGCAATTGCCAAAAGGGATTGGATCCCTTACAGCAGGCTTACTAGGACCAATCCCCTGTGGCATTTTGCTGTTAAAAGGAGAGTAGCACCCCCTCATTCTTGGATTCATTTAGACCATCAAGAGAAGGGAACATTTTTGTTTGTCTGCTGGGGGTGCAGACCATTCCTAAATCCTCTGCCATAGGGGTGAAGACGTGAGGCATTCAAGGCAGAGCAGAGCTCTGTTCCCTAGCCATCCCCAGGGAACAGTGTGAGCGACTGCTGCTGGACCAAGGCTTTGTGCTGCTAGCTGCACTGGAACCAGGCGCCTATTCACTGGAAGTTAAGGCTCCTCTGTAGGTTCCTGACAAGTTACCTGGAGGGGGAGTGAAGTCTAGTGAAGACCAAAAGGGACTCAGCTTTTCCCTGGAAACCCCGTATTGGACCTCTAAGCAACCCAGAAGTAAAGGAACAGCACTGGGTCCAGATTCTCACATTGAACCGCCTGTGAGCTACACCCACCTGGACATCGCCTCTGTGTCCCAATGTCCCAAGCCTTGTGTCACATGCCGTTGCTGCTTGGTCCGCACTGCGGGTTGGACCCAGTCAACCAGCTCACCAACCCGATGTAGGATCACTACCTCAGGAAGCTCCTAGAAGCCTTGATCAATGTTGTCCAGCCACAAAGACAGGATTACGGTCCTGAGAAGAGGCCCTGCCCCCTAGTCCACTTTTGGGACCATACCCCTTTCTCTGCCTTTTCCTTCCAAGACACCTTCATGAACACTGACATAGTACCAACTGCATGCCTGAACAACTCTGCTCCTCTACTCAGAGAGCTATTCTACAATAGCTTGCATTTTCGGAGTTTTTGCTTGTCATTATAGTTCGTGATTTGCATTCTATGGTTTAATTAAAACTCTATACTTTAATAGAACCTTGAGTGGGCATTTCTTTATTTTGGAGTCTTTATACTATTGCTATTTGGGATGCTACTGCTATGAGCTCACACCCCTCAAGGTGACATAGCCTGTGTAGAGGAGCAGGTGGGCACATTTTCCCTAACTCCTGCCCCCTCACCACCATCATACCGGAACAGCAGGAGAAGGAACCTATGTGAGACTCCATGTGTTATGCCACACTGCATAGAGTGCACGAGAGATGATATGCACTCAAACAACCGTAGCAAATGTACCCTCACACTGAAAGTGTGGAAAGATGGCAGCACGCACCATTGGACATCATGAAGCGCTGAGTGAAATCTGAGGTGGCTAGAGTGATGGCATAAAGAAGCTATACGAGGACATACCGAAACGATATGAAAATACTTAAGCTGATGATGCAACTGAAGTGATGAGAGAAACGTGTACGAAACGATAAACTAATCATGAATGTAAAAGAAGACAAGGTACCTTGCTGACCAATAAGTGTAAATATGCAGTAATGGAAGGTAGAAAAGATACATAGAAGCTTGATAAAGAGGAATATATACCCTTGGAAAATGGACGCCAGCTTGTGTAAATATTCAATTCAACTACCTCAGAAACAGATCAGGGCTGCAGAGTCAAGAGATGCTGGAAGAACAGCTTTGTGTGCAAAACAAAGAGGAGGCAATGTTGGCTTGGGATCAACTAAGCTATTTTTAAGGAATAGCAGCAAAGCACGAAGGGAGGCAGACGGATAAGCCATGGACGAGACAGATTTCTCTTAGATTAAAAGAGAAGAAAACATCTGCAAGTATTGGAAATTTAAAAGTGTAAAAAGTATATACAAGATAGAGTGAGCGGGTCTCTAGAGGCCAAGAGGAGCAATGACACCCAGTACAATTAAATCAAACAGCAGTAAATAAGAGGCTGAAATTGACAAATTTGTGGTCTCTTCACTCAGAAGTCGAAAGCAAGGTATATTTATTAAGCCTCGGATGAAGATAGTGATGTGCTTTCACTCCCTTGAATGCCCTAGAACAGAGAGCTGGCTACAAGGTCAACTACAGACGGGAAACTTTGGCTCATGGCCCGACTGATGAGAGATCATGGACTAATTGGTAAAGTAGCGAGTAATCTGATGTGATTCAAGCACCTGGGTTTTGGGTTTCCTTACATGCTGCTAGCCGAGCCGAAAGTCCAAGGTTGGGTAAGAAACCAACCAATCTGTGGGTCTATGGGGCAACCTGCTGTACAATGTTGCATAGACCAATCCGCTGCCATTTTGTTTGCTATAGTCAGTATTATACGTATTTAGAGGTAATTCGAGGTGTGGTTTACAGATAAGAGACAGCCAATGAAGTACTAACCCGTGAACAAGTAGACATGTTCTCCTAACCAATCCCTCCCGCTAATAGGTTTTGTGGTGTGCCACGTAGGATGATGTCATAGATGATGCATGTTGGGGTATAAGACCTCTGTGTAATCAAGTTTGTGTGTGAGTGTGCAAGTATCTGTCTGATGTTTGTCAGTTGACCCCACTTTATTAAACTGAGAATAAAGTAGTACTTTGTCACATTCCTTGAGTCTGTCCGGTTATTTGGTCTGAGATCGTTATTGGTAATTCCATCTAGCACAAGAGACGCTTCAAGGTGCTAGAGCACACCTGCTCTTAGTGTGCGTTATCACACAAGGTGAAGGAGTTATACCTTTTCAGCATTTTCACCTTTTTGTTTGGGATCACTGCTGGTTTAGTAGCACTGTCGCACTTAAAAAGCCCTTTAGCCCCCTCTCACATCTGTACTCCTGCAGAGCAGCAGTCATTTCATCACAGCCGCAATAAGGCCACCTCAGAGGATTGAGGGGCAGGGAAGGAATCATTCAGGCTGTATGCCAAGAAATGCACACCAGTGCAACCCTAGAGTGCCGCGAACAGCCATGTTCTATAGACAGGCAATTCAAAAGGAAATATGGGCACTTTTAGGTCAGGTTTTGAACATTGGCACCTGTCAGAGTAAGCCCCAGGCCAAGCTTCCTGGGGGCTCTGGAAGCCTACTAGGAACTTTATGCAGATGGTTACAGTGGGGTGTGTGTGTGTGTGGCAGTAGTGATTTTAGGCTGTGGCTGGGCTCTTATGCAAGTTAATCTGCATAGTCCAGCCTTTGTATATCCTTCTCGAACTTGGCAGAAGTTACCTTGTCTTGTTACTAGAGGGCTGAATGTCAAAACAGCAGTCTAGGGTCCGCTCGCTAGATTGTATTTGCAGATCTACTTTGGGCATTATGCTTCCCTATTCAAACGGAGAGCCACGCCTCTTTTTTAATTTTTTTATTTAGGTGTTTTGGGTAATGCTACCCACCACCTTATGGCTGCTTCAAAGTGCTTGGGCATTAGACATTAATGCAAAACGACACAATGAAACATCACGTAACATTACTGGACAGAACATGTATTGATTTGGAAAATAAGCCAATGGAATGCAATATGTGAGAATTAGAATTAGGCCAAAAGGACAATACTCTAGTGGGGCAACAGTCTGTGATAAGGCCCATATGCAGAGGCTGTCAGAAGCCTCCCGCACAAGCTTTGAAGCCTTTCTACAAAGCGACATGACTTTGCAAATACTAAGTAATAAAGCATGACATAAAATGGCATGATATGACCATCTATCATTATGTGATCATATAACAAAGAAGTGAATTTCTGTTCTTTCAGGCAAAACATTTGCAAATACTCCTTTCCTTCAAGGGGTTCCCAGAAGCAGCCAGGGAGCGGTTACTTGGCGCCAAGCTCAAATAAGGAAAGGTGTTTGCTTTAATATCGAGAAGCAAACAGATACAGACACAGAGCTTGAGAGATGCAGATACAGACACAGAGCTTGAGAGGTGCAGATACAGACACAGACCTCGAGAGGTGCAGATACAGACACAGAGCTCGAGAGGTGCAGATACAGACACAGAGCTCGAGAGATGCAGATACAGACACAGAGCTCGAGAGATGCAGATACAGACACAGAGAGCTCGAGAGGTGCAGATACAGACACAGAGCTCGAGAGGTGCAGATACAGACACAGAGCTCGAGAGGTGCAGATACAGACACAGAGCTCGAGAGGTGCAGATACAGACACAGAGCTCGAGAGGTGCAGATACAGACACAGAGCTTGAGAGGTAGACTATTCCATTCTCTAGGTGCCAATGCAGAAAATACTCCACTGCCTCTACGAGCAAAATGGAATCTTGGGCCTGAAAGCGAAGTAGATGAGAAAAATATAGTGAATGAGAGAGCATATGTTTGATAAAATGTTGCATATGAAAAGGGGGAGGCGGCATATCAAGAACACTGGGTGATGCATATATGACTCTACGGTAAATAGGAAGCCAGTGAAAGTTTGATAAGGACTGGCAAGATATGATCAAACCTGTACACGATGGTAAGGAGTCTGGCTGCAGCATTCTAATCAGTTGAAGACAACATATATCCATTAAAACTAAGCTCAGGTACAGGGCCTTAACCATAAACAACTCTTGACTGGACAAGTGCTGAGATCGCAGAAATGACCACACACACAGTAAGATAAGGTACAACTTGGCAGAGGAGACAGAGCTGATAGTAGCATGATGAGTAAACCAAACTAATCTGTGGATGGAGAAACAAATCTTGATGGAGTACAAACCTCAAACTTTATACAGATGACAAAAGAGCAGGACACACGGAAGGGCAGAAGCAGGGCTTTAAGTGGGCCCGGGCTAGGTGGGGCAAAGCCCCAGTAGACACAAAAAACTGCCCTTGTGCTGGGGCACGGCCAAGGCTCCACTCCCTCAGTCCACCTTGATTAGAACAGTGGAAGTAGGGAGGCCTATACCACGAAAGAAATGCGTGCAGGGAAGAAGTCTGCCTGCCGAAGCTGGACAGCCAGCACCTGACTCCCAAAGGATTACTCCCTCCAAGTTTATACACGACTTGTAGTTTGCCTTTACCCTCCTGGTGGTCTGTTTGCATTAACGAAAAAGGCAAAGGTTGGCATGCATTATGTGCTAAGAAGGGTTGCAGGCTGAATCGCTGTCAAAGATAGGCCATATCAAAATGTGTGTTTGTTCTTTTGTCCCCAAAATGATCTTAGATTTTATGCAAAGCACCAAGCGGTTTACATGGGTGCTATTTTTCGTCCTTGCATTTCTCACGGGTGCTCTCCTGGGTGATTTCGGGGATAAGTTAACACCCTAAGGTCTGTCTTTAGGCAGCAAAAGCACATTTAAAGTGACAGACTTTAGTTTGAGAAGATGAGTGCATCCTTGGGTGATACATGTAACGCCATCAGCCCCTCCTTGCAGTGGCTTCATGGCTACAGATTCTCACAGGGCACGCTGATAGCAGAGGAGTGAGCACGAAATGAGCACTTAAGAGCCATTAATCACACTGAGCCTGGGTAGCTTATTCACAGAATGAAGATGTTTTGCTCGTTGATTGAAAGGCGTATATCCAGAGTCAGGAAGGGATTTATTTACAGACAGCAGATTATTTAAAAACGGAACCAGGAGGCGTTCTATTTACAATATGTAGACTGGATGAATACAAGCCCTGAGACCATGCTGGGTGGCACAAAGTACATGTTTTTTCAGGGCCTCATGATGTATTGTTTGGTTGGAGCAGGTGGCCCTTGCCTAAGTCACTTGCCCCTCATTTAGACCTTGCCAATCACAATTTGGCCACACACCCTTTCCAAAGTCCCTGCCCTCTCAATTTCGTATCCCACTTAAAACATTGGGCAGAAGGCCAAATGCTGGCAACCAAAGGGAAGAAGGACCTCCAACCAACATGAGCTACCTGCGGATCTATGCGATTATTGCGACGGCCCAAAATGCTGACTTTTTCATTTAAACCACTTTAGACTTCCCACAGCCCCCATATTAATGTTATATTCTATACCCCCCACGTATATATGTGGTGTAAGCGGGGGTCAAACAAATAAATAAATAAATAACCCAGCATTTTCGGCCGTAGTAATTGCGGGGGAGACATTTTGGTACGATTCCGCTAGCGGCCATCCGGGTGGAGACATCAGACATACGCTCTTGAAAGAGATTAGCAGATGGTACAAAGTTCACGTGACGAAAACTTGAAAAGCATATGTAAAAAATGTAATAGATACAATTCTATTAAGACAGAAAGTGGCTGAACATAGAAGGCGACCCAAGAATGTTCTTGTTCGCCCACCTTTTCAAATATTGGGAGTAATTGTGCAATACTGTGCCTTTATTATGCAAGCGTGAGCCCCTGACAGCATCAGCATGCTGCCAACCAATAAGGAACCTGTTACACATGAAGAGGGTTGAGAATAAGGCCAGGTTGACAGCTTAACCCGCAGATTCCCAGTGAACATGCCACCCATGGTGGCCTCCGTGATCACAAATTTTAGCAGAGGTGCCCCACCCCGACCGGAGGCAATGGGGCTGTAATTGAGAGGGGTGGAAATTCAGGAAGAGGCAGGATGGGGGAGATGTGGGGGGTGTGGATGGGTTGGGCAGTGGCAGAGACTATGGTTGGGGCCGGAGTTTTGTCATGAAGGGGGAGGTCTGTGGGGCTCCTAAAAAGTGACAAACAGAGATGGCTGCCCTTTTCAGGTGCCGGGGCCAATTCTTTTCCCACCCCTCAAATTTAGAAAATTGTGCGGTTGTATCGCAGTGGTACCATATATTGCTGGTTAACAATGTGTTCTCTTTGTTCATTTACCCTTATCCTAGGACTGTCGCAGTGGAGTTACAGGGTGCATCCAATAAGAATAGGCTGGCGAGAACCACAAGGATGACGCACAGCCAATAGCTTAGTCATGGCGCCCAACGGTGCAAGACCCAGAGAGGCCAGGGAATGCTGAGGGACGGGAGGAGGATGGCCCTGGAACTCCTTCCAGACCCAAAAGTGTGGGAGGGAAATTAAGCACAAGCATCGAAGTGATAAATCAAAGTGAAAGTAAAACCGAGATGTGTTGTTAAGTAATGTAAATATAGTGACGTATAGAGAGCGGTGGTTAGGGAGTTTTAGAATGGGGAGAACTCCTTTGAGGAATAAGAGCTTATTCCTTACTCGGGGTGCAGCTAATACACCAGTTCAGCATAGAAATAAACTGAAGCTGTGACGTTTGTTACAGATCACCTGTAATATAACTCCTGCCTAATAAAGCAGCTACGGCCCATGTTTCTAGCCCCTCAATCATGCTGTGAGCCTATTATTTCATGGGGGCACACGAGGGAGCATAGGAATCGGGGTGGGAGGTATTGCATATGTTTGTGGTTGCCGGGACAAACTACCAAGGATGTTTGTGGTTGGAGAAGGTACATATGCAGGTGATCACTGCCAAGTGGTGGTGCACAACTCCAACTGCGTGCTGTGTATCCATATCCAGATGAAAAAAGCAACCTGTTAGGGGCAGTCAAGAGCACAGCACTGCACGCGCTTCCAAACTGTGGCATTAGTATACTTTCAAACAGCGTAGAGAAGGGACACTGACAATGGGCCTCATTACGACCCGTGCAGTAACCATGGCACTAGTAGCGCCATGGTTGCCGCCGATATTTTATCGATTCTGCCATGGTGAATGGCGGAATTACCGCCCCATTCCAAGGTTGGCGGGGCGGTAATTCCCCATTCACCATTGGCCCTTCCCCATTCCCATTTTTGCCCCCATAGGGCTCAATAGAAATGGGGAAGATGATAGTTACGGTACCGCAAATTGCGGTACCGTAATTACCTCCAAGGTCCCTTTGCGGTTCCCTGCCTTAACGGCTGGTAAAACCAGCCGTTAAAGCAGGGACCCGCAAAGGGACCTCGTAATTAGGCGGTAAGGGGTTAACGGCGCCGCCACCTTTTACGGCGCCGTTAACCCCTTACCGCCTGGGTCGTAATGAGGCCCATGTGTGGCAACAGCTGCTGCCATCTGCACGATCCTTGGGAATTTCAAAACCCCAAGGAGTGCTGGAAATCGGAGTAGGCAGACTCCACAAACCAGAGGTTTTGCAATTCTGCTGAGGATGCCTCCACAGCCTCGGACAAACAGGGATTCAGGGACGGCAGCCGCCCCAGTGTTCTGGTGAATCGTAATGCAGATGGGGCAGCCTCCTACGCCTGGCCCATTTCCGTAAACTAAGAAAGCCTACACAGTTCTGGGAATTGCAATTCAGCCCGGCGATGGGCAGGAACAAGACAGAGCTATGCTCCGGCAAAAGCGGTCATGCTGGAGCGCCGTTCCATGTAGACTCCCCCTACCCCCCCCAAGTTGAGGAAGCTCTCTGCCGCTGACTGACGTGAATCTCCTGAACGCGGGGAGTTTACGGCGCTTGTTGCATATCGCCGCACAGCTGCACGCATAGAGACACAGTGCCTCTATGCGTGCAGCTGAGTTGCAATAGACAACTAGACAGCATCTGAAAGGCATCCTTTGTTGAACCGCCCAAGCTCCAATAATGAAACCGTCCAAAGCTGTGTGTATGTCATTTTACTCTCAGGGTGATTATTCTGACAGAGGAAATGGGCCCCATACTCAGTGTGCATTGCGTGTTCTGAAGGAATGAACGTTTGAATTACTAGCACAGACATGCTTAATAAATTGGTCATTTTTATGTTTACTATATTCAGGGCACGAACATCATTTGAAACAGCTCTGGCCTGCAAAACCACCCACACCACTGACAATCCGGCCAAACAACCCCCACCTACCCTGCCCACAACCTACTCTGCTCCATGGCCCCCACCTCGAAATTCACCCAGTAACTGTTATTTACAGCACTGAATTCAGCTGACGCACTGCAGCCTTAGGGAAAGAGTCAGGGGGGTCTCCACTGCCCCCAGGGAATGTGGATTCGGCTGCGGCATCATTGTTAAAGTGTTATGCATATTGATATCGTTTTTTATAATTGCTATTGAATTCACATGTATCACACATCGGTTTAGACCAGGCCTGTGCTTCATAAATATGTATAGAAAATGGACCTATAAATAACACTTTGCTAGATGGGAATGCCGTCACTGCTCCTGCAACGCAGTTGAGGTAAAATAAGAAGTTATTTTCAGTCTGCTGCTCCTTGGAAAAAAATAAATGGCACACCAGGCTCTCTGGACTGAGACTTAATTCCCAGTGGTAAGAGCTTGCTTAGCAGCGCAAACAGAATGGTCCAGTGTCCATATTATCACGCTTTACAGTGCTGGTCATTGGGCCGGCTCTCGGCAGATCTGAGATCCGGCACCAGATATGGAGCCGGATCTCGGGATCCGGCCAGAGTCAGCCACCCAAGCCCATGAAACGCGCTGGAAAACTTTTTAAAAAGTGCACCCGCGACAGCAGCATTGCCTTTTACCGCGGCTTTGGCACTGTTGTGTACTGCGCAATGTTTACTACATGTACAACTGATTCCTTTCAGTTGTACATGTAGCGAGAATTGTGCATTACAGACCAGTGCCAAAGCCGGCGGTAAAAGGCAATGCTGACGTCGCGGGGGCTCTTTTTTAAAGTATTCCAGCATTGCTGTATGTCCACTACGAGCTGGTCCCCTCTGGACCACGCCTCCTCGGGCACTGCCCCCCCCAAACTCCTGACCCACCCCGGCCCTTGTGTTGTGGGTTCCTCCACCACATTTTTTCCATTTCCACCACTGGGCGTGTCCATTTGGTTTCCAATGTTGTGAAATTCGAGAGCTGAGGCCAAGAGTGCTACAGTAATGTGCCAGGGTTTAGGGGTTTAGTTGGAAAGCTCTGCCACTCAATTCAACAGAGTGGGGACCCCTTCTAGCGAGTAGGTACACGAGGAGGGTAGGGAGGCGGTAGGCAGGTCTGTCATTTCACCAAAATGCCAGGGGTAGCTAAGTGACATCACGTGACCCTTGACCACATCACCGGAAAATATGTAATTTGACCCCACCCAATGTGACATCACAGAAAGCAATGGAACACGATCCTTCACAACTTGACAAAAAAGTAAGTGGTATCACATAGCATTGTTCCTAAGTACACTACAAACAATATGGTTATGCTATCACTGTAACGAGTTCTACATTTCATACAAAAATGGATCACCGTATTTATCATTAATAACATTGTGTATAGGCCCATATTACCAAACTACTGTGAATGCAATAGACGTCCAATGCAAAATGATAATGATGTGTTATTGTATAGCACTCATGCTTAAGCGCTTTATATATAGAACAAATATACCTATAATATCAACCAACCTGTATGCACACTTGATGACAGACACTTTGGAATGGCATGCAGTATATGGATATGCTGGTTACATTTACACCATCCATTGGTGCGAGGAGGGGAGGGCAGCACCCACACCGTGAAACCCAAATCCACCAGAACACAAATCTCAGGGATCGCAGCCCCCTTTCCCTTGCGGGGTCTCCATATAAGCACCACTCTCCAGCCACGATTCTCTGCCCTCACTGCTAGTTTGGGTTATCAGGTGGCACTTTTGTGCCACCAATAAGCCAAAACTATTGCTTTAGAGACCAGAGAGTGGTAGAAATGGACTTTCTTTTACTGGGGCATCACACCTAGTAGGAAAAGGGGCCAGGTCAAGCAAGGGGAGGATTGGGAGGGTGTAGGGCAGATATTTTAGTCACCCCCACATGAACATTTGGCTCTTCCCCTCGGAGGATTCATCATATCAGCAAAGTACAAAATCTGCACCGCTTTTGAACCTAGAAACTGCACATTAATATTTCCAGTACAGTGCAACATTGACAAGAGATTGCAAAGGGCTCCAGCTCCGACCCTCAAGTGGTCTTGTGGGGGAGTGTCTCACTTTGGAACCTAACGGCCATGGTTCAAATCCCTGCATGACCTAGTTTAAAACATGAACGCACAACAGCATTCTAAAATACATGTATAGTGCACATCGATTTCCCAGGATTGTGGTGCTGGATAGCACAGAGTACAGATAAGAAGAAATTACATACAAGGAGGGACACAAAGCGTGTAGGTGCTGTTTAGTTATTTGCCCACCCATTGACTTCCCATGGCCATGCTAATCCCTATCGCAATTTCCACACAGTTCCTGCCTGCCTCCACCCAAAGCACCTCCTCATTGGAACTCTTTGGGCTAGCTTTAATCAAGTCTTACCATCAAACGCTGTCCTCAAAGTGTCTGCAGGTGTTTTCTCAAAGGAGTCTTCTGAGAATGAATGTCTTAATTGGAGTTGTAAACACACTACTGGTGAAATACAAATAGCTTGACCAGGCCTGCCTTCAGCCACTTGTTTTAAAAGCACCACGTGTCTTTCACTGACGTCCTGTTAAAAACAAGCATTGGCAACGCCAACAGTTTTGGGTTGTGCATAAGTATTAAGCATTTGCCAGGCACTGTTATTAATGCTCAGGTACTCAAACCATGTTGCACCTTCTAACATCAATGCCATTTAATACCAATACAGTAGTGCCTTTCCCATCCGAACACAAAAGCCCAAACTGTTAGCATTACCACTGCTTGTTTTGCTTTACCCTTGATGCACAGGACCATGCATCAAGGGTAATGCAAACATACAAGTTGGCTAAACTGAATCACATTGAGGGCAGTGTAGTCAATAATAACATCGATAGTGCACAGTAAACCTGGACATACTTTGTGAAATGGCATTTTTACTAGCTGGGAGTCCTTATATGTAATAATGGCAAATATTGGTGCAGTCTGCATGGACATACATGGGAGCAACCAGCATGAATATATTTTTATATTAGCATATGTTGTGGGCAAAGACGGCATGAAATGTATTGCAAAATGTTCCTGTGCACTGTTAGTGACTTGCAACTATTTGCGTTTTTCCATGTGCTTCCATACAAAACCAATTGAAAACTGTGTATTTCTACCCAATTTTGAAACAAAAGTGCCGTAAAACGCATCATTTTAACCCAATGTTTCAAATATTTTCGCGGGAGTGAGAAACCCCCTCAATCACCCCTTGCTTGGTTTGGGCTCCCTCACTGTGCTCTGTAGATCCCGCATAATTGGCACAAACATTTAAGCCATCTTCAGTTTAGAAATTCACTTTGCATCATCTATTTGTCACTGTTCATGATGTGTGTTTTTATACGCACACAGGGGCAGGGTGCTCTTTAATGCTGGCATCATGCACCACACATCGTCATGCCATCCTATATATATTTTTGCATATGATACAAATGTTAGTCTGGCATAACCTTTTCTTCAGTAGAGACATCCAACATTGCTGTAGTTGATTTGCAGTAGTAATAATAACCCATATTTGGGTTCCTACACACAAACTCAAGGGGAGATTTCTCACATCTCCTGTTTGAGGGGTGGGGGGCGCCGCTGGCGAGTGCAAAAAATCATAAGGGGTCCTCTCCAATTTTTTGACCCGAGCCTCACCACACCATGTCACAGCCCAAGCTGCACGCGTTAGTAGGCGTCTGCAGCCTTTCAACCTGGGACTGAGATTTTGCGCTAGGCTAGTGTCTCAAATGCAGCAGTTTATCACATCTATTGATAGGCAAAAGTATGTTTTGTTTCATCAAGCTTGTTAACTTGTCAAAATCTTAGTTCACAGCATCTACCCTTACATACATTTCACATTAAACTTGTTAGAATAACAGACAGTTCTAACATGTTAGCTCAATTTTTTTACTATATCCCCTAGTGAAGATTTGCATTCTCGGTTGTGCTCATTTCTTCCTTAAAAATGAATCGGGCCTGTTTTGCCTGACGGGTGCCTATACCCTTCCACATCAGTGGAAATTCCAGACAACCAGTAATTTCTTTTTTTATTGAATCCATTCGGTGGCTGTAGGCTTTTGGTCACCTTCTGCACTACCATGGAGACCGAGAGTTGATTGCAATGCCTCGTAGGAAGGGTTATTGGTGTTTAATGTTGACTGATGGTGTTAATTGATTGAAATTCCTAAGCAGATGGCATCCTGAGCTGTGTCTTGATTATTGGCTTGGACATGTGTTGGTTTGCTTTTATTTGCAGTCATTATAATAAACCAAATTAGTACCTGGTTATCTCGACTCACCAGCAATGATGAACTCGTTGGCGGTTACTTTGCTGCTGGAGTCAAGGACGGTACCACAATGGCAACCACGTCTCCCCGCCCTGGCTATCAGTGCAGGATGGTACCATGTACCGCTGACATCCGTTAGACCGTTCGCCAGCTGCGATTCCCTGTCTTATGTTTCCGTCATCTAAGGATTTGCAAGTCTGGGTTGAAATGGGCAAGGGCAACTCCCTCCTTGATGTCATTTCAGGTCTCGCTGCCTTTCTCCTCCATTTGAACTGCTGTCCTGGAATGGCTGCTTCCTCGTGCGTTCGGCCTTGCTCGGAGTGTGCTTGTGTGCCCTGCCTTTAATCCCAATGGGGAAGGAAAAGGGTAGTCAGGTGTGTGTAGTTGTCAGTAATTGTCTGGCTCTGCCTGACCCTTGTGTTGGGACATGTAGGTAAATGGCTTGGGTATTAGTCCGTTATCATTCATGCTGTGAGAAAGTGTTCACGTCTGAAAAGGGGGATGGGGGTTAGAGTTTCTAAAGTACCCTACTGAGCAGGATGGGGAAAGGTGTCATAATGAAGGGGATACCACATCTCACCCTTCGGTGTCCCACTTCCATTTCCCAAGGACCCCTTATCCAGGTGATCCTCCCTCACTAGTCCACCCCCAGGAACTGGATCCAATAGTGATGGCTGTGTCCTGGCCACCGGGATGACAGATCCCCGGGGACCAGGTAGTCAGTGAAACACTTGAGGTTTCTCACAGTATCCAGAGTGCATCCCTTTCCTTCGTGAAAATGTCTGTCCTCTGTCTTCCTTTACAGGGTGGGTTGTATTTTGTAGTGTGCTAGAATTGTCTGTTGTAATAATAATAAAGTAGATATTTTATACAACCTTGACTGGACAGTCCCTTTTATCATTGGGTAATAATAGTATTTTTGCTGTGTTGCAACTAACCAACGATCCACAACCTTGCAGAGAGAAGCCTGCCATTCCGTCCACATTACCAGAATTGGACCAGGAGGTTTATCATTTACTTGCATTTCCAATTTGTTCAGATCCCTTCTGATGTATTAAAGGTGTGGGGCTGATTGATGGTTTAAAACCCAATATTCATCCCTGGACCACCCGAATGGCACGAGGGCACAATCTAAGGCACAAGGAAGTTACAGAAGGTCCAATCCAGTTCCATGAAAGCCAGAAGAGTCAAATCCAGAGCAAGGAAAAAATGAATCGCCAAATAAGGTCCAAGTCAACAAATCAACAGCAATACAATGTCCATAGAACCAAGATGATAAAGAAACCATTTTTCCAACTCCAGGGATAATCAAAGGCAGTCCAATATCCAGGAATAGTAGATGTCCAGAAAACCAGAAAGACAATGAAAATCAGGTCACCAAATACAGGACGATCCAAAAGCAGTCCGGCAACATTCAGATCCAGGTCTTGATAAACAGAGCAGGAGACAGGAAGAACAAGGCAGGCCACAACAACTAGGACATCTGAGAAGCACCAGCTGCGACTTGCCAATAGCTTAAATAGCTTAAATAACAGGACTTAGTGTTCAAGCAGGCGCTTGTCACATGTCAGAGACGTGATCATGTGACCACCTCAGTCCGGAATAGAGGGAATGCCAGCCGTCATTGGGTTGCATCAGCAGGTCGCTAAGGCAACCGCCAACGGCGTTGCTGCATGCAGGATCGACGCATTGCCCTCAGAAATTCAGGAGAGCAACAGTGGAACCGGGATCGGATGCCTGGTGAGTGTGCAACAGGAGAGGGGCGGTGGAACCGGGACGGGATGGCTGGTGAGTGTGCAGCAAAAGATGGGGCAGTGATCAGAACCCCCAGAGCTCAACTTGAGGAGCTTGAGTCTAGCTGAGCCCAGCGGAGCTAAGACGATTTAATTATTTCCGGGCGAGCAGCGACCGCACTAAAAATAAAATCAAGATGGTGCTCGCCATCCTGCGATGAGCTGAGAAGCCATAAGGAAGATTGGGGACATTGAGATGTGCTGCGTCCGATACAAAGAGAAAAGTATTTATAAATCCATTGGTGGAAGTTGAAGCTAGCTTCTGTGGGTGATTTCAACCTATTTGGCATGCTGACTATATCCGGAGCCCTAGATATGCTTGCAGAACCTGGGTGAACAATCATCTACCGAACACTCGCCGAACCTACACCGCTCACCCAAGACACACAAGTGTGCGGACCCGGATCTCATAGAAGATATGTAAACATAGGGCCCATTATCTGACCTTACTCCTACAATCATGCAGAATCAGATGGAAAAGCCATACCTGTGGATAAATTCATTGCAAACCCCAGAGGGTTGAGCTTGGAGGCTCTGGGTGCCACAGGGGGGGAAGACTAATGTCGAGGTGGCCAGCAGAAAGCACCGTATTGAGGGGCCTAGCATAATTAGCAATACCGGCCGAAAGTTGGTGGGGAATTGAGATGGCGGATTTATCGTGCAAACAGCGCTGCATCCGTTTGAGGTCTTCTGGCCAGGGTGTACATTCGTTGGAGACAATGACAACATGGCAAAACAGACAAGACACACAAAATCCAGCGAGATAGTCGCTCTCTCCTCCTTGCACAAGAAAAAAAAGAAGATGGACACAGTGACGGCCATGATACACTTCCCGGCACAATTCTACATGAATACAAGCCAATTGGCCACTAAAGCTGATCAAGAGCCTCTTAGGGGACATTACATAGGAATTCTGAATTTGCATGGTGAGGCTTACAACAAAGGTGGAGCACCTGGAAGCACAATTGGTGGAGGCAGACCAAAGGAAAGCCGAATTGGAAAACCTATCAAATGAGCAAGCTTCAACTATGTTGGATTTAGGGGTGCCACGGTATTAGTTTTATGACGGTACGATAACCTTCTTGCCAAATGACGGTATCATGGTTATCGCGGTATAGCAGGTGGAGTTAAATAATCTTAACAAATATTCTCTAAAAGGTCATAAATTGACAGATTTAGCATCACAAACAAAACCAGGCACCCAGGGCCAGAATTGGGCTTTTCAACATACTTTCCACTGAAATGCCTTGCTTCCACCAAACACAAACACACGTGTGGAGAGGAGGAGGGGGGGGAGCCCTGCTGCAACTGGCAAAGCAAACTGAATAGCTTTTCTTAAGTGGTCATTTAGGCTTTATGCTCCCCCATTGGCTACTGGTGAAGATGAACATGTTGCCATCTTGATAACCTGCATGCCACCGATCAATGGAGGCTGATGGTAGTATATGCTTGTGCGCATATACACACACAGACACACACACAAACAGACGCACTCTCTTTACGTTACAGCCTTTAGTTTACTTGCGGGCCAAAAGGTGTTCAGTAATCACGGACATGTTACCCTTTGGTATGGCAGCAGGGAATACCCACAGAGATGAGTGAATTTCGCAGTATGACTTATCATATGTAAATTCAATGATAGAACCAGGGAAATCCCCCATTGCCATATGTTTAGAGAACATTATCCATTATAAATATATAAACCCCAAAGCTGCCAACCCAAAGTAAACCCTTTTCCTTCTTGGCACTGTATCTATTCTTCCTATTGCTAACATATTGATTTTGTGTCAGGCACGTGTGGTTTATGGAAAAAACTGCTCCAACTGAAACTACTTGGCAGACGGCACATCCAACAGTGCAAGACCAAGACTGCGCAGCACTTGCTTACTGCAGCCTTTCCAAATCAGATTGAAAAGCACACTTTACGGTATAACGGTATAAACAATGTGACGGTTATTATTGTTCAATTAAGTGGTTCACGGTATCTTTAACGGTATACCGTTATACCGTTACATCCCTAGTTGGATTCTACGCAAAGAGTGATTGCTTTAGCACAAACTGGCGAGCCTTGTGTATTAAACAGAAAGACATGGAAAATTGTGTCAGGAGGAACAAAGTGAGACTCAGAGGGATTCCATTATCACTACTGCATAACGACCTCCCTGAATATGTGGGTATGCTGTTCCATTCCCTGCACCGTCTCATGAAGAAGAGATCATGCTGCTATACCGCATCCACAGGCTCCGCCGTGCAATAGCTAAAGAAACAGGCCCACCACCGATGTCATTACTCACATACGCTTTTTCACTGTTAGGCAGGATATAATGGCAGTGGCCTGCAGCACCAGAGACAAACTTTCACAGTGCATTCATCCAGATTTATTAGGACCTAGCCGCCATGACGATACAGAAAAGAAAGATTCTCAATCCTGTGACCCTTTACTTACAAAATAAGAGAATTCGATATTGGTGGGTCTTTCTGGCTACCTGATCCTTCACAATGGGGAACAAAAAGTGGCCCATTAGCAACCCCGAAGAGGCAGAAGATTTTCTACAAACGGACCCGACACACCAATCATCGCCAGCTGCCTCGCCATCGACTCCTCAAACAGCTTCACCACGACCGAAACCGCAATGCACGCCATGGAAGACAGCTGGTAAATCCAGAAAGCCGGGAGCCCTGCTAAGGCACAAAGGACTCTGGCCATTATGTTAGCCACTAGAGTGGTTACAATACTTGCCACGCAGAAGGCTCCCTGAAATGGGCACGCCGTCCTGGAGGGGTCTCAGCACACTGTGGCTCTGGCTTTTGGACTCCGGACTAGTCATTTTTCTTTTTTAGATCCAGCCGAGCACCCACTGGAATTACCCCCAAACTACTAGGCAGTTGGCTCAGAGGTTGTTTGTGATATTTTATTTCATCTTATTTGGTTTATTGTAGTTTTCCTTAGGTTGGAAAGTTGAGGAGTGGGGTGGGGGGATAGTTTAGAGGTTTGGGTTTGTACTGAAAAGTTGGCTGCCGTGGGTGCATTTGAAGCTCCATTTGATCACAGATGGTGGATGTTAGACAAGTAACCCCTCAATCCCCCCACTTTTTAAGTAGGGCCTTGCATGCGGAAGAGAATCAGTCTGCGCATTTACAGATTCACACCCTCATTGTTCCGGGCCTTAATTCCCCTAATAAAAGCATATCCACCGTTCAAAGACTCTCTGATATGGAGTGTGCAATTGCCTTCTTACAAGAAACACATTTAGCACTGCCCGACATTTCCAGATTATGCATTAGGATTTACTCATTACAGTATGTAGCTTTCTGTGGCTCCAAGAAAGGGGGCGCCACTATTTTGGTAGCAAATGGGATCCCATTTGTGAAATCAGAGGTTAAGGTGAACCCAGGAGGCAGATACATAGGGGTCAAGTTTACACTATTCAGACAGCTCTTCACCTCATTGTCGATATATGACCCCAATGATAAACAAAATGAATTCTTGACTAAGTGTCCTCCTTTACTGAAGGTAAATTAATAATAACTGGTGACTTCAATGTGGTCCTGGACCCCTATAGAGACAAAACTAATTCCCCTTCCCCCATCAATTTGAAAAATGAACTTCATTTGCTTAATCTTTTTATTAGAGTACTTCGGGTTGTTGACATATGTAGGCTAAAACATTAATTGGAATGGCATTACTTGTAGTTCTCATGTTCACCGCACCTTATCGAGAATTGATCTCTTGCTGACCTCTCCTCTTCTTGTGCCATGCTCCGACGAGGTGTTGGCGGGTACCAGGATCCTATCTAACCATGCACCGATTACAATGAACCTGAAGATTCTAAGTTTCGCCCCCAGAAAGGCCGCCCTGGAAACTAAATAATCCCGTCCTTAGTGATTTTACCCTTCGGAACAACATTGCAAAGGCGATTATTAATTATTTCCTCAAAAACTCTACTGATATACATTTTCGGACTCCACGATCTGGGGTGCAATGAAGGCATTCATCAGGGGAGAATTCCTCATCCAATCATCGGCCTATAAGAAATGTAGACGCAAAATTAGAGAAGAACTGGAGGGAAGAGTTCTGATTTGTGAACGGACTCATAAAAAGAAATGCACCCCCCAAAACACAAAGGCACCTTCGAATTGCACAGAATAAGTTCAAAGCGCATTTAGCAGAGATAATGGCCCAATCCTTGCTAAAACCCAGCAATCATTTTATGCCAAAGGCAATAAAGCAAATAAATACCTTGTAAGGAAATTGAAAGTGATTAAAAATCAAAACCCTATGATTGGATTGAAAGATTGAACAAGGACTATGCAATATACTGAAGACACTAAAAGCCTGATTCATGGAATTATTTGCGTGTAAAATGCAGATTTGCGCGCGCTTCTGCCCGAAAATCCCTGTTTGAGGTATGGCTATTTTCAGGCAGAATGGCGCGCAAATCTGCGTTTTACACGCAAATAATTCCATGAGTCAGGGGCTAAGTGCCTGATTCATGGAATTATTTGCGTGAAAAATGCAGATTTGGGCGCCTTACTGCCCGAAAATCCCCATAATTCAAACAGGGATTTCCGGGCAGAAAGGCGCGCAAATCTGCGTTTTTCATGCAAATAATTCCATGAATCAGGCTGTAAATTACAGATTATAGAAAGATATTTTGTGGAGACCATGGCACGCTCCTCAACAGACCAAACTAAATATATTAATGAAGGTAAGCTACCCGGCTTTCTGAGGCCGATAAAGCACACTTAGATCAACCTATCAGTACTGCAAAAATAGAGGGGGTGATAAAATCCCTAAACAATAGGATCCCTGGCCCCGACAGTTACACCCACTTTTTCAATAAGGTGCTTGGGGCTCAATTACTTAAGCCCCTCACTAAAGTGTATAATTCTTTCCTCCGAGAGAAAGGATGGCCACCACGAAGGAGGAATCGGCTACCGTCCTGCTTCTTAAACCAGGGAAAGATCCCTGACGCCAACGTATTTTCTCAACTTCTACCGAACAGATTATCAGACGTCATATCACCATTGGTGGACCTGGATCAAAAAGGTTTTAAGGGCAGAACTACCATTGATAACCTACACCGGGCTCTTGATCCAGTGGAAATAGCTAAAGATGAGAGACTGAAAGTATCTCTCTTAGACCTGGATGCGACTAAAGCATTTTATGCGGTGGATTGTGCCTTCATGCATTCAGCTTTGGTCCTTTATATCAGCAGATGATATCTGCTACTTACAATACCCCCGTTACTAAAATATGGATGAATCATAAACGTATGATCCCTATACCAGTTATCTGTGGCACGAAACAGGGATGCACCCCTTCTCCTTTAAGTTTTGCACTTGTTATGGAACCTTTCGCTAAACAGATTAGGGGCAACCTTAATATCGAGGGGATTACAGCACTGGGAGTACAATATAGGATCTCCCTCTATGCAGATGACGTCATGTTGACGCTCGCAATCCTGAATGCTTCGATATAAGAGACCATGACCGAATTCCAGTTGCTCCAAGAGACAGCTGGCTTTTCCATCAATTATCAGAAATCAGTATCCTTGGGCATTGCACTGATGGAAGTGGATTTTCACAGGCTCTGCCAACTATGCCCATGAATCTGGGGAGTTGATGCAATAGAATACCTAGGTGTTCGGATGCCCCCACAAATATTGCTATACTTATTAAGACTTGGAGGAAGATTTGAAAAGATGGGAAAAACAAGAGATTTCCTTAATGGGACAGATCACCGCAGTTAAAAGGAACCTGCTACCTAGGTTCCTGTATTGCTGTTCGGCTCTCCCAGTCAAGAGCCCACAACCGGCCCTACAAAAGGTTGCAGAAAAAGGTGTCCAAATTTATATGGAGGGCAAAAAAACCTTTAATTTCCAAAGAAGTCAGGGTAGGCGATGTGAACCATGGATGACTGGGGATACCAGATTTTACTAAATACAACATTGCCGCCCAAATTGGCCATATTGTAAAATTGAATAATGTAGATCATGCCTCAAAACTGGTGTGCCTGGAACAAACAATGACAACATTTCCCCTCAATTCTTTGCCATATATAATGGCTACAGCCCTGGCAAATTGGTCCCCTCTACTATCGTTCACTAAAGCTACAATATACTACTGGGGAAAAGCATTGCGAAGCAAAGGAATCACCCCGGGTTTGGGCCCATTATCACCCATGATTAACAATCTGGCCTTTACCCCGTGGCTCACAGAAAGGGACTTTAGTACTTGGACACGAGGGGGACTAAAGCACATTTCTGAATTTTATAAAGAAACCTCGCCCTTAACTTTGGTCGAATGTAAATAAAAATTCTCGCTTGCTGAGTCTGAGAGGTTTCGGTATTCACAAATTAGACACTGGATTGTCCACTCTCGTGTTGAATCTGTGGCTGTATGTGCCCCCAGAGCCCTGGATCTTATCAACAGGGAAGGAACGTCTCGGAGGTGCATTTCCAGATTATATAGGATACTGAGAAATGATATGTTAGTAACAAAGCTGAAATATATGGCTAATTTGGAGGCTGATTTGGGCCATCCCATCGAAAACCTCACAAGGCTAGATACATGGGCTCAAAATTACTCTTCCTCCAGAATTGTTACAAACAGGGAGTGTATGTTTAAATTAACATATAGGTGGTACTAAAACCCCCACCACATTACAAAAATTCAAACCTAGCCTAGATCCGAACTGCTGGTGCAAATGTGGCCTCTGTGGCTCTTATGCATCCTCTTTGCATCTACCTTTGCTGCCCCTCTCCCTTGCGGATTTGCTCTCTCTTGGCACTGTGCACCTGGCCACTCTGTCCTCTGCGCCCAAGTACCTGCTCAGCCTGCCACCCTTCTGCACTGCCTCCCGGCAACCCCTTGTATTGGGGATTGTATCTGTACCCATACAGTCCCCCACCCGCCCATTTTCTTCTTTTTATGTATTTACCAGACTTAACTAGTTCTGCTGCCATTATCACAGCAAATGCCACTTCCTGGCTGCACTACCCCGGTTTATTGCTCCATTATCTATTTTATTTATTATTATTCATCTGTTTCTCCTCTGCTCTGCACTTTCCACTCTCCCCCTTCAATGCACTTTTTCCCCTTACCTTTCCCATGCACTTGCACATTCTCAATGTCACTGGGCCTAGTAAGATCGTAGTTTTGTTCTCCCCTGTTCCGTTCCCTTGCCTTGTCACGCTCTGAAACACATGTGTAGGAGCGCGATACAAATAAAATATCATATCATATATCATTATTGTCACATGTGGTGGGACTGACTGATTGACCGGGACTTTTGGGAGCAAATCTAAACATTAATTGAAGAAATAATGGGGGGTCGAACTGCACATGGACACGTTGACTGTTCTGGTGGGCACCTCACTTGAGGGGATATATCAGAAATCGGGTTCTTCCACAAAGTTAATGACCCACCTGTTGGTAGCAGCAAGAATCACGATTGCACGATGTTGGAAATCAGAGGAAGGTGTGGGATATACTTGTCACAGAAAAAGTTACAGCTTCCATGGATAGCCAACTGCAGGTTTTTGGATGTCTGGTCTCTCATATGACCCGGCAGAAACTCACAAACAGATTCTAATTAGGGACTTTTTACGACACTGAACAGGTTCAACAAAGTTTAGATAGGGTATGAAAATAGTAGGTTTACATGAGAGGGAATGGTGAAGTGAGGGATTTGTCTGATCAATGCCAAATGTACTCAATGCTATCATCTGTTATTGTGATTGCTATGCCATAGCCAAATCTGGTTAAATAAAAGTTGGTAAAGAAAAGAAGCCTTTGAAAAACATTACAGCTTAAATAACCCCCTTGAATGATCCAGTTATCTGTGCTGTCTGTGTACCTGATTTGAATTTTTACTAAGAGGGGGCATGCATTAGATGCAGAAACTCCCAACACATTGCCACATTCAATGTCTAAATGGTACTGTGTTAAGAAGGGCAAGGGTCAGTGTAAATGAAGAGAAGAAAAATAAAAAAGAAAACAAAGACAGCCCTGCTGTTAGAGCGCTGTCAGGCAGGCGGGAGAGGATGGGTTAGTGTCAGTCATAGTAGGTGTAGTACAGTTGAAACTCGCTATGCCAGACGGGTCCCTTTACAAGATCGGTGATAACACAACCATCCACATATCAGGCTTGTGCCTCTAGAAGGCCACACAAGGGGAGATATAACCAACTATGTGTAAGACATATGACTCATGGAGCCCAGTGTGGTAATTTTGTGTCGAATACCTTTTCAGTATTGTGTTATATCAGAGTTATGAGGGAAGGGTGGGGTACGACATAAGCCAGGGGACTTTACAAGTCTCTGGAAAATATTTGAACTTGGGCCGTTTGAGCCTGTTACCATCAGAACACAGAGCTCGGCAGTTATGTTATTTGGCATTTATATTTGCACTCTATATATCATTGGTATGACCTCAAGGTGCTGGTAGGTTGAACGACCTTGGGGACCGTAGTCCAGGTCAATTGAGAGAGTAGGGTATCGTAGGGTGCACCAGTTATGTGTGCAGTTGATCTAATTGCCAGATGGTCGCTGCATCTTAGCATTAGGTGTGGTGGTATTGATATTGGTTGGATGTGTGCATTCTGGCGGGTGGACAACAAGACTGGGTTCTGGCTGTGTTAGGCCTGTAGGACCCTTATGTGTGCAGCTAGGCCGATTTGTCATGGGATATAGCTGCATTCTAATTGTGTGATGGTGTAATGTAGAGTAATCATAGCGATATGGTCTGTGAGTGTTTGCATGGAGTTATGATCTAAGGAGATCGATATTCCGCATTTCAGGCATTCGGTTGCTTAATAGCGAAATAATAAGCGTATTCAGTGATGAAAATGTTCGGGATCTCATTGAGCATTAGTTATCGTGTTTCTAGGGTTCAATCACTTTAGATGGTCATGGCTGGTATTACGGAAAGAGACACGTTTTTAGCGCTTTGCGGAACGTCATAGTCTTGGGTGTGTCGAATATGAGGGAGAAGTGAGTTCCGCAGAGTGTGGGCCAAGGTTGAGAAGGCGGATCCTCCGATCCTGACAGAGTTAGAGGTTGGAATCACTAGAAGGAGGGCGGTGCTAGATCTTCGGTTGCGGAATGGTAGGTATGGTTTCATCTTTTCTTGTAGGTACAATGGGCCAGTCTTGTGCACTGCTCGGTGAGTGATGGCTAGTGAGTGCACAGTGAGCACTTACCCTCCATGCTTGGAGGCATGACGACATTGGCATGGCACACTTCTTATAAACGTGATAACATTAGGGTTACATTTTGTAATAAAATGACTGTAGGGGACAAGAAAGGGTGGTGAGTAGATCCAAGTTTCTTTTTAACTGCCCAGTTGATCAAACAACATACTGTAGTGAGAGTGGACAACTCAGCACATTAAACACTGAAGCCTACAATTTCCAAGTTCAAGTCTCTGCAGTAGTAAATCAGTACATCACCCTACTGTGGTTTATAAATGAGAATCATTTCATTTGGTAGTAATAACATCTACTCTTACTACACTTAGAAGCAGAAGGAATCCGGTATAAAGCGCTATACATAAAATGGGGTACAATATCAGCTTTTCTTGCTTGATACAGGAAAATCTAAACCCGAGAGTAACATCAACACGTGGAGTATTTTTGCATGCATAAAATCACTGGCCACAGAAATATAAAACAATCGAGTAGACTCTAAATAAGAATGCCCAGGTTCCAGTCTACTGCTCCTATTTAGACACACCCTACTCTCCAGGCGTACAGCACAGTAGAGAATGCCAAAACACACATGCCATGAGGAAGGCTTCTGGCAGGGAGTATTTTGGTGAAATGTAATGCTGCAGATCACTGCCTCATGTGAGCGAACTAGAGTGTGCAAGAATGGAACTCGTCACAATATGATTATTTTCACAGTTTGTAGGTGCCGCATGGGCAAAGTTTCAGGCTTCTGGACACTCACAGAAGGGGGCTCGAGGGAGGGCTAGGCATCATGACATGGACAGGAACTCCAACCCCCTCTGTGAAAGACAAGTTGAAGGAAATTTCCATATTTAACTTAAGGAAATGTTCACTTTCTATGACGTCACTTCCCAGTGGGTGTGTCAGAGTCGCCCCAATTGTTTTTAGTACTCGAGCCCTGGAGGATGCTTTTGCCACACCGACATGCTGCACCCTAGACAGGTGCATAGGTCAGCATTTGTTATGCATTATATCTATAATGTCAGTAAAGGCTTAACGAGTCCTTGTGGATCTTGGGAGTAGTTGCGTGTGTATTTAGTAACAATGGAAGGTATTGGATTGTGTGCTGTGAGCACACAGATAATTGGGAGCAGCTCACGCATTTCTCTCCGCTCGTCCATGCGCCTCGTAACTGAACTGCAGTAAATAGGCGAGCCCAGACGCCATGCTCATAATATCCGTATGCTCTTTGCAGAGAGGTCCAACTGCTTTTGCGGCTTTCATCAAAAAGGCCATGTGAAAAGATGCTCCTTCAAGGAGCAAGTATTGACATGGCGCGACTTGGCCAAATAGTCACGCAGTGCTTTGCAATAAGCAAAACGGCAAATATTGGGAACCCTAACAATGGACGCCTCAGTGGAGGGAGTTAAATGCAGGGCAGAAGAGGTGGTGAAAGTCACACCAGCAAGTCAGGTAGGTGGCAAGTAAATGGAGGCCTTTTTAAAAAGTAAAGGCGTCCCGTATTTAGGGAACGTCCTGAAGAAGCTGGGCTCAAGCCGAGGGTGCACGCGGGTGGATGGAGCCCCCACTTTTTAAGAGGGCTGCTTGATATGCTGATTTCTGGTAGGATCACATTCAATTGGTAGGTTATTGAGTCCCCCTATTGTTTTATTTTTTGGGACTTGACCCCTGCGAGGAAGGTTGAGCAACCTGATGGTCTGTTTAGATGTTTTGCATTTCTTAGCCAGGCAACCTCGAAAGTATTCTTAGATCTCTTGATTTAATCAGGACAGCACGATTTGTTTTCTAAGTAGTGGGGCGTCTTTCAGGAAATTTCACTTTTCATCTGACTCGAATTATGTATTCATTTTTTTTTAAAAGAATTATATATGACGGTGTGGAGAGACTACTACATAATATGCAACATCCTAGACAGTGAGAGATCACTCAGTCTGTCCCTCAGGAAAGAGGGAAAATGTCCCGAGCAAAGTGTGCCGATGTGCCGCCTATAAAACAGTCGCGCTTAAGGTAAGGTGTCTACTTAGCTACATAGGACACAGCGTCCCCATCACCATAAGCAGGGGTGCAATACTATATTAAGATACACATGGAATGGGTGATGTCCCATTAAATCTTTATTTAGGCAGCAACAGGCCCCGTCTTCTTAAAACAAATTAGTTAAAACCTCACTTAACGGGATATCATAACACAACAATACCACTCCCTTCTTCGCCAACGGGTCCAGCTGGATCAATAAGTAATAGCTTTCCTGAAGACTTAGACAACCTCGGAGTATGTCCAGTAATACCTTTAAAACCACTCAAATGTGTATGTTCTAAATGTTAAAATCCCGTAACAGTTTTTCAGCCAAGCAAAGTAGGGCATGCTTCCCGGCTTGAACTGAAGTTGCTGCAATAATAAGAACAGGAAGTTGAATGTTACAAGACATTTTGTTGTGCTTTGACATAACATAAGCCAATTGAAGCTTCAATGTTTGGAATTAATTAGCCTAAATACTAGGTTGTGAGATTGGACAAACTGCGACATGGGTGCAAGATAGGTTGGAGGCCTCACTAAAGTTGAATCTGTGTCAGCGCTTTGGGTGTACACCACCATGCTTGGGGGGTGGGGAGGGACTCCCTGAATTGAGAGTGACCACCTTATAAATCGTGACAAAGCACAGGTGCCCCTGATAGTACAGGACCAGGGGAATGGGGAAGTTGGAGGTACTCAGGTCCAGTCTTTGGTGTGGGCGGCTTTTCAAGGCATCAAGAGCTGCTGCCATTAATATGTTTGCTGTTTGTTAACACCCAACAGCAGTGTGCTTGGCGCCACCTCCATCTGAGGCATCTGGGGCTGCTAACCCATTTGGCTCCCCCTCCCATTCTATTGTTGATCTTAAATTCCTGTATTCTGGTCCCCCCTTGAGGGTATTCTCGCCTCATGATCGGTGCACAACTGAATGAAATGAAGCCGTGTGCAACCACAGAAGCTCGGAGCAGGATTATGCAAGAGTGGCCTCCTTTTACTGTTAAATTTAGCAGTTCATCACCTCTATTAAAATCTGGAAGTATGTATTGCTTCATGTCTAACATTTTAATCCAAGTATTTTACTGCACTGCTTTTGAGATACGCGTTTTTTCTTGCTCTCATTTCTCCTCTAAAAGTGAGCCATGCCCGACTTAAACAAGAACATATCAATGAAACATGTTAGGTTGTGTCATGTTCCTTTATGAGCCACAATTCTTCGATTAAGAAGTCAAACAAACAAATGATAAGACTACACCATTCGGTGTGTGGAGAGAATGCCTGGGGAATGCGTCTCACAGATAACCAATGCAACAGATATGTTGCATTCCCCAGGTTAAACAATCAAAGTTATACGAATAACTTCTATCCAATGCATAATACATATTTGGGGGAGGCCTGGTAAGTTTGCTTGATGTGACCATTTTTTTTTTGTTTGTTTTATTTATTTGTATGGCGCACCGAACCCGAAGGTAACTGGGTGCAAGAGGTACAAGAAAACTTTAGGCTTAGGTTACAAGTAAAGAGTACCGAGGCTGGTATACACAAAGAAAATGTTGGTGAATAAGATACATACAATATGCAAGGAACATATATATACAAAAAATAGTGTTATCGAAGATAGATTTAACGCCTTGTATTTGTTCATATTTTTTAAGTGTATAATTTTGTACCTAGAGAGCTCTATTTCCTACATTAACAACATTTTGTGATCCTGGGCACATCACCTTCTTCATTTACCTCAGTCTAAGAGTCCGATTCATGGAATAACTGGCACGGGAAATAGGGAATGTACGTGCCAAACTGCGTATGAATTCCTGTTAGTCGATTCATTAAATCGAATGCGCGGGACTTTTCAAGGACTTGTGTGGAATTTGCGCAGGCTCTGCACGTCGCTGCGAGCCGTCAAGTGCATAGCGCGAGACACCCCGTGGAGCGTGGGTGTGGCTTGCGCAGAGGGCTGAGAAGGAGCGGAACACAAAAAACGGGGAAGAACTTGGAAAAAAGAATCGGGTTACGGCTGTTCGCACGCAGATTTTCCAAGTTTAACCCAAGTTACGAATTTCATACGCATGTTGTCAGAGTGGCAGCAACAGTTATGGAGGACTCTGCACAGGATCCCCGAGATGCAGGCCTGCTTGCGGGGGACTCCCACACACTGTTTGAAGGGTAGCTGCTGTAGCTGTTTATGCTTTGCATAGGGGCGTGTCAGGGGCATTCCGTGCACGACTTACTTTGCCCAGTACATTGCATGAATACGTGGGGCACGCATTTTAATCTGAGTGCAGACTCGTGCAGTGTCGTTCTGAGCACAGGGAAATTGCGGGCCCTAAGTGTCAATACTGTAACCAACACAAAAAGGTTCTGCAAAAATACTAATCATTCATTGGCCAAGCCAATAGTTTTTGCTTTGGTATATGCCTTTCAATGGTGTGAGGGTAATGAGGATGAGTAAGGGAAAGAAGGGTGGTGAGGGGGAAAAGTTGCAGGTGATTTAGGCAAAGAGGGAGGTGATTAGCAAGTGAAAGAGGTGAGCTTGCATGGCAGTGTCTGACAGGGCAGGGAGTTGGAGTGTTGTGCAGTGCACGGGCATGGACACAATAAAGATAGGCTTCACCATGCTTTATTGTATGTACAATACTTAGCACAGCCCTCAGCTGCTGTGATTCCATTAGAAAAGCAATTTCTAGTGAATTTAGTTGAATTGGATCCAGCCCAGACCCGTATCTCTCATATCCTTCCAACAATATGGCAGAACTAGATACACTTAGCTACACAGAAGCCGAATACAGAAGGCCATTAGCGGACCATCCATCTTTGATGACATTCCAGAGACAGAAGGCACAGACCTATCCGTAACAGCGGAAGGGTTACTTAGATCCAAAAATAAAGGTTTTCGTACAGAACTCCATGGTCACTTATTAAAAGAATATTTGAGGTCAAACACAATCCTGTCGGGGTTGCAAATACAGAAAATGCCAGCAGCCTTTCTGGAGGACCAAGAGTATAAAACTTGCTTTAGTCACATTGCTACTAAATGTAGTCACGACTTAATGCTGCTCCCTATTAACACAGCAGAAAGATAGGCCACCAAACAAAAACAGGAATTAGACATGCAGGAAACAGCCTTTCTAGCCAGTGCAGTTATCATGGATACACAAGAAAAACTAAATGCAGTTGTTAAAGAATGGGAAATTCAATCTGTTCAAAAAATCCCAAAAACAAAAGCGATAGTGCAGCCTTCTCAAAGGAGAACGTCTACCCCTATTTAGCCAGTGATTACAAAGCTCCGAATTGGAATGTACGATCTTATATCAGTCCACAGACTAACAAACGCTGGGTCACTTTTTCAGCTACCAACTCCTCGGGGGATGACTCAGGCAATCAATATGCAGCTTTAGCGATCACCGCCACATCTCAGAGTTTTTTAAGACGCAGTACCAACCAAGGAACACACACCCCCGACAGAGGGAATGGGCAACTAGTGGGCTGCCTACAAACATTCAACACCAGACAACAGGGATATCCCTGGTACAGGCAGCAATTTTGAATGTATCCAACTACCATCTCAAAAGTGCCTAAACGAGCGTTCTCAAGAAGGGATTAAGTTTTGTTCCAACGAGCGATAATTCGATCAGCAATATGGAACTTCAATTAATGAAGTTCTTTAGAACAGTAACATTACGAGCATTCTTTATGAACAAAGATGACAAGGAAAATACATCATGCACAGGCTTCAGACCCAAATCATTGTTCACTCCAAGAGCAAGCGAAATCCACCTGAAATAGTTACATTCGAGAACATGATTCTCAGCTCACTGCCACAGGTTACATTGAATAGCTCCATGTCAGGTTCATGCCACAGCCTTAACAAAGAGGAGAATGCAGCTTTACAATCTTTATCTCACAATAAAGAAATAGTAATCAAACCAGCAGACAAGGGTGGTGGCATCGTAATACTAGATCGGGATAACCTATATCAGCATGGTGTGCATTTTAATCAACAATCAAAATCATTATCTAAAAATAGCAATTGACCCCACAGGTGAGTTGATAAAAATCCTGCAGGAATTATGCACGAGAGGGATCGATCAAGGGTACCTCACTGTTGACAAGGCTTGCTTCTTGACACCCAGAGACTGCCGGCTACCCACCATATACGCAGTCCCTAAAATCCACAAGAACTGTGAAAACCCACCGGGAGACTCATTGTATCACTATGTGTGTCAGTCTTGGGGCCCTGTGGGAAATATACTGAGAAAGTCATCCACGAGTTGACTGAGAATATACCATCCTTTTTAAAGGATACAATGGCCACCTTTAACTTTTATGAATGACTACCATCTCATGGTCGAGAGAATAGCCTGTTAGTCACACTGGACATAACAGCGTTATATATCAACATCCCCCAAAATGAGGCCCTCATCTGTACAGAACAGAGGTTGAACACTCGTCTGACACCACAATCCGTACCAACAGATTTCATTTTAAATCTCCTACAAAATTGTCCTATGTAACATCTTTTTTCCACTTGTAGATGAAATATACCTACAAAACAGGGCACCGCTATGGGTGCAGCCTTTGCACCAAGTTTGGCAAGCATCTACATGGCTAACTTTGAGAATAGATGCATCTATAACAACAATCCCTTTAGTAACAGTGTACACCATTGGAAAAGGTACATAGATGATCTATTCTTCATTTGGAAAGAGACCAAAGAACAACTAGACACCTTCATTATTTGGTTGAACCATTGTAATACCAATTTGGAATTTACTTGTCACACAAACAATCAGAAATGGGCTTTTTGGGATTTATTTATGCCATCACTGCGGGTACATTTACACTACATTATATCAAAAAACAACTGATCGCAATACCTTACTGCAGTATTCAAGTCAACATCCACGTTCCCAGAAAGATAACCTACAATAGGGACAATTCTTATGCCTCAGGTGCAATTGCACCATGAACAGGGACTTTGAACATCATGTAAATCTTCTGGGAGCCAGATTAGAGGCAAGAGGATACCCCCGCAAATTAATTAAAAGATTGGCAAAGAGGGCACACGTTGGACCCATAGGGAACATTTGCTATGCCCAAGGGAAAAGAAGAAAAAGTCAGACTGCATCATGTGTGTCACCACTTTTTCTAAGCAATCTGTACAATTGAAGAAATTAATTAAACAACATTGGAACCTTGTCACCAGCACAGGCCGTACCAGAGGGCCTCCCCTTTTCGCACTTAAATGAGGGAAAAACATAACAGACAGCTTGGTCCACTCTCGGCTACAGAAGCCCAACTCCAGCTTTGCACAACACACACTTTGCGCAGCTTGGAATCATGTACACAAACAAGTCTTGGGACACTACGCCTGTGACAAAGACATCAGTATTTGTCCAGAGTAACTTTAGTTGGAATTACGTCAGTTTACCAACTGTCAATCATCTAACGTCATATATGTCATTAGATGTCCCTGTGAACGAATATAAGTAGGGATGACTACCAGGAAAATTGACACACGCTTTAATGAACACTGATCACGGATCCGGACATAAACCCTAACAGCACCCTCGGTCCAACATTACATGGCAGCAAATCACAACAAAGATGAGGTGTGTGGGGTGAAATAGCCTTAAAATGCCATAACTACAGGCCGGAGTCAGAGGGGGATATATGCCCCTCAGCAAAAGGCCTGCAAATTGAGGCCCGGCAGTTGCAAAGTAAAAAGGAGCAAAATTAGGTGTCTAAACTTGGAGATGCCTAAAGATGTGCATTGCCTCCTCGAAGGGAACGACTAATGGCATAATTTGCCAAAGTATGAGAAAACAGAAATAATATCCTCCTGAACTATCGTCCACAGCACCCTAAATGGGATGGCAGAATTGTAAGCTACAGTTACTGTGCAGCAGAATGCATTTCAGTGGAAAAATTAAAGAAAGTGTAAGAATCTGTGTTTCCTTTGCGGATAAAGACAGGCTCCCCCAAATGTATGCAAATGTTCAACATAAGAGTTTGGTTCATGTCATATTGGGAGCCTGAAAGGGGTTAAAAAGCTGCAGTCAAATGATGGCCCTTTTCCAAAGTTGAGACTACCAAAGACATTTCAATGTTGCCTTTAAGTAACACTATGTAATACAAGATGTGCATCAAAGTCTGGAAATATGTACATTATATTGCCTTTCTGTGATCACCGTTTACAGGAAATTACTGTGCAAGGGTTTTACATACAAAGGGTGCATTTACTAAGGTTGGTTAAAAAGTAAAAATGCTTGCAGCAGAGATAGGCCCCAAATATTGGTCCTGGTTTCGTTTCTGCTTTGGGGTTTTTTCAAATGTGAAACTGAAGCTTCAAAGCCTGTTGCTATGCTAATGTGAGTCTGGCTTCCCTTCACTCATGGGTGCTCTCCAGCCGTTTATGGTCCAAACTACTTAGGCCCAAACAAATTATCCTGAGCCAGCAACTAGCCCTTTGAAGCTCAGCAGTAGGTGATCTAATCTCAGCACAGACCCTTCCTGATGTCACAGCCACACTTGGCAAAGGTGGGGGCTAGTTTAAGGAGGTAGCTGATTTCCCATTGTGTAAAATAGGAGATGCATGTATCTGTTTATAGTCAATGTCGAAAACAAAAATGTCGAAATTCATAATGTAGAAAGAAAATGTCGAAAAACAATGTCGCATTTTTTTTCAATACGTATTTTTTTTGAAACTGGGGGTTTCCCCCCCAATCCCTCTTTTTTTGATTTTTTTCTTGTTTTACCTGTTTTTTTTTACTCCCGGACCCCAAAATAAATATAAAATTTAAAAAAACGTAATTCGACATTTTTTTTCCGACATTTTTTTTTCGACATTTTTGTCATTCGACATTTTTTTTCGACATTATGACTGACCACCGCATGTATCATAATGTAATATCCATAATGCTAAGCCCAAAATATGCATGTGCGAATTTCTAAAAAGCTGTCCGCAAGCCGCATCTACTGGGCCAAAAACTATTTTGGTGACACCAACCTATCAAACGTTATAGGAAAAAAAATATATTGTATCCTCTGCATAAATAAGACCATCATAAAAATGTGAGAACATGTGAAACAGGTGCTAGGTGTTCTGCCCATAGAATGCCTGAATTTTCAGTAATATGATTTGGGCAGAAATGAGGGAAAGCTGTGGCTTCGCACCAGTAGGTCCCACAGTCATCAAACCACGTTTAGGTGATTGCCTGAAAAATATAGTATCTAGATATATGGCCATCGGGGACATAAAATGATGAGAAATAGTAGTTATTAAAATGTGAGATTTCTTTGTCTAAAAGCCAGATCCAAACCCCTGCCCGTGTCATATGATGGATGGAGTATCCTCCCCTGACTGCTCAAATCACGCCTACTTTCTCTGAGCCTACCGGCTTAGGGAGGGGGAGGGAACCCTTGACCATTGCCCAATCAGTTGTGCGAGGAGAATGACACAGCAGTGAGGTAATTTGGCTTATAAATAGGTTACTCCTCAACTGTGCAGCTGACAGGAGATCTAGGGCTATACTTGCAGAAATTGGGCATAATCCTGGAGTGAAACAGGGACCTGGAGTAACTGGTTGGGATCACAGAGTGAGGCCTTGATTGACCTTGGTGATGATCCTGGCAGTGGAGCCCTGGCGCCATTGATTACCATAGAATCCTTTTCTTCTATAAGTATTGATCTCCACAGTCATAGATAGAATGGACACTCTATCTGTTTGTGAAATTTAGTTATTGTTCTACGGCAAAGTATTTTTATCTGTCTGTGCAATTTGGTAACTTTCCCCATGACAAATACTGTGTCCCTCTGTGCCTTTAAGTCATTTTTCCTATGCAACAAAATCATCCTTGGTGTATCTGTTGGTCATAGTTCTCTTTCCTCTGAACGGTCCTTTGTTTGCTTGCATTGTTAAGTTAGTTATTTCCCTAGTATTTTGTTTAGTAAATCAATGAATTCCACCCATTGAAATTCACAGAGCAACAGAGCATGATTGTTGCAATTCGAAACCAACTATCTTGTGACTTGTGAGGTTATTTAATTGTTATAGTAATTAAAGTGTTGCCCCCAAAATAATTATTCCCATTATACACTAAAACCGAATGTGTCCATGAGTAAATTGTGTGTAAAAACAAATCCCTGTTTGCATCTGTCATAATAAACCCAAACTGTTGCTCCCACTGTGAGAACCTCTTTGCCCAAACATCCCTGTGAGTTGCCCCTGTCATTTTCACTAAAAACCGTGGTTTCTATGTGCCTTTCCCATTATTGAAAGCATGTCATTTCCAGCTACAGCCAAATTCATTTTGATTTACAATTTCGTTTTCCCAAAACATTCTCATCTTTCTTTAAAAAGTGATTTATTTTCCTACTCAATCTTTCTTCCTCTATCATGTTCTGAGCTCGGATCTAGTATTGCAGTTTCTTTATTTTATGGTTTTGAGCTTGTAGCCCCAGGAAAACTTAGTGTGATTTGCATTTTCATTTTTCTAAATCTTTCTTTTCACATTTGAAAAACTGTATTTATTTATTTATTTTTATTTATTTATTTGCATTTGTTAAGCGCACTTGCAGCCCAAAGGCATCGAGGCGCTGTTACAGAGGATACGCAGACTTAAGATTACAGAGAGGAGGGCTCTTAGTTACAGATTGGCAGTACAGAATGGCAGGCATATATGCAGTGGATGATGATACAGATTCAAGTTAGACAAAGAGTCTTGCTTTGATAGCCTTACGAAAGGCTAGGTGGCCTTTCCTACTCAATCCTTCTTTCTCGATCGTACCCTGACCTTGGATTCAAAATCTATTCACTTTTATTTTTGATGTGCGGCCAGGGTAAAAATCGGATTTCCTATGTGTGCTAGCTAGCCTGTGTTGAAGCCATATTTGTTCTCCAGCGTAAGCAGCCCGAAATACCCTTGTGTGCTGTCTCAGGATAGTAGTATTGAATCATTTAAATAAAATCAGTTTTCCATTGTAACTGGGGGGAGCGCTTAACCTTCCTGACATCAGTTGAATTAAATTTAGCATAGCTTTTCACAACAAAAATTTGGTGTGGCATTAATGTCTTGTCGTAATCTGGTGATGTTCTAGCAACCTGTGCATTGTGTTGCCACCTCAATAGTGGCTGCTGTCATATGTTGTCCTTATTGAATATTAAAATAATAAATTAATAAAGTGTTCATTGACAACACACCGGCCTGGTTCTTGGTCTTTTGGGACAAAGGGTGCTGGTGGATGTTGGATGTGAGATGGGTTGGAGGCCTCCTTAAAAAAAAAAAAACATTTGGGGATTGTAAAAATAAAAAGTGGTTTGATTGTGCACACACCCATTGCAAGGGAATAAGGTCCCGGTCTTGCTCGTGCCAGATGCAGTGCGCTATAATCGACCAGTTATGACAAGATGCTGGCGATTGCTCCATGCAAAACAGGTTATTAAAGTTGGAACAATGGATACATAGATTGCTGGCCCATGTGGTAGGCCGGAAGGAAGAATTACAATGGGCAGTATTACTTTCATAAAATACCAACATTTCAGTTGTCAGTGTATCAAGGAGCGCTCTGCATACAAAACACACATGAAGAGGTCAGATACAGTGGTTGTCACATGACTTGGTGCTCCCACTAGACGGTTTAGTAGAAACAAGCGTCAGATGGACAAGAAATCAGATGGGTTGGAATCCCAGCAGTGTCCAGACGCTTGCTTTAACAATGAACCTCCTGTCTACCTGTATTGTGGCATGATGGGCAAGGGGGCGCTCTTTTAGTACACCGGCTGTGTACAAACCGACTAACCATCGTCTCTCACTCTGGTGTGCAGAGTTGCTCGACCAATAGATGGTCTCCAGCCCCACTAACACATGGGCATCTAACAGCAAATTAGAGCTCATATATTTATGAAACTGAGGGCATGCAGTTACAATTCCTCATCCAATATGGCTGCCGCAATGGGCCAAGGTGAAGACCATAGGTGCCAGACAAACCCGAACAAGAGTAGTTAATTAACACGTGACAGTGTTGTATCAGCCTCAAACCTGCTCCATGCAGCAGGGCATAGAAATCAGCACCGACATTAGCGGACAGGGAACACGTGGTTGGAAATGTAACCCCCCGGAATCGCTAACGGCACTCCAGGATTTAGAAAAAGGAGATTCAGTGAGTGATTAGACTGTATGCCGTAGAGAAAAGCGAAGACCCTATGCGCACCTCTGCTTCGTCTAAGGGAGTCACGCACATTTTTCAGATCACTTTCCCTGACAAAACGTTACACAGGTCGTGTTTCAAATATTCAGGGGAATAAGGGCGGGCTAACTGATGAGTCTCGCATTTAGACAGTAGTTAGCCCGGTTGATCGGAGACTGGAGGCAACAACCGGCTTTGTTGCCTCCAATTCACCGTCAATTTACATACACGCAAATCATTACATTTCGTGCCTTCCATGTGCTTTTCTCTAGACTTGGCGACCCAGGACAAAGACCTCGACATAGGCGTGATCTTACCGATCCTCGAAAGGCTGAATTCAACAATGTAAGGGTCCAGTTCCATCCTTAGATGCTCCTCCCTCACAAGCCTAAAAGGTACAACCCTTTATTGTAGCCAGTGTACATTAACAACATCAGATGGCTGTTATGTCAATCGTCACGCCAGACATCCCCAGAGTTTGCTACTTTGATAACCCCAATAATCCCGGTTCTACTCTTGGTAAATACTCAGTAAATAGTATGACCATGTGATGACTCAGGTATGAGAGATATGGTCCCACCCCACCCCCCCTCCCCCGACGCATGGGCTGGGTTATAGCAACCCTTCACTCACTATAATAGTATGCCGGATGGCTAGGAGCCGTCCTCGGCATTTATTGCCTTAAATGTGCAAATGATTAAATTGAGTATGCATTTTGAGGAGTGATTTATTATTCCCTCTCTCTTTTTTCTTTTCTTTTTCTTCTTTCAATGTTGTTAAACACACCATTGTTACCAGAAATGACTATTGTGTCCTAAAGATATCTGGTGTATAAGACAGAGCCAGATTACCCAGCTTAAACTCGAGTAGACACCCCTTAAAAGCTCCATTGGACAACTAATGCTGGACAGCTTTATATGAACTCAAAGGCCGAATCATTGTATCAAAATGCACTGTAAATACACGCCAGCACTTTACAATAATTGTGCATTCATGGTTAATTTAGCACTTTACACTGTAGGTCGATTTGTGGGACCTATTCTTCCTAAAAATAGTTTTCTATTCGTACCATATGAATGAAATAGTACGGGAATGACTGTAGTTTGGTTTGAATGACTGGTATGCAGATGACATATGGGTGTGTGTTCAGTTTTTTGCATTTTTTTAAAGAATTACTTTTTATTCACTGTGTTTTTTCTATGTACAAACAAAATAAAATGATGTTGAGACAATAATTGAGAATTGTTATCATCGTTTAAGGAGATTGCTAAGTGATAGTACTCCACAAATGCCATGAGAGGTGGTATATACTTAGCGGTATATACGTTTTTTGTGTTCCGGGTCATGGACACAAATCACTAAAGGTTTCTTCGTAGTAGTTCAGGAGAAGTATAAAACTCCATGTCTGTAACTGGATCCAGTAGTAACTATTTGGAAATAGTCAAGCAGAATATCCACAAAGCCACCCACCTTTAAGTGAAAGACTTCAGATGGCAAACATTAGCTGCAGCAAGGTCTATCCAGAGTAGTATGCCTGCTCCGAGTCGCTAATTTTAGTGAAACCTCCAATTCACATCTAAGACATGCGTTCTACTGGATCCAGGTTTAACATATGGATTTTAATAATTGAATACACCTGATTAAATAAAATGACTCCTGGAACTTTCATTGGAATTCAGCAAATGTATGGACACTAATCTGTGAGCAATTTAATCCAGTAGAAGTAATTTTGAAATAATCAACAAATGCATGTCAGCACACCCGGCCTGCAGGTGAAAAGCATGAAGTGGCAGTGGATAATTACAACAAGGATGTGCTGTCGTAGTTGGCTTGTACTGGATCCAGTTTCTCACATGTACTTTATTTGATTGACAATCAGGTGACGTACAAAAGGCAGAACATAAATAGGCACCCTTTTTATGCACAGACACTAAAGAATTGTATACAATGTGTAACATTAACACTTTGTTCATTAAATTCCAGAGAAGGCTTACAGTCCTAAGTGCTCTTCCAACATAAATTCATTCAACATAAATTTTATAAAAACACACTGGGTAACATTACAAGATCAGCAGTGCGGTAAAAAGGGGGTTGGTAATTCTGTTAACACCACTTTTACCACAGCACCATATTATGCAGCACATCCAACAAAATCCCCAAAGAATCCAAGGGACTCTGAAAATGGGGACCAACACCATGTTACCATCATACGTAATCCCACAGCAAACCTGCTGGACGGAATGGCTGTAGTGGTAACCGAGTCTGGCGATAATTCCAGAGGAATGACTAACTGGTGTGTTCTTTGTGAACATCTTCACAATTTAATTCCGATTTCAATAAATGTTACTTCCTTGCGGTCTTCCAATTAAGTTGAGTCTTGCAGTTTTTTTTTGCATTAAATACAGCAGAGAGACGCCAATGCAGACAAAGCATGGTTTGTCATGTTGCCTTAGAGCGTTACATATAGATGTGTGCTGATGCTAAGATGTCTTTTTCTAGGGAGAGGGGAGGCACCAGATATTATTCTGCCCAGGGCAGTGTCTTGGCAAAGGCCAGCACTGAAGTTAATGACCCATTCAGCTCTACTTCATGCGACAGAACCATGCTCCTAGAGGACAGTCTCCAGTGGGCACCTCTAAGGCGCAAGGAAAGCTGAATGCTGCTGTTCATAGGCACACTATGCAGAATGCAGAGGTGCTGTTTTTTTGCATCCAGGGTGGTTTCTGCTGCACCAATTCACTCTCCCTTTCAAGGTAGTCTGGCCTGCATGTATCCATTCCATGCATCAGCGATGGGCACTGTAACGCCGCCGGGACATAATGTGCAGTCAGGCCCAGCTGAAGATGTGTGGGGGCCTATTTCAACATAATGGTTGGGGACCCCCTTGCTTGGAGCAGAATACATTCTGGGGCACCAGTTGCGTGCATGCATTATAACAGAGACAGATGCAGCTGGGGGTAATAGCGCCGATTAGAAGTCAACAGGGAGGTGAAACACTAAATACCCACTGAATAGCTATACATCTAGGGCTCAAGTCGAGGGTACGCGGGGTACAGAGAGTCCACCCACTTTATTCAGAGGGTGGATTCAGTCCCCCCGTAGCTAAAATAGAAACATTGGAATTTATGAATTAAAGCCGACCCCAAAACCGCAGTCTTCAGGTTTGGAAGCCAGACACTTCACCACTGCACTATATAACCTGATGAAAAATAACGAACAACTAAAGGTGAAATATCCCATCTCGGTACTACATGTCCCAGGGAAAACATTTGTATTGGTTCTTGGAGTTTAAAACATGCACACCTTTTAACGTTTTCAAAAAACACTATTAGAAGAAAATATCCTGTCTTGGTTTGGTGTGTGTATCGATTTTATGAAAGGCAAGTGCCATTCGTCCTTTGCAATTTGGGTGCTTATTCAAAGCCAATTTAATGAAATGTGCATATTTCGCCTTCCTATGCTAATTTCTGGCAACGTCACATCCCATTGCGTTTGTTGTGGAGTCCCCCACTTAAAGTTTTAGGACTTGACCCCTGTATACATTGTTTGTCAGCAAGTGGCTGATATGGAGGAAACCCACTGTTGAAAGGCAATGGGGTGATAACACGTTTGTGTTCCCCAAGGGAAGTGACGGGCGGAAGGGCGCCAGCAAATGCAGCTTGTAAGGCAAGCTCAGAGGTGCACCGTCCCCCGCACGGGGCGCTCTTTGGCCGCCACCCTCTGGGGTGGTCAGCCTCTACTCTTCCTCCCCAGTGGAGGCGGAGAGGTGCCCTCCAGGGCCTGAATTCCGGTGGCAGGTGCCTGGGGGACGCATATAAGGCTGGGGCTGCTGGGAGTCAGTCTCTTGTCCAGCAGCTCCCGCCGCCGATTGATTCTGCTTACCCCCTTGAATGGGTAGCTGATGTTGTGGCTTGCATGGTGTGAGGAAGGTCCTCAAGCACATGGCAATAAGCACCCCAATAAAGACAAATGGCCCTTACCAGATTGATGATCCACAAATGCCAGGATGTGGATCCCACATTAACGCTACAGATGGTAAGCTAGGCAAGGGGCAGCATGCAACGTTGCACATGGCTCCCCAGAGGATTGCCTCCTCGGAATTTATTTTTGGTAATTGTAATTTTTAGCCAGCGGGAGTGCGCGGGGGAATGAGCTCCGCGCTGTGATCTGCTTGATCTGCAGGCCGTAGGTTCAAATCCAAGATAGGTCTATACAAAATAAATACCAGTTTTGAATATACATTTTGTTTGCATGATATAATACTACAAAATAATATGTGCTTCACCTGCATTTTGCCAGTGGCACCAGAGGCAGTGCACAGGCGAAGTCGTATATGGGTGCACCAACCCTTTACAGGGAATTTATGAACCTGGATGGTGCACACAGCAATGGCAGTGGTAGATACGTATGATCACAATGAAGTGAGCAAGTTAAGAATTCAAAAAAATAAAAAAAATAAAAATGACTCACTAGTTACAGTTCACCATTAGTTTCATGGATTCATTTACTGGAAGGAGTTGATGGTTACTGCCAGTGTCTGGTAGGTACTTCTAAGCAGACATTTAACACTTTTTCATGAGCTGGCTTCAGTATAATTAATGTAAGGGTGAGATTTTATTAAATCCACATGCCAGAGCACTCAGCAGTGTCGAGCGATAGGTAGCAGTTACGAAGACCGACCAGGCTTTCTTCCTGAGGCATGTTAGTGTGGCTGGCCATTGGCACATTCAGCGGGTGTACTGTGGGAGCAAACAAGGGTCCTTCTCGATGGTGCCAGCCGAGGATACTGTTCTGCATATCTACGGTGGAAATAACAGACTTTGATTTGATCATGTGTTATCATAGGAAATGGAGATAATGAGGACGTCAATGATTGCCTCAGCCGGGTCCCAGGAGTATGGCCAGGAATGCAGCAGAACGACCCAGAAAGGTTTGGTAAGCGGTGGGACACTCCCACAAAGTGCATGACAGTGGTAAGACGGGATGATGGCTTAGACGCACTGATAACTTGAAATTTCAAGTGTTTGTTGACCAGTAACATGGCACAACGACCCTGAAATGTTTGGGGAAGCTGTGGGACACTCCCACAATGTACATGCCCGGGGCTAGACCTGACAGTGGCAAAGCTTCTTGATAATTTGAAATTGTGGTTTAAGGTTCAATTTAAGGGTCTGCCCAGGAACTTGCCGCAACGACCCTAAGTAAGCCGTGAGACGCTCACACAATGTACATGCCTACGGTAAGCCGGGGTGGCACAAGTTCCCGGATAATATAAACTACGTTTTATGTACAAATTGAGGTTCTGGCTTTACAGGCCTGTGCATGGTTAACGGGTTTGGGGGGTTCAATGGTATATGTAGTCCTGGGCCACCGGCAGGTTTGGTACGTGCCAGTACTGTTCTCCAAAGGCAACGATGTAAATGCATGATACGGCCAAAGGAGACAGAAGCTCGATAGGGGGATTGACATTGAACTTGCAGTCATTTGGAGACAAGAGCCATTGTTGGTGTAAAACTACTTTGTCCTCATGAACGATTACAAATAGATCTTGAATTTATTAGTTCACCTGACCTTTCATCAATTGCCACATAACCCCCCATCCCCTTAAGACCACTTGGATAAGTATGGATTTGGCCACACCTACCAGCAGGGACATGTGTCTGTTACCTGCCTGTAGAAGTAAAGAGGCACCCACAAAGTGTCTGTGAAAGGAAAGGAGTGATTCCCCACTCATGTACTAGGAGAAGTGGTCCATGTGCCACCCACAGGACAGCTGGGCACTCCTGCTGCCTGGACGGATCTCCATGGGTCATCAAAGTGAAACCATGTTACGGTCAAAGGAGACAGCAGTTCCATAGACTGGTTGACATTGAAGTTCAGGATGTATTGAGAAGAGCAGCGAAAAGGTATGAGAAAATCCACTTTGTGCTTACGAACAGTTACAAAATGAGTGGTTTAATAATAGAAAGTGAGGGGTAGGAAGTGATAGGTAGGAGAGGTTTAGGAAAAGGAGGAGCACAGGTCTGGGGGTATTGGGGGCAGCGAAAGCCACCCCCAAAGCATGGCAGAGGGTCGGGCAGTCCTAGCCAGTGAGGGTTTGTTCACGCTATGGCTTTGCCCGTTAGTGGTTCGGGAATGGTCGGGCAAGAGCCAAATCAGCAACGGGCACCGACTCCCCTTCTAGGGCTTTAGGCTAACAGCACCTCTTATTAGTGTTTCCGAAAAGTGTATGGTAGTAAACCAGAAGCATAGGTCCGCTTGTGCCCCTGGCAAACAGGGATGACATTGTTCATCCTTTTATGTAATGTGATCGTATGTTTCTGGGACCGTCCCATTTTTACATTTGCTCCTAATAAACTGTGACCTTGTTTCTTCTGAAAACCTTACAAAGTTGTCTGTGGTTATTGCTTATTGCTTGATGTAATTATAACACACTGGCCACAAGAGGTGGAGGGTGGCCAGTGGGGGATCTCTCCGCTAAGAGGCGGACCGGCCCCAGCAGGGGGCACTAGAGGTACAGTCTACATAGAGGGCTGTCCCCTCTGGCCGCCACCCTCCGGGTGGTCAGCCTCTATTCTTCCGCCCCAGTGGAGGCCCAAGAGGCGTCCCCCAGGGCCTGACTTCCGGTGGAGGGTGCCTGGGGGACGCATATAATGCGGGGGCTGCTTGGAGTCAAGTCTCTTGTCTAGCAGCCACCGCCGCTGATTGATTCCCACCCACCCACACCTTGGGTTGCTACTAAAGTGTCAATATGATAGTAGGTAGATAAGTAATAGAAGTGATCAAATGGTTTTAGAGTAGGAGGTAGTAGACATGGTGAGGATTTCGCAACAGGGGCGTTGCTAGGGGGGGCTAAGCGGGCTATAGCCCCTGATGTTTTGGTTGTAGCCCAGTATAGAATCTCAGGAGCTACAGCCAAAAGACTAGCTAGCCCCCAGTCCCAACAGTTCCGACATCAGCGTAGCCACAGATCTTTTCCAGACCTAGCAACTCCCCTGTTTCGCAATAACTTAATGAGTGCAGTTTTAACGTAGTTAGTATGAAAAGCAATTGCAAATTATCATTGTATTGTGTTGTGGCATTATGTTCCTAATTTTCTTTTTCTGACGCAGGCAGAGTGTCGGTGCGGTCCTAGAGGTGGGAGGTGGCCAACGGGGGATCACGCCGTTATGCAAAGCGCACATTGTAAGCCACAGAGAAAAAGTAATATATAAAGGACTACCTGCCGTGTTATAAGACTGCTGACTGCCAACTTGGGGCAGTTACTGCGCCTCCACCCCCTTGAGGCTCGAGGCTCCTTTCAATAGAAAAATTGAAAGGCCCCAACGCCGTCCCTGTGTGCCGTTTTCAACAAGAAATTAAGCAATCTAATATTCTGTCAGAGAGCAACCAGAGCTTGGTATTTACATCGGTATTCAGTGTTGGTTGTGTGGTGGACGTACACCAGTGGGCCAGCTACCACAAAGTTGCAGTGTTTAGTGCGCTAACAAGTGAGCAATCGAGAGAGGCTATCCCGCACGATCACAGCGTGCAACACTCTGTTCGACCCCAAAGAACGCCCGTTGCCTTTATCTAAAGGCGGAAGTCAGCAAATGCTGCTAGTCGTCAAGCGCCAGTCTCTATCGAGTAAATTAACCTCTCAAAATAAGCACCCACTTCAGTGTTTTTAGAGAGACGCTTCCTTCCCGGAGATATGTGTGCTTTGACCCAAATGAAAACATATTTTTTCCAAGTGCGAAGACTCCTTCATAGCCATAGTGGTCATCAGGACTGGCTAGCAGGGAACCGTGTTCGGAGGAGTACCGCGCGGGACCCGCGATGTCACGTGCTTCCCAGTGGCCATGGTCTATGATGGCGGAGCGGCAACGCCTATGAATTGTTTGTGGCTTTCCACGCGTTTTTCAGGTTAATAAAAAGTAGTGTCCTTTGGTGAAAATCTTTATCGCAGGATGAGAAGAGAGCCCGCAACACCTAGACTTAACGTTTTCATGCAACCATTGCCCGCACCGATTCGCGCTCGAACAGATTTAATTTCATTTTTTTTAAAGGCGTTTGGCTTGTGAGGCGGGTTTATTTTTAGATTTGGCTGCTATCTTAGTTTGTTAAACTGCTGAAAATTAAACATTTGAAGTCGCTGTATTTCTGACACACAGAAAAAAAACATGTGTGAGCCATCCCGGCATTCCCCCCCCCCCAAGGCGGGTTTAAGCAGAGAGGGCGAGGCAAACATGAATAAAGACAGACTGACAGTCCAGAGCAAGCATTCAAAGTGGGGAGAGAGGTCGTAAGAGGAGCGCCTCTGGAATGTAAACATGTACACCATGGAGAAAGGAGAAGGTCGTCACATTTCTGACTGGGACAAATACCGTGCAAAAGGCTTCCTTTTTAGCAGAAGAGCTCCTAAATCTAGAGTCTACCCAATGGAAAGGGGGAGGGGTGCTGTTAAGAGTAACATTACACTTCTACTGCATAGTAGCGGAGAAATCACAGAACATCGCCTCCCCCTCCCCCACAACCCCGTGCAAAAGGTGGAGTTAAAGAAAAATGTAACCAGTGATTAAAATAAACTTCCGGGGCACAATCTGAGTTTGACCGGCCTCAAAACCTGTTTATTTCATTTTGTAGCAGACCGTCAACTCGTGCAATTTAGACTGACCTAAAAGTTTCAAGCAGGCCCGAAAGTTGGGCACCATTCCAAAAAATATATACTTTATGAACACCCTTACATGTGCACACAAAGACAGCTGGAGTTGTTCTGTAAACCCCAGGGAGATTTGGGGAGGTAAGGATGGCACAAATACACGAATGACCATAGCTCATATGCATAGCTCCTATCTTAAAGAAGAAAAAAAACGAGGTTTACAAAAATGCCTGTGCCATCTTTTGGGAGTGAAGGTGAATGCTTCGGTCGCAGTATGGTAAGGCTCACATTATTGATTAGCAAAATGGTTCAATCTCAATAAACGGTTGGCATCTCGGCAAGCTATTGTAAAGTATCACCTTTAATTCACAGGAAAACATGACAATATGAGCAAAAGCATGGACAACAAGGCAGCTCAAAAGCTGAAACCATTCCAAAAGCAACACCAAAACTAGATTCTGATTATAAGGTGCATACATGTATCTCTCCTGCATCACACACAAACAGCAACAACTTGGATATCTTTCTCCTAAACTCTCCAGGCAAAGATAGACATGTAAATAGTTGAGCAAAACTGGAGACTAAGCCGAGTCCTTGAACTAGTGCCATTGATGCCAAGTCGCCAGCCTGAACCCACGTGCTGCTCAACCCAGAGTGCCTTTTCACATCAAGTCCTGCATTCTCCGAGTTATTGATATGGGTGGGTTTGTAGTGTTTTTTTTTATTTATTTTTATTTGATTTAATTGTCACATTGTTTTTTTTTTTTACAAAATTCCAAAAGTCCCTAAAAGAAAATCTCTATATTGCAAGTTCGTCTCATCACGTCACCTAGGTCACTATTTCCTGTGGGTTTGTATCTAACAGACCAATCTGCCTAAAGAAGCCAACAACTGCCATCACCCATGGAGTTTTTTCTCCTCCAATACGGCGGGCCCACCATTCTTGTACGTCGAAGGTATAAGCATAGTCCATGAGGTGACTCAGCCAAGAATGTCTTTCTCTCTTCAGTCTCGGGCACAATAACAAGGTGTTTGGTGGTTTCCACCTGATTCGGCATCCCGCAAAGCGACAGGAACTAGACTTCGCAAGGCCTCTTATAGCTCGGATTTCATTGGTATAGTGTTTTTCGTTTGTTGCATTGATTATTTTACAACATTTCCTATATATTTCTAGCATGTTGGTTGGTCATTCTTTTATTTTGGAACCACTGTACTAAGGCTGTTGATTTGCTGCAGTTACCACACATCCCTCTCAAAGATAAACCTGTCCTCAGCCCATGTTACCACCAAAAAGAGACAAGGGGGTAGAACTGTCGGGATGTGCCAGTTTCACCTTTATAACTAGTTTTTATTTGTTTATTGTATGGGTTATTCATGAAGCGCCTTATACAGAAAATTGTGCTTAAAGGCATCACAAGACATAAAAGGGAGGGGGGGCAGGGAAGAGAACAATAATGGTCCTAGTATGCCGTGTGTCATTAGGTTCATGCAAGTGCAGTAAAGAAGTGCAGGGGAATGGAGGTCGGGGTGGAAGGGCAATGCCAGGGTCGGAGGGAAGTGAGGGGCAGAGTGGAGGCATGCAAGTGCAGGGAGGAAGAGAGGAAGAGGGGAAGAAGAGGGGCCCTGGAGCTAGGCAAGTGCTAAGGGGAGGGCAGGGGGCAAGTGCTAGGGGATGCAGGAAGTGAGGACCACATGCTAAGTGTGAGGATGGAGGTGGATCAGGCTTGGTAGGGAAGCACATCCTGCCAGGCTAGTCAGGGTGGTACTACTAAACTGCCAGTTTAGTAGTACTGTGGGGCCAAGTAGGATTTTTCGTCACTACTAATCCCCTGTACTCCTTCAGAGCAGTAGTCATTTGGTCACAAAAAAATGCTTATGAAGTGCAAGTAGGTCAATGTGGCACCAACATTTAAGGGGAATACATGTCACCAGAGTATGAAGGTAGCCCTCAATTTAGACTATTTGAGGGGAAGAGTCATTGTCTACCTACAGTTCAGTGGGAAAAAAAGATTGCTGCTGTTATTGCTTCTGGAGGGTACCTATTATCTTCGCTATGGGATGGAGAGTACTTTCCAAGGTGGAAAGTGGACTGGCCAGTCAGTCTTCTAACATTGCTCGTCCCACCCATGGATCTGCAGACTGCCAAGGGGAGAGATTCTACCAGTTATGGAAGGATGATTGTTTGGGGAGCAACCACTTAGCCTTTCATTGCCCCCTCTAAATGCTATGCCATCATCTTCTATTCTGGTAAGATTGGACCACCAGCAGCATGTCATCCATCAAAATCCAAGTCTTAACCAAAGGCAGTGGCTTATTTTAGACGGTCATAGAGCAGTCTACTTTAAACAGGCAGCGGGCTTGCCAAATCTCATTAAGTTGGATTGGGTACCAATGAGCTGCACCCATAAAAAACGTGACCAGCATTCATCCCACACAAAGAAGCACCCCAAGGCAGCCCATGTTAAACCCCCCATTAACTCTAACAACTGGGATGCTGCTGTGTTGGGAGCTTGTGGGTGCTTTATTGTACAAAATATACAATAGGATTTATCAAACCCTGAAACATTCTCACACGCATGCCATCTTCTTATTGACACATGCCACTGGCCAGCTGGAGAAACGTTCTGAAGAGGCCGTTCCGGAACCCTTTCATTAAGAGCTACTGAAACAATTAGGTTAGTGCGCACCCACAGCACGGGAAACAAACTGACCATGCATAGAATGAACCCAGAACACTCTAGTCTTCAATTCCAATGGCAGGTAAACATTCATGGCCGTTCACCATGCTATTCCCGGTTATATATTTTGCCATTTAACAACAAATTATGCAAGCATTGTGTACCTTGAGGGAGGTGGCTCTCAAAGCGCAGAGTATAGTTATTAGACGGTTTGTTATACACAGCACCGACTGTCTAAGTAGGTAATCCGCCCAAAAAACAAATACTAAAACAACGAAGCCGAAAACGCCAAATTTTTTTCAACCCAAGTTTTAAACTTTTTCCCCAATTTTTTTCGCTAAAAATAGATGGGGACAGTGCTTTAAGTGGGTCGTGCCAGTCAGAGACTGGGCCTGGCAGTCTCCAAAAAGTGGGGCTGAGCCAGAGCACTGCCGTGGCCCCCGGTCCCACCACAACATTGGCTGGACAAATTATCCCGCCGCAGCTGCGACGGTAGATGTGCCAGCCATTTTCGAGTCAGACAAGCTGACAGAAGTGCCAGCCAGCCGCAGCTGTCAGTGACTGTAAATTCCTCTTATAAGAGGAAGTTACTGTCCTTTTGCCCCCCTCATCTCCCCTCCAGGTCTCCGAGGCGTACCTGGGGGCCTTCCTACTAATTTCTAGGTTTCTAGATTTATAAAAGATAACACAATTCAAGCCATCTTTTATAAAGCTTTGTCGATGGACAAAGATTTATAAAAGATGGATTGAATTGTATACTTTTCAAGCCATCTTTTATAAACCTAGAAATATGCAACATATTTCTATGTTTATAAAAGATGGCTTGCAGAGTACACAAACCATAGTAAGATACGCAAACAAATATATAAATGCTTACATGCAGTTATATATTTGTTTTCGTACCTTACTATGGTTTGTGTACTTGTTTAGGCCAGGCCCACCCTCGATTTCTTACCCCACTTAAAGGCCTAGATGGATTGGGTAAGGGAATAAATTAAGGACGGGGGAATCTAGAGGGAGAGGACTGTGAGGGGTTCTCTGCCCCCCCCAATTTAAAATAAAATAAAAGTTCAAAAAAACGGAAACATTTTTGGAAATTCGAAAAAAAAACATTCTGTGTTTTCAGCCTCGTTTTGGATTCGGTATTTTAACGTAGAACCGTCTAAGTCTCTTAGTTATACCATGGTTTGACCTCGTGGGTAATGAATGGCCTCTTACTCTGAGCTGGGCACACTACATTGCTACAGGTGCTCCAGGCCTGGATTATTTAGCAGCGTAGAAACACAGCAGACTCCCAGCCTCCCTCCCGCCCTGCCTGCAGCTTCTCACATGCCTGACTCCATTATCAGAGGCGAGGAGATGCCTGGGGGTCTAGTGCCTGTTCTGCGCAGATTCACTGCTTTGTTTTGATAAGTGTACATTGAGATATGACCCAAACACACACAGCGAGGAACAGAAGGCGTTCTGGCAACAGGACAAGACGCCCGATAAGTCTGAAAGGGTCAAAGGCTGGTTGTGAGGAAAACGACTCCGTTGCATTGCGAACCAGAGGACCACTTTGATTATTTTGTTTACGGTACATAATTCCGATGGAACAGATCTGGAATGTATGCAGGTAACATTTTAAAATAGGTCTATGTTGGAGAAGCGGGCATGGATTGGTGATGAAATTCGGTGGGCAAGATAAACTTGCAATTTGGTACATTGAAGTCAAGGCAGTTTGCTAGACAAGCTAAATAATCAATGATGCGTTCAATACGCCAAGTGATGTATTAATGCATAACAGAAGCTTGGAACATATTAATTTCAGACCACAAGTGCCTCTCCCATCCCATCCCCACTCTATGGGTAGTCCCCTTTGCAATAACAAGTTAGAAGTGCACCTACCTTCAATTCAGCCCCCCTGCGTGTCCCAGGTTATCCAAAAGATGGGAATAGCCATCAATGGAACCTCTGTGGTGGAGGGGTCCCAACTATTCAAGGCCCACCTGCATCCATCTCTGAGGTCAGGGTTTTACAGGGGCCCCTCAATATATTGTGCGGGGGCCACCAGAATATTGTGTGAAGCCAAGCATAGCACAGCCAAGTATCCCTATTGGGCTCTATACCACGAATGGAAATCATTTAGGCTCCAGTTGTGGCTTTAAAAAGGATAGAATTAAGCAACAGATTTATAGGGAATCTACTGCGGAATCTACCATTTGGACAAATGTTGAGAATAAAGCGGATCGTTAGTGACCCAGAAGACTGTGAGAGACAACTACAACTACTTCACGAACGGCTGAAAGAAAGAGGTTATCCCGAGACAGATTTACAAATAGCACGCGAGAAGACTAGAACACAGACGAGAGACCAACTTCTCACCAAAAGAACAGAACGAGAGAATCCTGAATTAGTGTTCATCACTACATATGCCATACAAAGCAATAAAATCAAGGATATCATTCGAGATAGATGGAACATACTTACAAGTGATGCACGAATTAAAGATCTCTTTCCACAACCGCCGATCTTTGCTTACAAAAGAAGCAAAAACCTACGCAACATGTTGGTAAATACGAGAAGCAAGGATTCAAATAGGAAACCAGACAAACATCCCGGTACCTACCCTTGTATGAGTTGCAGTAATTGTAATAACGTAATGAAAGGCAATACCATAATGCACCCAAAAACTGGAGCTAAAATTAAACTAAGATATCATGCGACATGTTTGTCAGAAAATGTTGTTTATGCCATCAAGTGTCCATGCGGGATATACTACGTGGGAGAAACAGCTCGAAAGATACGAGTCAGAATAAATTAACACAAGTCGTGTATTCGCAATAAAAACATGACCTCAGCAGTAGCTAGACATTTTATGACAAAGGGACATTCTATTGCACAACTCAGATTTGCAGTACTAGAGGTGCAACCCACCAAAATGGCTACTAAAGATATGAAGAAATGGAGGGCACAACAGGAAGCGTTTTGGATTGATAAACTTGACTCTTTATCACCTGATGGAATTAATGAAGAGTTCGATCTAAGTTGTTTCTTATGATATGCATGTTGGCTATGTTCATTGATGTTTTGGATGTTTTTATGATTTTTCTCTAATTGCAGCGTATGGAATGTAGAGTTACATTTTGTCACACTTTTTCTTTGCTATCTATATTTTTCATTTAGCAATCAGAGAAGTAATTTAGAAAACATTGAACATTTTGACCTTGTAATGGTCACTTCCAAGTAGTGGTTCTGCTTTATTTCTTACTATGACTAATGGCATTACGAAAGCTTTCAATTTCCTTTTTTCCCCTTTTTTCTTTCTTCTTTCTTTTTTCCTTCTTTCTTTCCGTTACCACCACCTGATGCATTTACATCATAACTAACATAGTGTTTTGCTACACATTGAAACCAAGAGCGAAACGTTATAGTAGATCGTTATAAGCTTACTGTGAGTCTTTAATATCAGGACACAAATACTGATCCCTTGCGACCTTTCCTTACTACTTTTGAGCACTTTGAGATTCATCCGACCCCCCCGTCCAACAGTCAGCATTTTTTCAAGCACCCCTTTTCCGTGTGTTAATGGTAGATTCCACTTTCACCGACAAGCTCGCTCTGCTGTAAGCCATGGGATTTGCCACATAGTAGCATAACAACGACTCTCTTTTTTCATTTTTTTATAATATTTAGTGAAGTCAGCCAAAAGGGAGGTCCATGCATCTCTGACGATTTGAGGTTCTCATTGTTATAGGACTTAATTTTTACAGGAGAATATTGCACTTAACGAGAGAGAGTTTATTTTCATTTATTTTTTGCAATTGGTTTGCGGTAATGTTGATGGAAATTACTATTCCTTCAATATATATTATATGTTTCACTGGTATTCTAAAGAAGTCGGTTTCATTACAAAATGGCCGCCACCTTTATTCACTATTCTCCTCCTGTTCTCACGTAACCATAGCAACTTGAAATAACTTAGCTGCTTGCAAAGTAACGCGCGTCCTCGCGGTCTCACTCAGTCTTGTGATCGTTCCGAAGAGGAAAGGTATGAATGAGCATTCCTGTCAAGTTCTTTTGTTTAGCCCGAATATTCTATAGGCTAACAGCTGTCATACACATATATTTACAGAGCGTTCTGATGAGTGCTAGTTTTATGCACGTACACAAGACATCGCGCAGGGAGATTCTCCAGTCAGCTCTTTTCATGCACCGTTTCAATAAAAGGGAAACCAGGTCAGTTTTTATTGCAATAAGCTTGTAACGATCATGGAAACGTTCTTCTTTTTTAGAGTAATGATTCATTTCCGTTCATATTGCTTTTTTCTTCTTTCTTTTTTCCAATGGTGATTCACAACTTGTAATTGCTGCGTTTTCCTGCAATTTATCCGTATGTATATATTTCTTACCTTATACATAATGCATGATTATGTATGGCTGTTTTCTCTGCTCTGTGACATACACTTATGTAATGGACAAAAAATGGTGTAAATAATGCTGGAATCCATGTGACATACTAATATTATGCGCGAAATTGATATATACAATGCGGGTCAATACTGTTTGATCTCAATGTTGTTTTACAATGGTGATGTCATTATGCTGTATTTTTGTTATGATGACCCTTACTAGGCCCTGATGAAGGAAGTAGTATTCCGAAATGCATTGGCCACCCCTATAGGCACCTGCATGAACAGAGTTTTATTTACCTCACTATATTGTGAATTAAAGCTAACTACATGAAAAAGAATTGTAGTGCATATAATTCTTAAATTTTTGGGACTCAAATCCATTACTAACTAAAGGAATCCACTATTAAGTGGGCATAGGAAGAAAATGGAGGGGGACAGTGGTTGGATCCACATTCTCTGCGTATGCCAGGGGTGTGCTGGTTTGGGTTGCACCACATGTCCCGTTCAAGCTCTTGGGGGAGGTTGTGGAGTCGGACGGGCGGCTGGCCATGGTTCGGGGGATTGTGGAAGGTAGAGTTGTCTGTATCATAAACACTTATGCGCCCAACCAGGACACAGCGACTTACTTCAAGACACTGTGCGCGAGACTCGGTGAAGGGATGGGGAGCACAGTAATCTGGGGTGGAGACTTTAATTGTGTGCTTAACCCCAGGGAGGACAGGTCGGATGACAAAATGGTTAGGCCCAGCCCAGCGGCCAAGGTGTTGCAGTCGCTGCTAGCGGATCTAGGCCTGGTAGACGTGTGGAGAGCGAGACACCCGGGTGGGAGGCAGTATTCGCACTATTCGGCTCCGCACCAACTGCACACGAGGCTCGACTACTTTTTTGCCACTCCAGACATTCTTACGGAGTGTGAACAGATTGACTACAGGGCGAGGGTCCTCTCGGACCACTCGCCCCTAATCATGCATTGGCGGCTGCGCACCCCACGTGCACGGATTCCAACATGGCGCCTTCGGGCGGAAGCGCTACGGGATCCGGTATTCAAGGAGGACATGAGGGAGGAGATAGTCGCGTATTTTGAGTCGAACACAGGGAGTGTCAAATCGGCTGGTACTTTGTGGGAGGCTTTTAAGGTGGTGATGAGGGGAGTTGCTATCGCGAAGTCCAAGGGATTAATGGGCGGAATCCTGACCGACCTGCGAGAGGCCGAGATCGAGCTGGAAAAAGAATTGGAGAAGGGTGGGACCGATATGGAAGTAGTTACTGAGCTGCAGCAGCGGTGCTCTGGGCATTGGGACAGACTTTGTAACCTGAATTATACGAAGTACATTGAGAGGTTGCATGCGGGTGGGGACAAGACAGGCAGGCTCCTCGCTTGGCTATATAAGAGCGAAACCCCTAGGGCTCCGATCCGATCGGTCATCACCGAAGGGGGTGCGGAGATCGATACGCAAGAAGGGGTAAATGGGGCATTCGCAGAATACTACCAAACATTGTATGAAGATCGGGAAGGGGGGAGCCGAGAGGAGATAGATGAAGTACTCGGGGATATAGGCCTGCCCAGAATCAGCGATGAAGAGCGAGAGGAGATGGATGCTCCGATCACTCTGGAAGAGCTCAGAGAAATAGTGCGACAGCTGCCCACTTGCAAGGCCCCGGGGGCGGACGGGTTCCCCAGCGAGTTTTATAAGGCGTATGGGGAGGAGGTACTCCCACCCATGCTGGACATGTTTAATGAGGCGTTTGAGCTGGGACAGCTACCAGAATCACTCAGGGAAGCGGTCATAGTGCCACTCCCCAAGCACAATACACCGGGACACGGTTGCGGCTCCTATCGACCCTTGTCAATGCTGAACCAGGACAGCAAGATCCTAACAGCTGTCTTGGCGGCTAGAATGAGGAGAGTGATAGGCAAGCTGATTCACCCTGACCAGACGGGCTATGTCCCGGACAGGAACATTACCCACAACCATAGACGCCTACACAGAGTGGTCGAATGGGGATGTAACAAAGGCGGCGAAATGGCGATAGTGGCGCTGGATGCGGTCAAGGCGTTCGACTCTGTTCGTTGGCCGTGGCTGTTGGCGGCACTGGATCACTTCGGAATGGGGCCAGGGTACAGGAGGTGGGCTGAATTATTATATAGCGCGCCTCTAGCCAGAGTTCGTACGGGGGCAGTAGTGTCGGATAGGTGGCAGTTAGGTAGAGGCACCAGGCAGGGATGTCCTTGGTCCCCAATGTTGTACATCCTGGCCCTTGAGCCCTTGGCAATTTACCTCCGGCAACAGTATGACCCGGTGGGCATAGAGGTGGGGGGGGAGAGCCATCTGATATCCCTGTATGCCGACGATATGCTGTTGTACCTCCAATACCCTGAAGAGAACTTGCAATATGTCTTGGAGGTGATGGAGAGGTTTGCTTGGCTTTCTGGTATAGCGGTCAACCCTCGGAAATCCACCCTGTTCCCGCTGGGCGGCTATGTGGGGATACCGGCTGAGAGGTTGCCAGTATTGCGAATCCCATGGGCGACAAGCACCTTTCGGTACCTTGGCATAGACGTATATCACACGACCGGGGAGGAACATAGGCACAATACTGAATTGGCAGTGGGGAGGATCGAGAAGTGCATGAGGTTTTGGGAGAAACTACCCTTAGCGATGATGGGCCGGGGTGCTATGCTTAAGATGGTCGTGCTACCTAGGCTGCTGCATTATTTCAATAACATTCCATACATGATACCCAAGGGGTTTTTTGCTAGACTACATAGGGTATGTAGAGATTTCTTATGGCAGGGCACGCGTAACAGGGTCGCATTGTGGAAATTGCAGAAGGCTTATGAGAAAGGCGGCGTGAGGCTGCCGAACTTTGAGGCCTACTACGTGGCAGCGCAGCTGCAGTACGTGGCCAAGTGGCTTTCGGACGACGAAACCCCGGAACATAGACTGTTGGGAAAGGACTGCTCCCCCTTCTACCTGCGAGAGATTATTTGGGTATCCAGCACATGGATGAGGGGGCGTCCTAAAATGCTAGCGTTGGGCAGGAACATGTGGCGAAGAGCCTGCCGGATGATGGGGGATCCCCTGCCGTGCATGCCGCAGCTGCCGCTAGTGGCCTTGGCAGGGGAAGACGGACAGCTTAGGGCCATCCTGCGAACATACTGGGAGTCAGTGGGGCTGGTCACTTTGGGGGACATTTGGCAGGATGGGGCCTTGGCGGAGTTCGCAGATCTAGAGGCGGGGGCGGGGCTGCATGCGGGGCAATACATGACGTTCCACAGAGTGGTCAGGGAGGTCCGGAGCACTTGGCCCGAGACTGTATTGGCTGACGAGCCGGATGCGACGCTGGAGATTATGTATGACGCATCCGAGGGCGGGCATGAGGTCTCCAGGCTGTACGAGATGCTGATGGCAAAGGTTGGGAAGGATTTGGGGTACCTGAGGTTGGAATGGGAAACAGAGATGGGGGCCCCGATGGCGGATGGGCAGTGGGAGCGCGCCCTGGGGTACCACAAAAAGGTATCGAGGAATGCCCGGTTTAAACAGATACAACTATATATCACGCATAGGGCATACATGACCCCCCTGAGAATTTCCAGATTTCGAGACGCTGGGCGCCAGGCGTGTCCCAAGTGTAACACAGAGAACGCTGATATGATTCACATGTTCTAGGCCTGCCCTGTGATTGCGACCTACTGGAGTGAAGTGGCGCAGAAGCTGGCAGGGAGGGGCATTGTACTTAAGATAGATTCGGCCTGGGCCTGTTTGCTTGGAGGGTACCCCAGGGCGCGCAAGCTTCGGCACGTGGAGAAGCTTAAAGATTTGGCTTATACACTTGCCAAACGCAGAATAGCCATGGGATGGAAGAATTGTCAGAGGCCACGGGTGGAGGTATGGTGGCGTGACCTCCAGAAATGGGCTGCCGCCGAGACGACAGCATGGTGGGAGGCCAGCAGGGCGGGAGGGGAGGAAGAGGTGAGCTCCCTCACGGCATGGAAGGTGCTATTGGCTGAACTGTTTAGTACGGGGTCGACCTCGGCTGGATCTGAGAGCGACGGAACCCCACCACACGGAACGGACAATGATGGTGGACACCCTGCAGGCTCATAGGGGGGAGGGAAGGGGATTGTTAAGTTAATTCTGTCCTGTTTTTTCTTTCTTTTCTTTTTCATATCTGTTGTTTGGCCTTTGTTGTGGCTTGATGTGTTCTATTTATGTTCTGTTGCACTGTGTGGTCGTTATAAAATAAAATACATTTAAAAAAAAAAAAAAGTGGGCATAGGAGTGCAGGCCACACCGCTGGCTTCACGGCCAAGGTCTTCGAACACAGATGGGTGCACAGGGTCAGCCCCACCCTTGAAACACACTTCAGGCCCTGCATTTACACCTTAAAAGCCACTCACTGGAACCAGTTCTAGGCGGCATAGGTGGGTGATGTGCAAACGCGACTGGCTACAAACAAGTGCATGCCACCCCAGAATGAATTATTGGTAGGGTAGGGGTGCCCTGGGCCCCAAACTAGGTTACCCTTAAAAAATGTTCATGCATTGGAGATCATGAGAAGGCCAGTCGTCTTTCAATCAAGTATGATTTTGCTCTGAAGGTTTTTCTGGACTTCAGGCGTGACGTCAGTTTCTTGCAACAGAATCATCTTGGAGTTATGTCCTGAGATCTTCCCCGCTGGTCATCTAAAAAGAGCTACCGCTAAAAGTTCACAACAGTAGCTCCAGTAACTAATACACGTCCCTAGCATTTTAGAATGCTTGATGAGTCTCTCTAAACGAAAGAATATATAGTCAGACGTGCACCCTTTAGTGTTGGTCTAACAGGGACAGCCTTTTAAAGGTCACCAGGAGTTTAGCAGATACCCTGTGTTCAGCTTTGGGACTCATGGCATTACCTTGATTATTCCCCCGTGTCAAAGGCCACAACAGCAGCAGCCGGAAGTGAAAGGAAACAGGTGCCGATCCAAGCCAGGTTTACTTTTGTGATTTCCACCGCTCTCCTCTCAGCATCCAACAGGAGGCTATTAGGGGGGCAAAAATGTAACAACAGCCTTGCATTTACCCTTCGCTAATGCACACAAGCTTAGTATGGGTTTTTATGCGGGAGGGAGAAGGACAAGGTCTAAGATCTTTTCCTCATAAAATACTGGAAACCTGGCTGAAGTGAAAGGGAGGACGAGCACCTGTCCTCACCATGCGGAGAACAAGTCGTAGTGCAGGATTCCTGCAGTTCTCCCTATCCAGTTGCAATATCTCCTGTGCCACGACATACAGGTCCCTAAAGCTCTGGCCTACCATTTGATGCCACATGCCAACAACACAGCCAAAGCAGCAGGCCTGTGGGGTGAAATATTGCCCCCGGATGCCAGAAATAAAGAGGCCAGAGTTATTTGTGCATGCTCACCGAAATATAAGGCCAGCACAGAAATTAGGTCTGACATTAGGCCTATTGAAGCCAAATCATAAAGGAAAGAAAGTTGGCCTAAATCCAAAAGTGCTGAGATGTGCGCAATGCATTTCAGGAAGGAAAAGGAAGACTTGTGGCTGACAATCTATGGAGAGTTGCACAGACATATAAAGAAACCGCAGTGTACAGTATCTTAAATGGGATACCAGAATTGTGCTCCAGGCAGCTAAAGAGAAACAAAACATTACATGTGTAATAAATAAAAGAATGTCATTTTAGTTGTTCCCTCATCTAGATTGACAATATGCTCAGTGAAATGCTTGCCAGACTTTCAAAGTGTGCACATGGTTTTGGTCTATAACAAGCTCAACCACATGGACAATTTCAAAGTAACGCACATGTATGTTGAAACTGTGAAAAGCCTTACAAGATGCTATGTAAAGTTACAATTATGTGCAAGTTTAAAGGCTGTTTACTGCAGGGTCCATGGATGGTCATTTCTCCAAACTTGAAACTAACCTCCAGGATCTCCCCCTGTTGCACTGGAGATTCAGGCCTGGTTGTCTTCATCCATCATTGCCCTTCCATAAAAATACAAGCAGGAATACTTTTTAGATCAGAAATGCGGTGGAGACAAGATAAAGTCATGTCTGACCTCCAGGTCACAAGTCTCATAAAAAGTCCATTAGTGTGGCTATCAGGCAGCTCTCCTTAGGTCACATGCCTGAAGAGAAACGAAACAGGGAGAGCTAGGGTGGGGGCCAGAGAGACAGAGAATATGAAACTGCAGTTTGCTTAAATGAGAGAAATACATATAATCACATAAATGGGGAAGCGTACATGTCACAATGGTCCGTCCAGGCTTTTATTAAAGGTGACAGTCACCACTTTCTAACAATGCTAAAACAGTTTTGGTGGGATAAACACAACTAAAGTTATTAATGAACATGTGATTTGGGCTTTCCCTTTATTCTAAGAGATGTGAAAGTTGGCAAAAGCATGCAGGTAATAATTAATATGACGACTCTAAAGTGGCATATGTTTCACTGATATGGCTCCTGAGCAAATGAAGAAAAACTGTAGCTCTGCATAGGACGGACATGCAGACTCCAGACTAGCCTCATCTGATTTGCTTTAAAATGTAGTTCTTATAAATATATTCATACATGTAAAGATTTGGAAATTTAGGGTACTTGCCATGTTGTGAGATTTCTATGTCCTAAAGCATGCCGAGCCCACCTGTCAAAGTGAGATGATGAAGCTTTCTCCTCCCACAGCTATCCCAAAGCACTCCCCCATCCCTTTGTCCTATCAGCACACAGGTGGGAGGTGGGTAGTGATCATCAACCAATCCCTTTCGTGAGAATCATGACAAGCTAGTGATGTCATGTTCCCTATAAATAAGCCAGTTTGCATCAGAACTGGAGTTATTCCAATAATTCCGAGAGGCGACCTGCTGCCGAAATTTGGCAACAAACATCCCAGCAAACAGGCCCAAAACTTGCAGTGGAGACAGAAGACATAGAAGCTGACTGGGACCATTTGGAGGAAAGAGAGGAGACACTTGACTGACCCCCTTGCTTTCCCAGCAGTGCCCTGATGCCCAGTTGCAGGCCTTTCCTTTAAGTAGAACTACCCCAATGCCATAGAGTGTGTATGCCCTTTATTCTTCCACAATTGTTTTAGTTATTTCCCCTTTGAAAATATCATGTTTGTCTGTGTAGATCCCTAGCATATTTGTCAAAGTAAATCAATTAATTCCCCTATTGAATTCACTGGATCTGTATTGTTGGCATTCGAAACCAACAATCTTTTCCCAGTGTGTTTTGAACTGGTATAGACACAAAACTGCCAAAAGAATGAATCTCAAACCCTGAAATTCCCCATTGATCCCCTTCATTTTAAATCAGAAGTGTGAAGCCTGGCAGTACCTTTGCATGTGGATGGTGCAAAACGAAATTGGCCCTTTGTATCCATTGTGCTCCGACCAAAGCCCCATAAGCCCCACCTGTTTGTACGTTTGGCAAAACGAATTTCCCATTTCTTTCTATTCTTTCACATTGCAGCTGTGCTAAATATCCCAAAAACTGATTTCCCATTGTGTGCTGACTAAAACCCCAAAGCCCTGCCTGTTCTGTTTAGGTGTGGCAAAACGAAATTCCATTGCTTTCCTTTCTTTCATATTGTTTCTGTGAGTAAGACCCCAAATCCGATTTTCCCATTGTGTTCCCACTCTCTGCCAGTGCCTTCCATTCAGAGGAGTCAAGTCTAATTGATGTTTGGAGGGTGAGGGTTGCTGCGAGAAAAGCATAACCCTGTTTGAAATCATTGTCTGTGTTGAATTGTTCTTTTCTTGTATTGGTGGGTGATTTAAAAGGAATTGATTGTGATAGGATATCTCTATGTTGGTACATTTACGGAAGTCATTTTGTTCTTGTGTTGCCACAACATTGGTGGCTGAGGTTAATCTATTTGTGATATTTGGCTAAATATATTAATTAATAAATATATTCTGATTACACACTGGCCTGGTTCCTATTCCATTGTGGCACTGGGTACTTGTTGGGGTTGGGTGCGAGACAGGTTGGAGGCATCACCAAATAGAACCTGAATCAAAACCAAAGTGCTTTATTCTGCGCCACATTCATTGTGGGAAAAGGAACTCGAGTTGGGTGTGACCACATAATGAACCGCGACGAAACCCATCATCCCACTTGCCCTGCCCATTAGGCGCAGAAGCCCTAGAGGTAAAAGTAGGGGGCAGCACACCGTCTGAGAGGTCTCTTGTATCTGGAGACTAAAGCAGCGCCCTGGAATTGCTTTAGTGTAGTATCAACCCTGTGTCCCCTCCCCCTTTATATACTTCTCCTTAGCTGGACTCTTCGGCATCTAGTTATGCCAATTCAGCAAAATGTCAGGGGAAGTGGCCTCACACGCCCTATAACACAGGAAGTGAAACAACATGACCTATGTCCCTAGAGACGTAACAGGAGGTGAAATCACATGACCTTAGATGCTGATGACATCACAAGAAGTGGCATCCCAGATATAATATTTTTAAATAAGGATATAACATTAATAAACAAAATAAATCTATATCAAAGCAAGCAATTGGCTATTTTCATTGCCAACTATAATTTGGCTTGATCTATCAAACGGTGGAGTCATATCAGGGTTCAAAATTCACACTCACCGCTAGCCATTGCTCTGTCCTAGTGATGACCGACTTGGTGAGTAAGAAATGGTGTGCTATGTGCATGTGTAGAACTGAGGTGGCGGGTGACTTATTATAGCTGGACAGTAGTTGTCAACTTGAGATTTCGCAGCTATGACAGGGAACGTCCAAAAATCAGCATAGGCCAGCGGCAGTGCCGTCATATGCCTACAGCCTCCTATTGCCAGTGAATGTGATCGTAGGCCAGTTACTGCCTCAAATGTCAGGTATAGTCCTATTTTATTAATTTCTCATATAAATGGTATAGGCATCATATACAAGGTACAGCCTCATGTGTCCTGGTGTTCTCATCATATGCTAAGCGCAGCCTAAAATTTACCAGCATTGCCATCCTATGCTACATAAAGCCTTATGCCTGGTATTGCCACCAGCATATATAGAGTCTCACATGCTCAGGTGTGACCATCTTATGCCAAACACCACCTCATATTGAAGAAATCATGCCAAAAGGGCACTTTGTCGGTCGGGGGTGGAAGGTAGGGTAGAGAGGGGCACAAGCTTGCATCACCCAGCGGGGGCATGGCCTCTAATCCTTTTGGGACAGAGTTAGGGATTATGGTATGAACGTTTGGCTGATTTTCCCAATTGTACTGATGAGCTAAAATAGACAGCTGCTGAAAGGGCAGAGCAGAAATAGCCCCAGAGGTTCAACAGCACTTACTCATGAACTCGGTGAAGACAACAGGACAATGTGAGGCGAGTGTGCACTCTAAATGATGCACAGTGGGAAAGAGGGGAGCATAGAGGACCCTGTTAGGATTCCACCAGTTGTCTGGCTCACACGATTTAGGGCGTCTAATCGCTCTTCTATGGCGATCCGTCATCCAAGCTCTAACATTACACCATTCCTCCGGCGTTGGAAGCTGCCATGGCAACGTTGGAGGCCGTTACACCTCTGACGTCACGCACCTGTGTACATGGTTGCCAAGGGGAACGGCTGCGCACGCTCCCACATGACACAGTAGAACATTGCGTGCGTCGCCTCTCCTTTCAGATTTAACACTGCGTTCAATTTGAAAATAACACTTCTGATTGAAGTTGCGTTCCTGACTTTTGCTGTTCCTGTTTCCATCGATTCCTTGCTTTCTGACCCGGCTCTGCATTTCGTCTCTGAACTACTCTTTGTTTGCTGGACTGCCTTTGCCTACGATTTGGAAACCACGCTTGTTTCAGGATTGCTTCTTTGTTTGGATTGGATATTCTCTTGCCTCAACCTTCCGACCACCTTGTTACTTACCAGACTGCTCTGTGCACAACTAGAGATGCTTTCCAGTTACTGATATACCTCTGCGGCTGATCAGGTATCCTCGTGCCTTCGGAAGTTAGGTCCCTACTAACCACCCTTATCCTCCTACAAATGTTGTTACCTTTCTTTATTGTTGGAACTTGTTCATCTTCAGAATCCTGCTACCCCAACTCTTTTGGTAAGCCTTGCTCTAGACCTACTCATATCTTGATTCTCTCCCGTTTCCCATCTGATACCAAGCTCCTGTTCTGATATCCTTCACAGTCTTGGAGGAACCACTGGTCTCCATTCCCACCGTCAAAACCCTGATGGTCCAACGCCCCACAGACAGTTCACCTTTACTTAAGAGGTTAGCCACTTTCTTCCTTGATCAGTCTACTTCAGGTTGCCTGTCCCTCTGTCTAACGGCTGTTCTTTCTATCTACAGCTGGTGTTGATGGTGGTGCATGTTTGCCCTGCTCTTCCAATTGATTAACTCCTCTGTTAGTAATTCCATAGACCTCCTTGTCTGGGTTCCAGGGACCCGTCGTGAAGGGGGATGGTTGATCAAGTCTGTGAGTTGTTCGAGGTCTAATCTGGTCAGTTGCAACAGACACTAACCCAGAAAACAAAGGGAAAGAGGGGGTAAACACAAGAGCAATCCTTTAGGAGCCAACCTTATACAACATCGCTCTTTGAAATGCAGCAAGATAAAAAAAAAACCTGTTGTCCAAAGATCCAAATATCAGTCCTTAAGGCATTCTACATATGGCCAACAATGTATAATGACACAGCATACTGTAGCCTGTGGAGCTGTACAGAGAATGCACATTTACACACTAATGCACAAGTGAGCTGTCACAATATACCATAACACTACCCATCGCTTGCAAGCCATTAAACCTTTTTTCTTGCATGCAATGCAAAAGCCCTCAATAAATGTTATGCTCATTGCTTGTTTTGGAACTTATACCATCCTGGGGCAGTTTCAAAGAATTGAGATGGAAATAGGCGAGAGAATGAAGAAGCCGGACGAGTGGGTTTGAGGGAGGGGAGGAGGAAGCAAGAGAGGGAAGTCGGCAACAATCTCATGTTTATTCTTTGGCATAGCGCTTACAGCACAATGAAGACGGTTCTATGGGTTTTAGGTCAAGAGGAGAGAGGGGGGGGAAGAAAGCGGGGGGAGCAGAAAAGAGATGGCGACAACTGTATGTGTATGTGTATTGTATTATAGCATGTTTGCCCCCTTAAAGCTGCTCCACAAATTCAGAAGGGAAACTGGTGAGAGGGAGCTGGTGTCGGCCTTTCGGGAGGAATATGAACAGAACAAAAAAGAACAATATAGGGTGCACAACTTTAGAGTCCATCCTGAATGCCCGTATGCACAAAATTATGAAATGCCAAAAGGAAGCCAAACCACAGTGATCAGTGATAACAGTGCACCCAAGGGTCCTTACTGGCGCTCTGCGACCCACAGCAGCCTTACTGCATAGGTGGAATAGCTTGGAGACCCCCGAGGACATAACAGGAAGCATTGGGATTTAGATTTGAAGATTCTCAAAGTCGTTCAAGGCTGGGGCGTGCTCTCGCAGGCGGGCCCTAAGAAGCTGGTGCAAGGCTACTGTGAGAATCATGTGCAGAGCTACCCTTACGAGACTGGGAACACAGAGGCTCATTACCACAAGTCCACCGACAAGTTGAGAAAATAAGGTGGTGCCTTCATTATGCATCTCGTCCTGAGGAAGGCTGGGCTGTCTCTCAGAATCAAGACCAATAAAGCCGAAACTCAAGCAGCTGGAGTCGACTTTCTTAGATTTCAATCCTACATCACCTTTGGTTGTACACCGATTTTTTTTTTTTTAAATGAAACCCTCTTGTACACTGTGTTTATAGCGTATTTTTGCATATTGTATGTTACACATGTTGATATAAAATTGATACTGTTATATATCATGATATTAAATGAATATTTAACAAAAATTATGGATTCCATTGCTAAGCAACAACTGATTGCCAGCGACAGCCCTCAGGTGTAAGAAGGTGTACTGCCAGCGAAACTTGTCTTTTTGTGAATTTGTCTTCATTGTTTCATTAACTTTTAGACTCAATATTTCTCCTGCAGTAAATGCTCCGTTGTTAGACGCTGCTATCAAAAGCCCAGGTATGTGCATCATTTTCAAGCTGCTTAACCATTAACGGCCAGTTAGTACCGTTACGGCAATGCCTGGCAAATACATTTCCCAGCTCTACACAAAAGACAAACCCGTTCGTTTTCGTGGAATATCCCACACACATTCGCGCAGTCTCCACTCCTCACACATTCTTTCACCCCCCTTTACATATTTCTCTCGCACCTCCTCCCCCCACGCACAGTGGCGAAACATCTCGTCTACATTCTCCTGTTGTCGCCCTAATAAATGAGCCCTTCCCCTTTTCACACATCTCCTCTTACGGAAATCCCTCAATCGTGAATGTTCCCTTGCAGACCCCACCTCCCCTTCACAGCCTCCGTCCCTCACGCAATCTCTCACAATCGCACATTTCTTGCAGACTCCCTGCCTCGCACTCTTTCTGCCCTGTCGATCTCGTTAGTCCTCCATTCCATGCACTCGATCTCTTTCCCAGTATCCCAGCCCTCTTATTGCCCTTATACTAATGTGTTCTTTCATAGCGCTGCGTCCAGCTTCTAAGCGCTAGAATAACCGGTGGTATGGCTAGATGTACACATCTCAGAAGGATGACAAGCTAAGTCGACCCTGCCACAGAATTCCAACTTGGGGACTGCAGCCAGCCGGCTCTCCTGTTACTGCTGTCCACCCCTCGTCACTCGGCCACACACCCTTCGAATCCCCGTCCTTAGCTCAGTCAGTCCCTAAACTGCCCTTCCCTCTTGGGCGTCATGTGCACGGCCGCCCGGTCTCTCATTCATAAATATTGGTTCGCTTCAGCGCGCTCTCACACACACGCACGCACGCGCCACTCGCCGACCCTGCGCACGCCCCGTGTCACGCAGTCCTTACCTCGCAGCAATCAGCTCCCTAGTCACGTCGGCGGCGCCGGCTCTCGCTTCGCGCCTATACTCAGCTGCGCGCGCGGAGGAGAGTCCTCTGCGTCCTGTCGCGGTGGCTGCCGAGCGCGTCAGTAAATAATGCGCAGCTGAGTGAATAATACCCACCAGAGACGCGCAGCAGGGAATAGTGCTACTCACTGCAGTGCCGGGGCTGCGGGGTCCCTGCCCAGGCGGCTTCTTCCTCCCTCCAGAGCTTGTGTGAGGAGCTGCTTCCGGATCTCGCGCGGCACGCCGCTGGCGCGAGGCCGCTGCACACCTGCAGCCCGGGGAAGCCGCGCTCCTGGGGGTGGGAAGCGCGCGAGAGAAACCTCCAGTCAGATTCTGAAGCTCCGCAGAGCAAGGCGGGCGGCGGGGATCTGTACAGTGCGGGCCGTGGGTGCATGTGTGAGAAATGCGGCAGCTCACCAGCACAACTGATTGCAAAGAGTCATGGCGATAGCCCGTGCAGGTAAATGAATCCAAACCCTGCTCATTCACCTCTGCCCATATGTGGGTTGAACCTACCACGTCTCGTTCACGTGGAGTGGGATGGTCGGCATCAAAAACGCGTACCATTCGCTCCTACCAATAAAAAGCGTCTTAAAGATATTCGGTTTGCAAAACGCAGCAGGAACGAGCCACCAAATAGGAGCTCAATGCACAAGGCAATCGAGCAGGAGAAAGTGGCAGGGAATGGAATGGACCTCGGTGGTTGGACGGAACGGTGTTTGGGGTTACTGGCAGGCAGGGGTCACAATTTACGTGGACGCCCACATTTTCTGTTTACTGAGCACACGTTAATAAGGTTCTGTACAAGTATGTGATATACATCAAATTCTTCCAATGCAATGCCGTAGATCCCAACTGAGCTGCAGCAGAGGGCCTCGAGCTCGCTGCAACATCTCCATGGATCAGAGCAAGTCTTTTAGAGGACACCTGCATTGCCTCTGCAAAACTCCCCGCTTGGCGCTCGCACATTTTGGCAAGTGAGCCAACGGATGCACCTGGATTGTCAAACGCCATGCCAGTCGAGAGAGCGTCCCTGCCCCCACACCAGCCAATGGCAAGGCCCCTCTGCCAAGCCCGGCGGCGGATGTCCACGGTCATTATCTTGAATTGACATTGTCTAGTCTAGCCCACATCCTCCGTTCTCTTCCTCTAAACACGCGGCTGCTTGCCCTCTAAAGCACTAGGATGGGGGCTAGGTCAAAAGGTAGATGCAGGGCCCATTCTAGGATTTGCAGGGCCAATGTGGTGTAAAAGATGCGTGGGACTAATTAGCCTAAGTATTAAGAGTACAGTGACCGCACACACAATGACAAAGGGGACCTGGCATGCGTCTTTGAAATTCAAGGGGATAATGGCATGCTAAATTACAAGTAAACAACACGATAAAGGTTACACTCCTATAAATATGAATGCTTGCTGACACGATCACTGCACGAGAGAGCTTTTTTTGGGTAGCAGACAGAAAACAAACAGGCCGATTCATGTAATTCCTCCCAAAAGTGTCGCACGCGGCTGGCGCACAGCGTGCCCGTGCGAATGTCTGCGCCAGCCGCGTGCGATAAAACCAATTCCCGCTCACAGCGTATTCATGGATTCTCGCCTCCAAAAGCAGACGTGGCGCAGAGTGGCTCAGCGACCCTGCAGCAGCGCCAGTTACGCCCCCAAGAACGCCCTCGCGCAAGGAAAAGCCATCGAGATCGCAAAACCATCGCAAAGGGCTGCGCCAACACTGTACCAGTTTACCGGACTGGCAAAAGCGGGGAACGCGTATTACGGGTGTCGGGAACACGCGAGCGCGAGAAGATTCACACGCGATCGGTCCAGGGGGAGCGTGTGCTTCAGGGGTGCACGAGAAGTCCTACACGCGAATGGCCTGGGTGCATGTATTCCAGGGGTGCGCGAGAAGTTCTACATGCGAATGGCCTGGGTGCGTGTATTCCAGGGGTGCGCGGGAAGTTCCACACGCGATTGGCCTGGGTGCGTGTATTTCAGGGGTGCGCGGGAAGTTCCACACGCGATTGGCCTGGGCGCGTGTATTTCAGGGGTGCGCGGGAAGTTCCACAAGCGATTGGGCTGGGCGCGTGTATTACAGGGACTCGCGGGTGGTTTCACACGCGATCGGGCCTGGGGGAGCGTGTGCGTGTATTTCAGGGGTGCGCGAGAAGTTCCACACGCGATTGTCCTGGGCGCGTGTATTTCAGGGGTGCGCGGGAAGTTCCACACGCGAATGGCCTGGGTGCGTGTATTTCAGGGGTGCGCGAGAAGTTCCACACGCGATTGGCCTGGGCGCGTGTATTTCAGAGGTGCGCGAGAAGTTCCACACGCGATTGCCCTGGGCGCGTGTATTTCAGGGGTGCGCGAGAAGTTCCACACGCGATTGGCCTAGGGGAGCGTGTGCGTGTATTTCAGAGGTGCGCGGAAAGTTTTACACGCGTTTTCAGCAGGGTACGTGTATTTCAGGGGTGCCGGGGAGTCCTACATGTGATTTGCCAGTGTGGGTCCTCCCAGGTGTTCCCTGTACACCCTCCACGGCCCCTGCAGGCAGCCCACACCACAGGGGACTACCCTGCATCCCTGGTCATGTCCCGCAGGCAGCCCACCCAACATGGGCATGCCCCCCAGCAAAGGCACATGTCTCCTTGCACTAATGATCACCAACTCATGTCCCCTTGCACCCCCACCCCCAGAATTGCGGGGCACCTGCCAGCAGGCCCCCACCCATGTCCAACTCATGTTCCCCACCACCCCCACCCCCCAGCAGTGCAGGGGCACCCTCCACCAGGCCCCCACCCATGTCTCCCACCACCCCCACCCCCATCATTGCGGGGCACCTGCCAGCAGGCCCCCACCCATGTCCAACTCATGTTCCCCACCCCCCAGCACTGTGGGGCACCTGCAAGCAGGCCCCCACCCATGTCCAACTCATGTTCCTCACCACCCCCACCCCCCAGCAGTGCAGGGGCACCCTCCACCAGGCCCCCACCCATGTCTCCCACCACCCCCACCCCCAGCATTGCGGGGCACCTGCCAGCAGGCCCCCACCCATGTCCAACTCATGTTCCCCCCCACCCCCAGCACTGTGGGGCACCTGCCAGCAGGCCCCCACCCATGTCCAACTCATGTTCCCCACCACCCCCACCCCCCAGCACTGTGGGGCACCTGCCAGCAGGCCCCCACCCATGTCCAACTCATGTTCCCCACCCCCCAGTACTGTGGGGCACTTGCCAGCAGGCCCCCACCCATGTCCAACTCATGTTCCCCACCACCCCCACCCCACAGCACTGTGGGGCACCTGCCAGCAGGCCCCCACCCATGTCCAACTCATGTTCCCCACCACCCCCAGCACTGTGGGGCACCTGCCAGCAGGCCCCCACCCATGTCCAACTCATGTTCCCCACCACCTCCACCCCCCGCAGTGCAGGGGCACCCTCCACCAGGCCCTCGCCCATGTCCCATCCATGCCCCCCTGCACCTGGGTCCCAACAATCCCCAATCATGTCCGTAATGGCCATCCTCCCCTGCCAAAAGACCCAACCAACTATCACATCCACCCACATATCAAAGGCAATTACATGTTACACACCCAATGTAAATAATGCAAATGAACACATGTCTGTCACACACAATGGCTGCAAGTGAATGTTAAAACACCCAACATGACATGCATGAAAGCAATGAGATGATACGACACATTGAAGGATGAAAATAAAAATGTATTGAAAATCAACTTGAATGGAAATGAAATGAGAAAAACCACAAAGCAAAACAACCAAAAGAAGATGAATGTCCATGAAAAAAATCCAAAAAATAAAAAAATCCATTGAAGAACTATTTACAAGATAATCCCGGGTCCATGAGCCCAACCAAATGAAACCTAACTATGACAACTAACTAAAAACTGAACTATATACAAAAATGTGGCGCATTGTCCAATCGCAACCAAATAAAAAAATAAATTAAAGGAAACCTAACACTAACTATATAACTATATACAAAGGCAGCGGGCTAGTCCGACGGCTCACTAGTTGTTGTCATGGGCCAGGGCATCATCAAACTCCTGTTCAATGGCTTGGAGGCGGGCATGTTCCCTGGCCCCGAGGTCCCGCAGGGATAATGCAGTGTCCAGCTCCAACTCCCTGCGAAGACCCTCGAGGCACTCAGCCCGCCTCGGCGCCCTCCGCATGGAGTCCTCCGCCCTGACCATTGTGAGCCGTTCCTCCTCTGCCCGCTGCCGCTCCGCACCTATCTGCTGGCACAACCGCTCCCACACGGGAGCCACTCCCATTCCAGGGTTCTCCTGCCCTCCGGCCGATGCCTGCACCCCTGATGTTGATGGCCCCGAGCCATGATGCCTCTCACGTTGAGCCTGCTGCTGCCTCCGACGCAACTGCCTGTGCCTGCACGACGGCATCCAGGCTGATGGAAACCACCGACGCCGTCGTGCACGTGCCCTGCCCGATGATGCCGTCACATCCTCCATCTGCTGGGGTTCACTTGCTGTGGTGTCCACCCCTGCTGGACCTCTGACTCCCGACTGTGGCAGGGATGGGATCCCCACCGAGCTGGCTGCATTGGTCAGGGCAGGTCCACAGGGGGCCCTGGTGGCATCTGGGCCGGAAGACGACAAGGAGAACGACTGGCGTATAGTCTCCACAGAGGAGGAGAGGGCCACCAGATTGGCCGACACATGCAGGAAACCCCCCGAACATGGACTCCCAATTGGGCCACGTCGGCACGGTGCTCTTCGTGATGACGTGCGTGCTCCTCCTGCGAAGCACGCACGGCATCACGAATCACAGCCGTGCGCATCGCGACCCCAATCAGGACCTTCTCCATACGGCCAGGGGTCCCCTCGTCCGCAGGTGGAGGGGAGTCAGATGACATGGACATCCCCTCTAACTGCGGACGGGCCTGGGACGGGGCATCCCTGCTGGTGCATGGTGGTGCACCCACAGGGTCAGGGCCAGTGGCATGCACAGGCCCCTCCACGGTGACCTGTGCTGCCCCCTGCCCCTGGACTGCACCACTTGCACCAGCAGGGATGCCCCCACCAGGCCCCATGTGCGCCTCAGTGGCAGCCTCCTCCTCTGTGGAAACCACCAACCTGGATGGCTCCTCACCGTCTACCGCCGTAGCAGGCCCCTGTGGGGGCTCACCCACCCCTTCCGCTGCAGCCGTGGGGGCATCCCCGCCGCCTTGCTCCACAGTACCGTCTCCGCCCTCTTCTTCACTAGCCGCTGCGTAGAGGGAGAAATAGAACACAAGCATCAGGGTACTGTACAATGGTCCCCTAGACAGGAAGCAATAGCAGATGAGTGCCACTGTCAAAGTACACTTCCATCATGTCACTCCACAAGACATGTGTCAGTCCAGGCAAAACACACACAGTGACAGTCATGGTGCATGCCATGGACATTTCCATACATGTCCAATGGACTCTCGAAACATACAATGTAATGGTACTCACATGCATCATGGGTCATGCCTATCACATGCACACACTTCACCTCAGTCACATCCATCTGGCCCCGTACACCCCAATCACAGTACATACAAGGATGACTAGGCTGCATCAGTGAATCTGTAAATCGTCACAGACATGTGTCATGCATCCATGGCATTCACAAGTCACAGACACGCAGGTCAGGCACACAGACATGGATACCATATATGTACCTGGCATCAGCACCCATCCCTCACCCCCACCCATGTCCAGGAACAGAGACTGCCATGCTCTCATGTGTGCAATCTGCATAGGGCTCCCCATGTTGCATTTAAACACATGCAACAACCGTGCAGTTCACACATTACTGGTCGCACATGCATTACCATGATGTCCCTGCACACATACATGTGTACATGGCCTATGTCACACATGCAGGCAAGTATCAGACAACCAGCACACTGCAACATGCCCTGTCTCACACAGCAATGCTTGGCCACTTACCGCTCAACTCCAGACGGGTCTCCCTCTCAAGGACCTGGGCGTGGAGCTTTGGGTGTACGCGTTCCAGGACCCTCATCTGGATGGAACTCATGCGGCCCCGGCCCCCCTCCACGAGGCGCCAGGCCTTTATGAGGGTCCTGGACCTCAAGTCCTCCCAGCGCTTCTTGACCTTCTGGATGGTGCGGGTTGCCACCCCCTCCGCGTTGATGGCAACCACACAGTCGGCCCAGATCCTCTCCCGTCCTTCCTTGTTGGCGCGGGACGATCTGAAGAGGGCATCATACTGCCCCAGGACTTGCTCCACCAGGACACCAACTTCGGTGGCAGTGAAGCTGGTGCCCCTCTGGCCGGGGGTTGCCACTGGTGCCAGATGTTGATGTGCCCGACATGGCAACCCCAGGGGCAGGAGTGGGTGGGCAACTGGGTCCTGGGGCTGGGCTGTGGAGCGATGTTATCCGAGTCGGGAGTCTTCTGTTCCAGCAGGGGTGGACACAGCAACTGGACCCCTGCAGATGGCTGATGTGCAGGCACCAAATGGCAGGCCACGGTGGCAGCAGGCAGGCAGGCAGGCAGCAGCAGATGGCACGTGGGAGGCTGCTCGAGGCACTGGGGGGCAGTGATTCGGCCTTCTGGGCAGGAGCGTGGTCTTCCGTGTGTTTTCGCGTGGCCAGCTTGATACGGAGTGATTTGGCACGTGAAAATCCTGCACGTCAGCGTGAAATTCGAGGAAAGGGCCTTAGCGCGTCAGCACACGTACGCGATTTAATTGGACCAAAGGCCCTTACAGCGTAAGCGCGTCTGCGGCATTTCGCGCACGGGCGTTGCCCTGGCAGGGCTTGGAGATCCCGCGTGCCTTTACACTGCTCTGTACGTGCTTTTCGTGCGGTGCGTGTGTTTTCCATCCGTTGGGGTTCACACGCTATTACTTCACAGCGGGTGTTGGCTACGCGTTCTTCTACACGCAAGGCAGACGGTGAGTGGTACCCCGCTCCCCCCCAGGCCCGATCGCGTGAAAAACTTCACACGAACCCCTGGAATACACGCACACGCTCCCCCAGGCCCGATCGCGTGTGAAAACACCCGCGAGCCCCTGGAATACCCGCACGCAGCCCAATCACGTGTGGAACTTCACGCGCACCCCTGAAATACACGCACACGCTCCCCCAGGCCCGATCACGTGTGTAAACACCCACGAGCCCCTGGAATACACGTACCCCGCTCCCCCAGGCCCGATAGCGTGTGAAAACACCCGCGAGCCCCTGAAATACCCACACGCAGCCCAATCGCGTGTGGAACTTCACGCACACCCCTGAAATACACACACACGCTCCCCCAGGCCCGATCGCGTGTGTAAACACCCGCGAGCCCCTGGAATACACGTACCCCGCTCCCCCAGGCCCGATCGCGTGTGTAAACACCCGGGAGCCCCTGAAATACACGCGCCCAGGCCAATCGCGTGTGGAACTTCACACGCACCCCTGAAATACACGCACACACTCCCCCAGGGCTGATCGCGTGTGGGCCTTCTCGCGCGTTTAGGACTTTGGCGCACATTTTTTTCCTGCGCAGGGACGCTACCGCCTGCTTTCGTGTGGCGGACATGTATGGGCCTGTGCGCGTCTTTGGCCATGCGCTGTTTTTCCCTATTCGATTCCATGAATACGTGTTGTAGGCGAGCGTGTGGGCGTTCTGCGCACTTGCCTCCTGTACTTCCCCCATGACGCCCACATTTTCACGAGTTGTTCCCCATTCTGCGTGTGACGCCCCGTGTTACTCCTACTTTTGTTATGTGCGCCGCGCTATGTGCGAATTCGCTGTGGCCTTATCGCACGGCGTTCGATGACCTGTGCGCCAGCGTGCGCCGCGCACTTTTTCAGCGCACATCCCACATTTCGCCCGTGCACGGACTTCCATGAATAGATGTGCAATGTTTTCTGTGCGATAATCGCACTTGCACCGCGATAATCGCACTTGCACTGCGATTTTCGCTATTTCACTGCGAATCGCACGTTTTCGCACGCGTGCGCCGTTTTTCGGCACACGTTGATTCCATAAATCGGCCTGTAAATCACTTGTAGTGGATCTTTTTGGCAGACAAGGCACAGTGAGAATAACGTGATTTGTCCAAGAATACACACATTAGTTAAGTGGTGAAGCTGGGATTTGAGACAAAACAGCAACTTGACCACACATCTGCCAAGCTACAGTTATTTCGATATGCATCTTTGGCGTTCAAGAATGATTTGTCCACTTTGACAGGGTGCAACTTTATTGTCGGGCACATTTCCCTTGTCTTGTATTAGGCACAGATTTGGCTAGCTATCTGGGGTATTGGGGGGGATTTACACAAGAACAATAAACCCATTACAGCTACGATCTCCGAAACACTGAAACTTATTAGGGTCTTGTGGGAAGCAATGTTTACTCCAAAAACCATCACTAATAAAAAAAAAAAAAAAAAAACGTTCCATATAAATGCTCTGCCGTGAGTGTGAAATAGTAAGTGTTTTTGCGAGGCCCCACTGGGACCTGCAGCATGGGGTCTGCTGGGCCACGAGGGAAGAGGGTTAGAAGGAGTCTCGTGGTGCAGGGTTCCCATGCCTCGAGGCCGCACTGGCAGAGGCGCCTTCCTTTGAGATATGACTGCAATCTGTAGGACGCACGCAGGCCCTAGAATTGGCGGCGTCAGCCAACTCGTATTTTCCTGCTTCAGAGGTGCAGACAGTTTGGAGGATCATTTCGTTGCATCGCAAGATAGCTTCTATTCGGGGGGCGAGGAATATATGCCAGACACAGGTATGAGTGCAGTATACAAACTAAGCCATTATTGTTAATATTTTCATGTGTTATTGTTAGTTTTAACAATCTTGTTAGGGAGTATTTTAACATTGATTAAACCGGAACACACACAACATTTGGCTATAACCACAACCCTATGGTTAAGTTGTACTTCACTTAGGAAGCACACTTTTTCAGATGCCTAGAACTTCGGTGCTGTTTTTACAAACCTTTCCCAAAAGAATAGATCAGGCTGACTTTCTTTTGAAAACTTTGAGGTCTTGACAAGAGGGGAGGCAATGTTATTGGGGGTGTCAAAACGTTTGTCTCCCATTTACTTTCTCATGAGGGCATTGTCGGACCTGACCTAAAGCCTGAACGCCCAATTTGTGGCACACTTTCAGAGAAGTTGGTTCTAAAAGCGTGCTTTCGTCGCCAGGCTTTTGACGCAGTTCGAAGCCCACAGGCTAGCTCTCTCTCTCGGGCCTAGTTTGTTGGGATACTCTTGGCCAGTAGATCTGCAATAGAGTAAAGTGGCCACATTGGGTGGCTCGTGGGTGCCTGGGACGGTCACTAGACGTAGCCACAGCCAATGTTCAGTGGCGAGCGTAGGTTGATTTGGAGTGACCGAGGCATGACCCAAAGTGGCCACTATCCTTGCCCAGTGGGTTTGTGATAGCCAAAGGCTGCAGCACATGGCTTGCGGGTGTTGGGCCATGGCCAAATAGGCCCATGCAATGTGACCACTCACTTTAGCCACAGGCCATGAACAGAGGTGGTTTGAGGCTGTCCATAGGAAAACACCCAAAAAGACAGAGGTAGAAAAGACCGAATCTCAAAAAACCGAATTTGGTATGCCCAATTTGAATGCATATATATGTGGGGGAGGTAAAGTTAATAAAAAATGTGGAGGGGTAAGGGGGATCCGGGGGGTGGTCTCCCCTGCATATATAGGCGGTCAAAGGGGGAGAAAAATAATCTGTCTTTTGAGATTCGGTCTTTTCTACCTCGGTCTTATCACAGTAATCACAGGTTTAACCTAAGCTGGTAGATGGTAATTTAGCAACATACTTCATTTTGGCTCATTGGTCATGCGTACGTGCCAACATTAGTTTCGGCTCATACATGGTGCGTTAGCACAAGAATTAGTTTTTGCCCATAAATGGCTGCTTAGCGACACAAATATTTTCTGTTCATAGCTGGTTCTTTATCTCCACAATTAGTTTCTTCTCATAGGCGGCGCTTCAGTGCCACAATCATTTTTGGTTTCTAGGTGGTGCTTAGTGTTGCAATAAGTTTGGGGTCATGGGTGACTCGGGTGCCCCAATTAGTTTTGTCGCACAGTTGGCGCCTTACCGCAACCTAGTGAGGCTATATACTTTTGTATTTTAGTCTGCGATTTTACACCACAATTCATTCCGACTCATAGTGGCACATTAACGCTGTCAATAGTGGCTGTGCAATTGTGTGTAAATACATGCTTTAGTTTAATCATTAGTTATGCCTAACGCAGTAACGTGTGACAAGGATATGATTATAGATGCATGGGTGATGTCATGCTACAATCAGCAGACACTGAAATTCATGGCAGGTGGATGAGGTCAGGGAAGTGTCCGGATGCTGCATTCCTCTGACAGAGCACTGCTCCTTCAGCCATTAACGATGCCCTGCTGGCCTCTCAGCCTGGAACATGGGAGGCTGTCTGTGCAGTACAGCGAGTTACCTTTAGGAAAAGCAAGGTTGGTGGCTTTGCCAGTGCGTTTTTATTGTATGCCAGAGTGTAGTATTCCATCACTACCCTCCTTCCTGCACAGCAGGGGTGATTTGGTTTAGGATGAAGCCATCTGCCGGTAACTTAATAGTTCGATTTCTGGTGGAGCCTGCAATCAAAATGGCGATTGCAGAACCCAACTCGAGTAATCTAGCAGCAATGTAATGCGCGTGGTCTTGTATAGTGCCCATCTACTATTGGCAGCCTTGCTGCATGTGGCTCGGTAAGAGAAAATGGGGGTGGGGTTCATTAGTGGTTCAGTGGGAGAGGAAGGTGCTAAACCTGTGGTGTAGATGGCAGACAGAGGTACCCTGTTAAAAAGTCAGTCCTCTTTCTATTGGCTCGACAGAGAAACTTAGGAGTATGTTATCTATAGGGAAGAGCCCAGGATTGGATAAAGGCCATGCTTTGGGCCTGCTTAGCAGCTGATGTGGGAGTGTGAGATAGGGTTAAAGAGGAAAGCTTAGCCCTCGGTTAATGTTGATGTGTTAAACAGCCAGGACTTTGATGGCCGTCTTTGTGTGTCAAGTTTAATGCAGTAGGAGAAAGTGTGCCGAAAGAGGCGGGCGACTATCTGAATGGGACAGAATGGGAGTGAATGGAAATGCCCATCGGCTAATACATTTGTTACGGATACCCCTATTTCATATTATGGAGTAAACGAGCCTGCAAACCCTAGACAAGGAGAGGTGGAGGAGGGTGCCGGGAGGAGGGCCCGAAAAGGTTGCTTGGGAGGTAGCTCAGCAAGTTGAACACTTCATTCTGGGATCTGCGTGGAAACTGCCATCAGTGGCTTGAATCCTGGTGGGACCCACTCAGCCCTTCATCTGAATGCACTTACAAAAGAGCAGGAATTAATTGTGAATCACTTTGTAAAAACGGCATTGCTTGAAGTCGCATCTAAACGGAATTGTAAAACATTTATTCGAAATATATTGGCTAAACGTTTTAGCAACAGCACGAGGAGGAGTACGAGAAATAAATCAATACTCCCTGGAGTACGAGAAATCAATCAATACTCCCTGGTCTGCAAGTGCACCCAAGAGCCTCATTACTTTCAGCGGCCTGGGCACTGGGCCCTATATATCCTGTTTATGCCTATTCCACAGTTACTCCGCCCAGTATTTTTCCCATTCTACAACTCCTCCATCACCTGGTGTACTCTCAAACCATCACCTCTGTACATTGGAAATGACCCCTCTCTGGAAGACATTTCTGGTAGAAAGGTTTTCCTAATTGCTCCAGACACACACATGCCTTTATCAGCCTTTTGAAGCACTATACCCCAGCGCAAGCAGCCAACATAAATGCCAGTCGAAAAGAACAGACTATTCTAAACATAGTGCCAGAATACATGATGCCCGTCATAATCCCTTCGTCTCACACCAACCTACCAGTGACGCCCAGGAAAGTAAAAACACCATATTTGCTGCGGTCATGTGCAGGGTCTGCTCAGTGTACCAGGGTGCAGCCAGTCACAGCAGGCTAAGGCTAAATGCCAGGGTTGCTCCCATTACAATTGAATGCTGAACATGCCTGGGATTTGCCAGTAAAAGGCTCCCGGCATATTGAGGCCCACCATTCCATCAACAACATTGGGGTGCATAGGGGTGATATCTGAGACATTTGACGACCTCTTAATAATGCCGCCTCTGCACCCTGGGTCTCTTTTGCGGTAACCTATATTATTTCCAAATGTTCCCATAGGAAAAGGGTTGGGCTTGGGTTGGGCTTGCTGAAAATGTGTAATACGAGGCCCCATTTGCTGGATTCCTGTATGAACCCGCTTAGAAAGGGCACCAAGCTAGAACATTCTTTGTATTGTGAGCAAAGAAATTAAACCATGTGTCCAAATATTGTGAGTTTCTAGAGGCTGGTTCTTTCCTTCAAGCCGGAGCACTGGGGAGGGTCTAGGAAGGGTTTGGGGAGGCAGGTTCAGCAGGTCGGTGCCCTTGAGAGACCACACTAGTCTCACCCTTAAGCCGAACTCCAAGCGCGAGGAAATGGGCCGGTTCCTGAGCAATTGTGCCTTGAAATCTTGTAGAATAGTGGCTCGGCATGGCCCTTGCCTTTGGGTTCAATGACATGTGCTACCTGGAACCCAGGGTGATGCGGAACAAAGAACAGTCAAAGGGAAACAGAAGGCTGAGAAGCAGCATCGGCCGCTTTTATCAGGCTGCAAGTTTTTCTTGGGGTGGTGGGGCTAACAAACATCTCATCTTAAATGGATCAGGTAACACCAAACAGAGTGGGCACCTCAAAGGTTTCCAGAAACGTAACCATGATCCAGGTAGGCGCACCCTAAACTGCTTCCCTTGTGCTGCCGCCCCCCAAACGTTATGATGGACATGAAGAAGCAAGGACAGACATAGCACGTCTCCCAGTTCCCCCATGAACCTCTCAAGCCCCCATAATGGCACCGATTTTGAGGGGGGAGGATTATGGGGCATTGCTCATTACTCGATGGCCCAGTTGAAGTAGTGGATGAGGTCAAGGCGGCCCTCACTTCAAATGCAACACAGTGGTATGGTGTTGTATATTGGTAGTAGCGTTTTCCGACATGCTTCATACAGTTAACTTCATGTGCATGTCATCCAGTTTGTATACGGCACCCTGCCTGCATCCGCGTGTGATAGAAAGTTTGTATTGGAAACCCCTGCGGGGTTCTTATGGAACGTGGAGCGTAGCAGATGAGTGAACGGGTGGCTGATGGAGTTGGATGCAGTGCAAGGCGCTGGGTCATTTATATAAATAAACGTATCCTTGTTCATACCTGAAAGGACTCCAGAGATACTTCATTTTGGTGACGAGGATTGACCCGGCGCTAATATCCACGACGGAGGAGAGAGCTGATGCTCCGGACCGAAATGTAATTTTCGTCGGTGCTGATTCGCTTGACGAGCTGTGCCTGAGGTAATGAGGCATTGGGGTGCCCATACAAGTGTAGTGAAGGCAGCACTCACGGTGGAATCCAAGGACTTTGGAAGGCACGTACACGAAACGTATCGTGTTTTGGCCCCGAACTTTAGAGGAAAGGACACTCCAAAACATCGCAGACATCACGTTGCGTGACGCCATTTTGTCTTGATCGAGGAAGTCCGGCAAGAATTTTGCTGGCACGGTTCTTCCTCGTCCAGGTACTTAAAAAAATAAAATATTTCTTGAATTTGATTCAGCCAAGCTAACTTCAATCACAAGTGAAAGTGATCAGTTGGAAGTAAATTGTAGACACTGTTAAGGACAGGAGATTAAGCAGTGGCTATTAAATTGTAGACACTACCAAGGACAGAAAAAAAAAAAAAAAGATGGCCATGCAGGGTATCAGTATTCAGCCACCCGCGAGTTTCCTCCCAACTCCAGGTCAGCCTATAGTGGTATGGTCAGAATGGAAAGAGTCCTGGATAAATTACATCCAGACAGTAGAACAAAAAGGATTGACATCTCACAAGAAGAAGCTTGTATTACTCCATGCATTAGGTTCAGAGGGTCAGAGGAAGTATGGAGAGCTTCCAGAACTAACTGTGGATGAAGCAGGTGATAGTGTTGAGCACGATAAAGCTTTGAGACAGCTGGATAAATACTATGCTCCAGAGACAAATGTGGCAATCAACAGATACAATTTTTATACGAGAACCCAAAAGAAGCAAGAAAGTATAGAATAATATGTCTCAGCTTTAAGGTTATTTGCCCGCACATGTCATTTTGGACATGGAATCACCCTAGATGAATTCATTAGAGATCAGATCATAATTCATACCAGAGACTCACTGATACAAGACAGGTTGTGGATGGCTGGGCACCCGTCTCTACCAGAGACTATTGCTATCGCGAAAAGGATTGAACACAGCCAGATGAAATGCAAGAAACAAGAAGCTACTCAGAACATGTTGCCAACTAGCAACAGGAATATACAAGCGGTAGAAGACCAAAGTCTAGTGAATGCAGTACGCACCAGGGAACGGTCTGAAATTCTTATGAATAGAAGCAACAAGACCAAAGGATCGGAAAACAAGGAAGTGAGAGGGAATTTCTCTAAAGAAAGATTTTGGACAAAGACTGAGTCCAGAGTTCAACCTCCACAGACAATAGATGGGGATGGGTGTTTCAGTTGTGGTAGATTAGGCCATTATGCCTACTCCAGAAATTGCTCTGCAATTGGACAAAAATGTGGAAATTGCGGGATGAAGGGACATTTTGCGGTTACTTGCCGATGGAAAAAGAGAGTGTCAGCAATACAAGAGGAAGATGATGAATCTGATGAAGAGAGTGTTCGTAATTCATGAACCATCTGGAGGGGAGTCTAAGTGCCCAAGTCGTGAAGTCATTATAGATAACTGGAAATTGAAGGTAAAAGTTGATAATTGTTCACCTTTGACTATCATTACAAAAAAGACTTGGCAGAAACTTGTTGCAGAAGGTCTCGGGTGCAATTTGAAGGCATCGGACATAAAGAATCCAGGTGGATTCGAAGGATCAAAGATACAGATCGTAGGCTGGTTCTTCGGCATTATTCAGTTCAAAGATAGGCGTGCTCAAGTAAAGGTGTATGTGGCTGAAAAGGGAGTGAATGTAATAGGTTGAAGGGATCAAGCAGCGCTAAGAATAAGACTGGATCCGTGTGAGGAAGAACAAATACTGATTGTAAACAGTAGTAGTGAACAAACAAAGAAAACAGAGTCGAACCCAGATGATGTCTTTCAAGCAAGTTTAGGATTGCTGCAGAATTTTGTGCATAGAATAAAACTTAAACGAGGAGCACTACCAGTGACAGACACTAAAGCCAGGCCAATACCTTTCGCTGCAATCGATAAGGTAGAACAAGAATTAGGAAGACTGGAAATGGAAGGGGTAATTGAAAAGATTGAATCATCACAATGGGTGAGTCCCATTGTTGTAGCCATAAAGAAAAATGGAAAACCAAGGATATGTGTGGACTTGAGAGATGTAAACAAAAACATCATCACAGACATATTTCCTTTTGCCAATAATATCAGAGATGCTGAATAGTATTGGAGGAGCAGATACGTTTACCACGTTAGACTTATCGAGCGCATACCATCAAATATCGCTCACAGAGGACTGCAGAGATATTACTGTGTTTATCACGCATTTTGGTTTATATAGGTACAAGCGGATGCCTTTCGGGGTGGCCTCCACAGCAGCAGTGTTCCAGAGAGTTATGACACATGTTTTGAGAGGTTTAGCTGGAGCTTTAGTATACTAGGATGATACAATTGTTTTTGGCAGAGGTTCTGACGAACATGACAGAAGGTTGAATGAGGTGTTATCGAGGTTGGATGCCAGTGGTTTGAAAGTGGAGCAGAGTAAATGCAAGTTCAAAATAAAAGAAGTTGAGTATTTGGGACACATTGTAAATGGAAGAGGTTACAAGCCCAAGATGGAGGCCATGAAGGCAATCAAAGAGTCACCTGATCCCACCAATAAGGATGAGCTCAGGTCGTTTCTTGGTTTGTGCGAATATCACAATAAGTTTGTGAGAAATTTCACCAGTGTTACTGAACCTTTGAGGAAACTACTGAAAAAGGATGCGAGGTTTGAGTGGGATGATGAGTGTAAAAAAGCAGTAGAATGTATCAAAGCAGGCATTTGTGAGCTGTAGAATTGGGAGGGTTTGTATTTGGAAAACAGACTAGAGTCACGGTGGGTGCCAGTGGGAGTGGTTTAGGAGCGTGTTGTCACAGATCACAGAAGATGGTCATGAAAAAGTCATAAATCACGCATCAGAGCAATTTCTGATACTGAAAGCAGATATTCAGTTATTGAAAGAGAAATGTTAGCCTGTTTTTGGGCAGTTAATTACTTTAGGAAATATCAATGGGGAAGTAAATTGGTAGTACAGACAGATCACAAACCATTAGTTGAAGTGTTTATTGTACGTGGAATGTGTAGAGCTTCTCCCAGATTGGCCAGATTGAGTCTCAGATTACAAGATTATCACTTTGTAGTAAAGTATGTTCTGGGAAAGAGGAATGTGATAGATGATTTTTTTGTCTAGGTTACCCTTAGTGGATAGTGACGTTTACTTTGATGAAGATAGTGAGGTGGTAGCAACAGTTTTTGAGGTGACATCGAGGGAAACATGGTTAAGTGAACTTTCCACGGATGAAACTCTACTTAATGTTATGAGGTATACCAAATCAGATTGGCCTGAAAAGAGGTTGGTTGATGACGAGTGTGCTAAGTTCTGGGAAGTCAGAGAAGAGTTCTCTATAGAAGATGATCTTTTAGTAAGAGGGGACAAGTTAATTCCTCCACAGGTTTTACATAAGGAATTAATTGAAAAGGCTCATCAAGGGCATACAGGTATTACAGGGATAAAAAACAATGTAACGGCGAAATATTGGTGGCCTGGTACGGATTTAATGGTTGAAAGGTTTGTCAGGGATTGTTGGCCATGCCAAAATAGTGACAAAAGCTGCAAATGTTATAAGTTGGAACCTATTAACATGTCAAAGGTTGAAGCACCATGGGACAGGTTAGGTATTGACATAGTGGGACCATATGGAGATTTAAGGCAAGAAGGTAAGTTTTTGATTATGTTGGTGGACTACTACACAGGGTGGTTGAAGGTCAAGTTAGTGAGTTAAGTTGATTCTAGTGAAGTAATAACATTTTTGCTGCACGTTTTTAGAAGGGAGGGATACCATAAAGTTATAATTAGTGATAATGGAGTACAGTTCAGAAGCAAAGAAATTAAGGATTTTGCTAAGCATTCAGGGATTGATTGGAGATTCTCAGCGTATTACCACCCTCAAACCAACAGTTTGGTGGTGAGGTGCAATAAAGTCAAAGTAGAGACAGTGGAACAAGCGCAGAGGAATAATATGCCTGTAGATGAGGCGCTCAAGGAGAAATTATGGAGCAGCAGAGTCTCTGTCAGGAGGGACACAGGAAAGTCTCCATTTGAGATGATGAGAGGCAGAGTGCCTAACACTTTGCTCAATCCTGTTTGGGTCCACTATAGGAAGAAGAGAGGGTATGATAATAATGTAGATGGTAACAAGGAAGAGAGTGTTCAGAAGAGCAGGTTGAAAATTGTCCCGGCTGATTTTGTAAGAATCAAAAAAGGATGCAATGTAAGAAAAGGTGAGTCTAAACACTCCAATTGTATGAAAGTAATTGAAGTGTTCAGAAGGGCTGTTAAGGTTTGAGGTGGGTCAGTTTGGAATTTGGATAGGATCAGTAAATGGAACTGAAGGAGTGAAGGTACTGTGGAAGAATGGATGAAGAAGAGAGATAACAGAAGAGCTATCAAACTATTTGAGGATGATTCACGCTCAGAACATGGCGGTGTGAATGACCAACAAGGAAGTGAGGTGGGAGAAGTGTATGTACATCGAGAAGATCCTACTATTGATGTTGAGAGTTGTTCGGGGTACAAGAGTTAGGAAACTGCCTGTATGGTCTAGGGATTATGTTATGGAAAAGTAATTGTCTTTCTCTAAACAATATTTTGTTTCGGGGTCTAATATAATTTGAGAAATGTTGTTTAACATGTTTTTTTTTATTGTTACCAAGTTATATTGTTGCTGTTTTTGTTGTTGTTTTGTTTAGTTTTTGTGTGTTTTTTAAAACAAGGAGGGGGCTAGTGTTGTATATTGGTAGTAGTGTTTGTTGACATACTTCATACAGTTAACTTATTGTGTATGTCATCCTGTTTGTATACGGCACCCTGCCTGCATCCGCGTGTGATAGAAGGTTTGTATTGGAAACCTCTACCGGGTTCTTATGGAATTTGGAGCGTAGCAGATGAGTGAACGGGTGGCTGATGGAGTTGGATGCAGTGCAGGGTGCCGGGTCATTTATATAAATAAACGTATCCTTGTTCATACCTGAAAGGACTCTAGAGATACTTCATATGGCAAGCAGAGGCGCAATAAGAACGCAAACTAACACAGAGGCTGGAATGGCGTGCACTCTTATTACGTTTCACAGCCACACAACCTGAATAAACAGTTGCAGCTCTGTTGGAAGCAGCTCTGTTGGAAGTTATTGGAAAGAAACTTGCGTTAAGCTGGCAATAATGGCACCGATGACCGGCTGGTTGAGCGCACAATGTACTACAATTCCCAATGCACGTCATGTTGGATTAAATTAAGCCTCCCGTCACAGCACTTGTGTGTCCTTGGGGGACTACATCTTTTCGAACAGGCAGGGGTATGTGCACTCATCACGGCAGTGAGAAATGTCCCCACAGGGCTCCCCGCCAAGTTATGTTGCATTCTGTTGACACTATTCCATAAAGTGAAATGTACGAATGATCACGTTCAGGAGCACTGCTACAGTGCCACAGAACACTGCATCCAACCCAAGAAACTTCAGCACCTTCTAATGGCCATGTATGGCGGAAGCAGTAAAAACAGGTGCCATTTCAAAGATCTCTTGTTTTTAAAATCATTCCCTAATTAGGAGTTGGGCCTGCATTGGGATAAAAAACTGCCTGGAGTATGGTGTAATAAGAAAGTACTGCATGGGGTAATATCCCATGTTCACTCCATAAAGCACTGCCTGTGTACCCATGCAGTAAGTATCACTTGCAAGGTGAACTCATAATTAGGTGGTATTTAAACTACTACATGTGATTACCATTTCAGCCATTCTCCTTACAAGGCCTTCCAAGTCTATGTCCAAGTTTGACTTTGGTGCCCACAACCATCACCTTCAAAGAAAGGGGTGGGGGAGATTTGAAGTGCAGCATCTGATCACAATGGCCTGAGGGGCGTGGGGTGCGGGAGGGCTGGAGAGTTTTTAATGCTGCATGGAGCATCCAGTTCTGTTCATGCTCAGAAGAATTTAGTTGCTGAAGGGAGGTAAAGGGTGTGCCACGACCCCCATTTAGCATGGTCATACATGACATCCTTATCCATTCCATTCTGGGGGCACTGGTCCTGTCCTGGTTGTAACTATCATAATGGGCAATCTGGTACAACAAATCCCAGAATGCAAATTTAAAACCAGGACTGGACTAGTGCCTCCCGAATGCAATGGCTAATGTTGGCATATATGCAGGGATTGAAATTAAGATTTGATAAGAAGGAGCTAAAAGCAGCTCCTGGGTATCCAGCATTAACAAGTGACCTGGAGCTACACTTAGGAAACCAAGAGTTACTACACAGTGTTCTGCAAATCTAGTGTCCACATAAGATTCAAACGTATAATTGTCTCTCTTATTTATGTCCAGTTATGCTTTAAACGTTGTATAGATGTGTCTTAATGTTTATTTATACATTTTCCTGTGGGGTTTCATGGCAGTCCTAGAAGTCATAACCGAAAGGCCAGGTTAGGACTCTACTGCGAAATACATTGCACCCTGAAAAAAATGACATGCCAGCCAAAACCTTAAGGCAACAAAGGGGCCTAATAAATGCAGAGTGTGTGTCTTGCTGAAAGTGACACAAGGAATATTGTTAAAAGAAAATGCCCATTCTGAATGACAAAAGGAAAGGGCAGCTTGTCAATCCCAGCTGCCATATACAAATACTGGAAGTGCAACGCAAGAGAAAGATATTAATGCAGAAAGGCCTCGCATGTGCATTGAACAGTGATATCAAGATGCAAGTTATTAAAATGAATATGTTATTGAAAAGGCTATTTTCTTGCAAATGCAACATGTAAATCCCTTATGAGCCCAAGAAAAACATGCCTCTAGTTGCTGGGCAGACTTCTCAAGTACCCCCCCACCCGCCTTTGCAAGATCTGTTTGACTCTGTGAAAGCCCATTGCTTTGAAGCCTAGCAGATGGGATCGGCTTTTGTGCGACAGGAATGTATGGTGGGCTGCATAAACAGAGGCTGCTATCAAGTGAAGCTGAACTTTGTAAAATACCCCATATTCATGGAATTGTGTGGACTGCACCTGCCATGACTGGGGGAAGGGGGAGTGGTGGTCTGCTATTAAGAGGGTAGGAAATGGAGAAATGAAACTGAGCAAATCTATGTATAAATATATGGCCATAGACTTACATTAGAAATGTTATTTTACTTAATACCTTTGGAACCATGATACTTACAGGGTCTGGGCAGATGTCATTTTAAAGCTGATTTCAAGGCGGTGTTGGTGATATGACTTTCATTCAAATGGTATTTGCAGAATTTTAGTTACAACATAAAAGGTGTTTCCAGCTTCCCCCAGAAATGCCCTGAATCTGAAAGTTGGGAAGCGGATATCTTATTAAATTAGCTATCTGGGTCGAAAATGTCACATTCCTGACTACGTTAATTTTTGCATAAAGGTCAAAATAACATAGCACGCACATGAAATAACTTGCCAAACAAAAGTAAGTTCCACATATCAGTCATGATTATGGAAACATTCATATCTACATATTATGGCATTTATTGGTAAATTACCCATTTTTGCAATGTAGAGATATTTTGAGTTCAATAACCGACATGTTTTAAAAAATATAAATGAAGGGGTGTACCTCTTCACATCATTTCCATCATAGAACTCTTGGGGCTATGGGCAGAGAGGGGTTGATTCTTGGGAGGAGGAAGAGAGGATAATCCTCCAATGAAAAGGTTAGAGCTAATAAACTGACATCTCCTAACTTTAATCTAAGTGGAGGTGTGACTTCTACATTAAAAAGCCCTTGCTCTATGACGAAAGGGATGGACAGACACAGAAAAACCTTCCTAAAAACCATCTTGGAGGGAGAGCTGCTAAACATCTTTAAGGAGGCGTGCTTATATTCCATCTAGATGAATCCTGAGACAGCTGCCTGAACAAACTTTGTGGAGAAGCCTTAATATTGATGGAGAGTTAACCTTGCATGGGAGACAGAAACTGGAAAAGCCAAAAGCTGACTGGTTCCTATTATTAAGGAGACCAAAATGAAGAGGGATGGATGCTGGTGACTATCTTGGACAGAAGCCTTTGACTAGACCGCTGCTGTCCCCAAAGAGGAGCCCTGCCGTCTTTCCTGAGTGCCCAAAAACAGAGATTTCCAATGTAAGTATATTTATCCAAATGACACAAATGTGTGGGGGATCTGCCTTCCTTAATATCTTCCCTTAATAGAGGGTGGGGGCAGTGGTGGCTGGTGACTTTGAAAGGTGGTGGGGCATACATTTTGCAGGGCGAATTTGCATGCGAATAAGCGCAGCGAGCAAGCCAGACACACATCAAGTGGAGTGTGCAGGGGGGTTCTCCCCCATGACAATTTTGGAAAAATGGCTTTGAAAAGGTGTAATTTAATGTCCAAACCCACACAAACATGACCTAAAAAGCATTAGGTGTTAGGTACTAATGGTGGTACATTACTCTTGCGTGTGCAATGGTACACCCAATCCACTCTTGCATCTGGCAATGCCACACCCTGCCCCTAATCTTAATGTAGCAGTTTCAGCTCCATGGCCCTCATCTCTCCACTTTGTTTCACCCTCCATGCCCTTCCTCAACTGCAGTGCTCTGGTGCACAGCCTGTCTCTGTCCCCTGCTACCTGGCGCGCCCCCTAGTCCTCCTCTCTAACCAGCATTTTTGTTATCCTTCTACTGCTGCTGTCCCCTCAGCAACATGTTTTATTCTTTTTTACATTTTCTTTCCTTCCTAAATGTGCATTTTTTCCTAAGCATTAATTTAACTCTATCAAATGCTTAAAGCCCTACCATCAGGTGCCAGAAGCATGTTTAACTGATTCCATATGTGGAGTCTGAAAAATGTTCGGTAACTGCTTTGTAATAGTTCCGAAGTTAATTGCCCATGAGTTTAGACCTAATATTAAAACAATGGTAATTTGTAACTGTTAAAATAATACCTTAACTACTACCCCTTTTGCACATGGCCCTTTACCGTGGCCTTTTAAAGGTGTTCCGCGCTTACCGCATGCCCTCTCAGGGCAGCAAAATATATGTGAATCACACAGACACGTTATAATGATACCTTGCCCGGCATTTGTAATGGAATGACAGACATGCCATTTTGACGATTGTGGCTACTAATTGGGTTTGCCTCTGTGAAGCAGGGCTGCATTCCCTTGAAGAAATATTTCCTCCCCGGACATGTATGTTTTGCTGCTCTGGTTTAACCCTGTCCTACCTGTTACGTGGCACCATGTCATGTGCAACCTCCTCAGCAAGTCCAGCATTGACAGATTTGGTTGCCTTAGGTCACCCAGTTCTTTTAACAGAAACACAGCACAAAAGGAACAACAATTCACGCACAATCCTGTTTCTAAATGCTTTACAAGAGTGGTGGAATATACATGAGCAAACCTGCGAGTAGGAAGTGGGGACATGAAAAGAGGGGAGAAACCATACAAAGCTTATGGATATTTTACAGCATGTACATTACTTCGCCAGGCATTATGTAACATTCAGAATTATATCCAATTACGTACAGTTAGATGGTAGATGAGGGTGTGACCATGAGATGGGTCAGTGCATGCCTTAAAAGGGCAAGGAGGTGCTGCTTCTGAATGCTAGAATTGTGGTGATGTTCCGGATGGGAGGAGGGAGTAAGTTCCAATAGTAGAGGGCAAGAAACGTGGAGGTGTGGACGGGAGAGGCAGCACAGGGTGAGTGGGGGATGGTGAGGATCCAAGGGTGAAGGGTGGCATCAGGAATCATTGTAAGTGTGTGGGGGGGGATAAGTGGGAGCCCCTGGAAAGATTGGAAGACCAGGAGGGGGACATTGAGGAGGGTTCATGTTGCATCAAGAGGGGGAGGGGTATAGAGAACGAGTTACACGCATCTGAAGTTTCTCTAGGGATGAAAATGTGAAGGGGAAGCTGGAGAAGTAGAGTAGCAATGCGTTTTGGAAGGGGGGGTGGGGCTGATCTGCCTAATGCTCAATGGGTTCTGCCCTGCAGCAGTGAGCCGTGAGGGTTCATGTTGCGACACGTAAACTCATACTTATAACAAAAATAATAAACGGACAGTGGCTGAAGGCGAAATGATGGCTTGGAAAGCCCGGGATAGCTCAAAACATCACACATGACGTTGAGCCACGTGTCGCCAGCTGTGCTTCATTTGGCACGTTCACGTGCTGCCCTCTACACATGCTTAGGCAGGAACAAGCTTTAAGGTTTCAGAGAGGGATTGCTGTACACATAAAATAATCTGCAAAGTGCAAACAGTAACTGTACTTGAATTGAGATCTTAACATATACAAACACAAAACCAAACAAAATGTTAACATTCAGAAAAACTAGCACACACTTCAAATGAGTTACTTGTTCGGATTTAAAGGTATTAAGAAGTGCTTTGAATGAGTGTTGGGCCGTCGGAGCATATCCTAGGGAGCAGATGAGACGTATTACTACCGACCAACACATAGTGGGAGTCTGGTGGTCCACACGCAAGGCAAAGGCTGCACCGTGCACGTGGTAGTGGCTGGCTGTGCTCAGGCAGCAGCTAGACCTAGGACTGTCCGGCCACGCCCTGGCTCTACTCTCTGACTGCAGCCAGCAACAAGCGTGAACTAAACAGAAGTGAGGTGGTGCATGTGTGCCCATCACTTCACACGCAAGCTCATCATGATTTTCATTGGCTGTGAAAATCTACTGGACTCAGGCAGCACTGTTTGTGCAGAAATTAATGTTGGTGGGGTCACATCTCTATCGCCCGCCAGCCTCTAGTTACAAAGAATTACGTTAACAGTGTGAGCCTACTAGCTCTATGCTGAAATATATAGGGAAAACTGCGTAAAATGGAATGTGCCCACCCTCTGTGCTGTCAGGCCCTAAGGCCCAGCCAGCCATGTGATGCGAAAATAATTAATTCATTTGGTAAACTAGTCACAACGCTGCGCGTCAATGAATGCACACATAATTAAATGCTTTTTCTGTACTCAGGGGGTGGGGAGGCAGCGCCCACCATCCTAAGTAAACATCGTCCACTGCATGGGGGCAAATTGTGTAGACCCTTAGCATATTGGACTAAATATTAATTTAATAAACTCTCAAATTGACGCACGGAGGCACTCGGAGGAGTTTAAAACCTTTACCCTCTTTCCTAGAGGGAAGTTAAATTATAGTCACTTAAAGTAATTGGGGCGCATTTATTTTTCCTGCAAACCCCAGACTTCTTTAAGGAACATGGGTGTTCTTGCCCCAAAACGAAATTCACAACTGTTACCAATCCCCAAACCTTAACTTTAAACCTAAAGTGTTTTTGTCCTGAAAAGAAATTCCTAATTGGCACCAGTCCTTAAACCTCGTTTTTAAACAAAAAGGTTTTTTGTCCCAAAAAAGAAATTTCGAATTGTCCCCATGCTTCAAATCTTGTCTTTAAACAAAGGGGTGTCCTTAGCACAACACAATTCCTAAACCATTCGCACCCCACCCGAAGCCTGGCCTTCAAACAGAGGGATTCTGCATGTAACTGGTGCCTGAGTTTTGGTGCTGGGGAGAGAAGTGCTTTGCAAAGTGAAACCACATGTAATTCTCCACTGAAAAATGTCCCTTCTTTTCTGAGAGTGAGTGACCCGGGTAGCAGAACGATTTTGCATTGCTTTGGGGGTGAAGAAAGAAAGGTTCTATCAACCGAAAGTCTTTTCAAAAGTCTGTGTGATTTCACAACTGCTAACATTTTCAAGTGTGCAGAGAATTGACACATACAAAGGGCTGCATATGTAATTTATATTTTTGTGAAAAACAAAACTGAGTTCTTTGAAATCTAAATCTTATCAAGTAATGTTTGTCTGTTTATTACAAAAAGGAAAGTGTGTTTTGTATTGAAGCTTTGTTATGTGCCACAGGGAAGGTGGCACGTGTAACCATTACAGGCAATTATTAATTGAACTAGTTTAAATTAATATATATTCTCTCAATACCATGACCTTGTTCCTGGCTCATTGTTGGCATGTGGGAGTGAACTGCGTGGCTCTATTTGAGTCATAGATAGGACTAGCTGAACCAAGTTAAACAGTGTATTGTGAGCCATCTTAACTGGTGGGGGTCTCCCTATTTTGGTATGGTGTCCCAATATATCGTTACAGTCCCAAACAGACTGAGTTAAATTCACATAGGTGTGTCTGTTTGGCATCAATTGGCCTGGGGAGCCAAACGTAGCTCCTGTTGGTGTCAAGCGAACCAGGTTCTACCAGGCTACAAGCTTCCAGCTCCCCTCAATTTCGAACTCTGCATGGATGCATTATCCCAGTTCCTTCTGTAACTTGCAGTGCACTCTCTTTAATTTCATTCCGACTCTATGGCATCCTTAGCTGAAAGCAGGTGTGCCGAATCACAGGAATTCATCCCTTCTTCCCAAAGGGGGAGACCACCCCTGTGAGGCTAGGAAGGAGAGCTCGCTCCACAATACCCTCCCTAGGAGTAAAGACAAGTGGAACCTCACTGGGAGAGACTCCCCCTTAGGGGACAAGTACTCCTGTTCCCAGGAGGAGCTCCCTTCAGCTGGACGTACCATGGCCTGCATGGGATCTTTTAAATACAAGAACATATGAACTGTCAGGACTGGGACGAAGGAACTCCTAAGGTATATCATTATGTTATGAGAAACTGTTTCCCTTTAAATCCAGATGTTCACCTAACTGGGACGAGTTAACTTCCAAACAGGAAGAAGAGAGAATTCGGGGAAGAGAGAGTATCGTAGATGCAGGGTGTGGGAGGTCCCAAGCTGCGCAACACAAGACAAGAACCAAAATCAGGAAACCAGCAAGTTTCAAACTCACTTACAGCTGCTACACGGGATGCCAAAATTACGGTAGTCCCGAGAAGCTTACAAGGTGGACACCCAAGCCTGAGCAAAAGTGGTGGCGAGACCATGGAGACCCATCTGTGGTGGACTGTCGGTCTGTAGCACGTCACCGAGACCTCCAACAACAGAGGATCCCAAGGTGTCCGTGAGGGCAGGTGAGCACAGAGGCACCGAGAGAAGGAGAGAGAAACCGAAGAGAGAGAGGGAGGGAGACCCCGAGAGTGAAACCCTCCAACAATGTTCGCCTTAAAAAAAGAAGGTAAAGGGGAGAACAGGAGGTGCGGGAAGATTCAAAAGGATCAGTATATCACACAACTATCTTGTCACGGTAGAAGAGATGAAACAGAGTTAGCTTTGAAGTCAAATGAATATAAAAATTGTGAATCAAGAGAAAATCATTATAATGCACAGTTAACTTGTCACAGTAGAAGACATGAAATGGGGAAAACAAATAGAAATGAAGATTGTGAATCAAGAGAATAGGTTGATCAGAAGCTGGATAATAAGAGAGAAAACCATTGGAATGAAATAACTTGAGAAAGGGGGAAAGCAAAGCTCTATCGTGCACAAGAATAATATAATATTAAAGTGTCAAAAAGACAGAGCTCTAAGCCTACAGACATAAACCAGATCCAAACACCAGTGAACCAGGAAAAATGTAATTGTTATAACATAAAAGTAAAAGTCTAGAAAAAGAGCCAGAAGGGATTCAGAGTGAAGAAAGAAACTGCAACATCCCACTCGGGAAATTAAAGTCACAAGACACTATTTGAGGAATGTACATTAAAGGTTGGTACTAGCAGACCTCTCGGGAGAAGGGAGTCATTCTCCTGACCGAAGTTCATTTTTCTCTTAGTGGTAGGGTCAGTTAGGGTCACTTTGGACGGTGGACTGGCTTCTTTGGACATGCACGACTGACAAACACGCACCTTAGTAATATAGGCAGGGACCACCCATAGTTATAGGGAAAGTTAGTTCTTCTACCTTTATTTTAATAGAGAAGAGTATATCATGTCCTCTGAGAGTCTGTGTCCTTCTTCGGACTCGTCACAGAGGACTTTGGTCATGATATGAGAGCTCCTTCCGCCCAAAGCACGATTGGTTTCGCTCCCTTGTGGTACAAGGTAACATAAAATACACTCATATATGAGGGCCAAAGGTTGAGAGAACCATCTGCTACGTTACCGTGAAAGCAGAGAGACCGGGCAATACAAGATCAGATGTTAGACCCCTAAGAAAACAGAAGCCCTGTGTTTAGAGGGTTAGGAATGGGAGCATATCTGCATTCAAAGAAAGAAAAGATGGCGGATATGATGGAGCCATTCGTCATCCTAAATCCTGTTGCAAGAGGTTTCTGATCGAAATACCAGACGTCTGTAGTCCTATCAGTAAATATGGAACTGGAAACCGAGACTGTGGCGGGCCAAAAAAAAAACAGTAAAATGGTAGTAATTGAATGAAAGTGGTTGAGTCAAAAAGCATCAAATAAGTTCAAAAATACCCAGAGTATGGTAACAAATACTATGGGGTATTTAAGAGAAAACTTGGAGACAGCATTGCGTTTCTGTATTAAGAAAAAGAGGAGAAAGGGGCAGCATTGGCGGGCCTTACATGTGATCACGGGTACGCATACATATCTAAAATAGTTGGAAGGGGACCGGCCAGGCATGAATCAGACTTTTTGAAAATCACAATTTTAGATACCTGCCCAGTGCCCACCACTCCTAAACAAAATTGCATTACTGTACATGGGTGTGTCCGGTTTCTCCTTGCTGGTAATACTCAGGACCATCTGGGACAAACCAAGCATTTGGGAAGAAAATATATTGAAATGAGAAGGGCAATTTTTAGGCAATAATAGGCATAGGGCGACACACTACAATGTCAAGGAAAGAACGTCATACTGCAATCACGTCCCCAAATTATATCGTTTTATTCACTTAAATTTTTTTTTAACAAATTAAAATCAATAAGTATCCAACAAAGTAACTACAATATTGCAAACAATTATTCAGATTAGTTTTCTTGTGTATATAGAACTGTTCTTTGCGTGTAGGGCGCACCCCTGGATGTTGCTGCTGTAAAAGCATTTATTGTTGCTTTCCATTCATTTTTGGATCATGATGTGCTCTATTGAGAGAACCGTTAGAGCCAATAGCCTCTCTTTGGCCATTAAAGGCCATAAACGTTTTTCTCGTTTTTTGTTATTTTTATACAAACCCCAGTAAAAAAGCAACAGCTGTAACCAAGATCCTCAGGGCGGCCCACACATTTGGGAACAACAACTATGGCTTTGTATGGGTAACAAAATGCAGCAAAGCAAACATGTTTTCTATCCACAAGCCACAGATCCCCGCTTTGTCAATGCTACACTATACAATCTATTAAAGATGTGTGCACTGGACACGCTATCCCTTCTAGGGACCCTAGTTTGATCAGGGTTGATCCCAGGCTTTTCATGTCATACTTCATATCATTGTAACGTTTTGATATTGTCATTATATAGAGCGCTTTGGATTAAGGCGCTATACAAGTCTCAAATAAATGGAAACAAATACCAATAATCTATTTAACCTTGTATGAGGATGCGTACACTGGAAACGGTATCTGGGGAAACGGGACTCCCAGTTTTTGCGAAAAGGCACAGTGAGAATAAATGCTTTGCCCTGCATCCAACACATTGGTTAAGGGATGAAGCCAGGATTTGGCCATGACCTGCAATTTGGACCCTGGACCACATCTTTTCCCCGCTTGGTACAGGTGTGCGTTAGTGCGAGCCCTGCTGGGTTATGGAGAATTAAATGCACACATCAAAAGAAAATGCATTATAAGCTCACCTGCTTATAGCCATTGTTTGGCTCAGTGTGGAGCTTGTTATGCACCAATCCGATTTACCCAGCATTTGCACTTCTTAAGGGCCTGCTTCCTGGCACGCTGCAGTAATCTAACGTTAATCTGTTCCTATTTAAAATGTTCTTTTGAAACAAAGAGCCGTCGTAAAAACACCCTTGGCAGACTTTGTGACACTGTATTACTTTCTTGTTCCTTGAAATGGAAATGAAAAACAGGAACCGAGTTCTTTCAGTCTGAGCTCAGACACTTGTCTCCCAGCGCTGGCTTGAAACATCTCATTTTGCACCCCCGCATCGTATCTGTTCCCCAGGTAGCCGCCCACTTTGCCCATCCCCAAGAAACGGCCTGGCACTGAACTTGGAGGCATTGCATCCTCAGACCCATTTAAGCTCATTTACTCCTTTGATCCAATCAGACCATCTTCCTGCCATTTTGAGGCACTTCTCTCACTCACTGGTCTGTGCAATCTCCCTCCCAGAACAGGCTCTCTTTGTTCTGACCTTGATGGTCGTGCCGATTATTGAAAACCTCCGTCCCCAAGTACCACACAGACAGAATGACCAAAAACTGTATGTGCAATCTTTGAGGCCACAGGTGTAGTGAGCCGTCGACTGGAACCAGGAAATGCCGGAAGAACCCCTTTGACCGCTGTAAGGCAATAGACGGTTATCACACTAATGCAATATGGACACAGTAATAAGGATTTGATTGAAGCAAGGCTTACCTAGGTGTACTGTGGGCCAGGTTGTCATGCAATAGGGGCAATCCGCAGAGACAGTGGGTCGGGTTTCAGAGAGGTTAGGCTGGCAATTCCACACCTGGGCAGGTTGACAACAAGAGTCCAAAAGAGGAGTTCAAAAACACGTAATGGGGTCGAAACCAGTTCAAAGCGCAAGATCCAAGCAAGGGATAGTTCGTTTGAGCAATCCGTGAAGAAGGTGCAGGGTCGAATACCTTTTAGAACCAAGCAAGGAAAGTTCCAGGGCAAAGGTAACAGATGAAGCCAGGAAGAAGTAGAGTATCCAAAAAACAGTCCGTGGTCGTAGAGCCAATGAATCCTTGATGAAAACAATAACGCCAAACAGTCCTTACGAGAAGCAGCTGAGAAGCGCTGCCAACATGGTTTCCGGCGCTTTTGAATGTTTAGTTGTAGTCACATGATGCAAAACGCGGCAGCGTGGAAAATCACGTGATGGCAAAGGATAAACGTGATTGACAGCAGTTCATCTCACTTGACGCGTGAATCGCCGTGTTCCTCGGGGGTGCCGTAAGGTATACGAGATTTTCCACGGGAGTTGCCAGGACAATGAAGGTCGGAAAACACCTGGAAAACCAGTCATCCTTCTCCAGTGTTGAACAGAAGGTCGTTTGCCCCGATGTGCAGTAAGAAATGTGCCAGGTAAATGTGGACTGATCATGGGTTGCCTAGTGGGTTGCCTATTGGGTTGCCTAGTCGGTTGCCTAGTAATGGGTCTATTGGGAGACGTAACAGAGCCCTCCCCCAAGGGCCCACGACCCCGTGGGCAGGAAGGATGATCCCAATGGAAACGAGCTACCAGTCTAAGGGCGTTAATATCCCGGGAAAAGACCCAAGAGCGCTCCTCAGGACCGTAACCCAACCAATCCACAAGGTATTGCAGTCGACCCTGTCTAAGACGAGAGCCCAAAATGGCACTGACCTCAAAGACATCTGGAGAGGAGACCGAAACAGGGGCAGGAGGAGAGATGATACGTGTGGGAGGAATGCAAGGCTTGAGCAGGGAGACATGGAATACTGGGTGTATATGCCATGTTGATGGAATCAAAAGACGTAGGGCCACAGGGTTTAGGACCTTGAGAATCTTGTACGGACCAACAAATCGAGGCAGCAACTTCCGGCAACCAGGGATGTGCAGGTGGCGGGTCGACAACCAGACACGGTCACCCACAGGGTAATCAGGGGCTGCCGCTCGTTTCCGGTCTGCCTTTGCCTTCATAGACACTTGGGCCTCACGTAAATGGAGAAGGGTCTGGTTATGAACCGAAACCGGATCGCGGGCGCAGGGCATAGCTGCAGGGGCAGTAGAGGAGTCGAAATCAGGAAAAGGAAGGGTTTGGGGATGTTGGGCGTATAAAGCATAGAAAGGAGAAAAGCCCGTGGAGGAATGCTGAGAGTTATTGTGTGCGAACTCAGCGAGGTGGAGAAGATTCAACCAAGTATCTTGGAACTGAAGAGTCAGGCAGCGTAAGTATTGTTCTAAGGTCTGGTTCACTCTCTCCGTCTGCCCATCGCTCTCCGGGTGGTAAGCGGAGGAGTAGCGGGCGTCAATACCAAGAGGCTTAGTGAGGGCTTGCCAGAAACATGAGGTGAACTGTGAGCCACGATCCGAAACCAGGACCTGTGGTAAACCAAAAAGACAAAACACTGATTTGAAGAATAATCGGGCCATTTTGGTGTATGAATCAACAACTACCCAGATTGTGTCATAGCCCTGTCTGCGAGGTAGGTCTGTGACTAGATCCATAGAAACAGTGTGCCAGGGTCTGGGGGGTAGAGGCAAAGGTTGGAGCAGACCTAGTGGTCGACCACGGCGTGTTTTGCACTGAGCACATATGGAGCAGGAGTTCACATAAGCCTCCACATCGCGCCGCATCGATGGCCACCAGCACTTTAGTAGTTCCAGGGTACGTAACTGTCCAGGGTGACCATTGATGGCGGCATCGTGGGACCAAGCAAGTGCCTGATTGCGTAAATCACTTGAGGGGAGAAAGAGTTTCCGGTGAATAAATGGTAACCCTTCCTGAAGTACCAAGTCCCAATCTGTCAACTCATTTGGATGTTGTAAAACCCATTGCCCAATGGTGGATAGCATGGGTAGGGATGGTGTGCATAAACAGACTACATGACCCTTCCCTAATAATGTTTCAGGATACAAAGACAAGGATTCCCCCCCAGGAGAACGAGAAAGAGCATCCGCCTTGCCATGGGTAGTCCCCGGCCTATGTTTCACTACAAAATCATATGCAGCGAAGAAGAGATGCCAGCGTACCTGTCTGCTATTTACACATTTAAGGGAAGCCAGGTCTTGGAGGTTTTTGTGATCAGTGTACACTATGGTCTGATGTTTTGCCCCTATAAGGTGATGACGCCATGTTTGCAAAGCGTCCTTAATGGCCAACAATTCTTTTTCAGTAACCGTGTAGTGATATTCGGAGGACGTAAACTTCCTCGAGTGATAGGCTATGGGATGCAGCTGCCCCGTGGCTGAACAAGGTTGAGAGAGCACTGCACATAATGCAAAGGAGGAAGCGTCGGCCTCCAGGACAAATGGAAGCTCCGGATCCGGGTGTTGAAGCACCGAGGCGGAAGTGAACCTGGACTTCAGGGCCTCAAAGGCCTTTTGATGCTCCGGTGTCCAACAGAATGGAGCAAGAGGGCTGGTTAAGGCGGTTAGCGGTGATACAATGGAGGAAAACCCAGCGATAAAACGCCGATAAAAATTGGCAAAACCAAGAAAAGATTGTAACTGTTTCAGGTTGGTAGGGGCAGGCCAGTCTATGATAGCGCGGACTTTTGTGTTGTTCATGGATAGGCCACCCGGAGTTATGTGAAAACCCAAAAAATCCACCTCCTTAGTGTGGAATTCACATTTCTCGGGTTTAGCGAATAAGGCATGATTTTTTAGGCGTGTTAATACTTCTTTAACATGGACTATATGTTCCTCCAAGGATGAAGAAAACACCAGAATGTCGTCCAAGTAAGCCACTACGTATATGTCAAGAATATCACTAAACACCTCATTGACAAATCGTTGAAACGTAGCTGGGGCGTTACATAAACCGAAAGGCATCACCGTGTATTCAAACAAGCCCTGTTTGGAGCAGAATGCTGTTTTCCACTCGTCTCCCTGACGCATACGGACGAGGTGTAAGCACCTCGGAGGTCCAATTTAGTAAAGATGGTTGCGCGTGTCAGTTTATCTAGTAGTGGGGAGATCAATGGAATGGGGTACCTGTTCTTTATGGTAATAGCGTTCAGTTTTCTGTAGTCCAGACAAGGACGTAAGTCCCCTTCTTTTTTTGGTACGAAAAAGATGGGACTAGCAGCCGGAGAGCAGGAGGGTCGTATGTGGCCTAATCGTAAGGCTTGTTGGATGTACTCCTTTAGGGCCGGTTCCTCTGACTGAGATACAGAATATATCCTGCCCCTTGGAATCACTGCATCAGGGACTAGATCAATGGGACAATCATAGGGTCTGTGTGGCAGTAACCCTTCTGCCGTGGCCTTGTCAAACACAGTCAAGAATTCATGATAAACCGTGGGGATACCAGCCAATACAGCCCCTACAGTATGTGTCGAGGTTACACTTTGCATTGTCTGCTCTAGACGGGAAGAGGCCATTGCCCCAAGAATACTGGCAGGGGAGGATAGCATCTGAGATTCTATCAGGCAGAAGTTTTGACAAATATCAGATTCAAAGGTGACTTGACCCGTACCCCAATTGATTAGTGGGTTGTGTTGTCTCAACCAGGGAATGCCCAGAATGACACTAAATTGCTGGGTGGTGATAAGATCGAATGACATAGTTTCCTTATGGGTGTCTTGGATTATCAGTTCCAAAGGAGCCGTTTGATGCATGATAGGACCGGAAGCAAGGGAGGTACAATCAACTGCTTGCACTGGTTCTGGGTGTTCCTTCTTAATCAAGGGTAAATTGAGTTTGTGGGCCAATGCTATATCGATAAAACAGCCAGTGGCCCCAGAATCAATCACTATATGTACCTGATGTGTAAGCTCCCTAGTAGGTTTCAATGAAGCTTGTACCATGATAAGTCTGATGGGACCGAAAACGGGTTCAGTGGGGGACATGGAGGTGCTCGCCCGTACCCCCACTCTTAGGGGAGAGCCTTCTGAAAACCCTGATTGTTATTTCTTGGGCGCCTTGGACATTCTTTTACATAATGTCCGTTGATGCCACAGTAAAAACAAGAATTATCCGTTCTTCTGCGTTCCTATTCAGCCTGTGTAATGGGACTCCTAATCCCACCGACTTGCATGGGTTCAGGGGCCGACAAAGTCGAGGGTGTTTGACTTGAAAAACCAACCCCTGCCTTACGCTCAGATCGACGTGCATCAACTTGCAGGGTTAGGTCTACCAACTCGGAAAAAACAGAGGGAAGGGCCGGGATCACGGAGAGGGCGTCTTTCATAGTATTACATAGCCCTTTGTAGTACACAATGGCTTTCTTTTCCTCCGGCCATGAGGTCTCTGCAGCAAGTTGGTTAAAACGTGTTATATATTCAATAAGTGTTTGTCTGCCTTGTGAGAGCTCTAGTAGTTCCAAATCTCGGGATTGTGCTTTATACCTGGTATCGAAAACCTTAGCCATTTCAGTTACTAGAAGATCGAAATCATGTAATGCTGGATGGTTATTTTCCAGTAACGGGTTCGCCCAGGTAGCTGCCACGCCAGACAAATGAGAAAGAAGGAAGGCTGCCTTGGAGACGGAATCTGGAAAAACTTGGGGTCAGTATAAAAAATGTAGTTTACACTGGTTCAAGAATGTGCAGTATTTCCTTGGATCACCTTGGAATCGTTCTGGGGCAGCAAGGGGAAAGGAAGTAGGAAGTAATACAGGAGTGGGAGTTGTGGGCGGAGCGGGTGGAGGCTGGGCTTGAGGAGCGTCTTCAATCTCGGCATCAGCCGGTAGAGGATGGCGTGTGCTTTGCAAGGTATCGAGGCGGTGGTGGATTGCCGTTGTTGCGGTGACCATATCGGTCCTAAGGGCAGCAACTGCCTGCATTAAAGCGGTCACGGGGTCCCCAGTGGAGGGATCCATAATCAGGATGACCAAAAAGGCTTCTCAGTCTGTTCTGACCTTGATAGTCGTGCCGATTATTGAAAACCTCCGTCCCCATGTACCACACAGACAGAATGACCAAAAACTGTATGTGCAATCTTTGAGGCCACAGGTGTAGTGAGCCATCGACTGGAACCAGGAAACGCCGGAAGAACCCTTTTGACCGCTGTAAGGCAATAGACGGTTATCACGCCAATGCAATATGGACACAGTAATAAGGATTTGATTGAAGCAAGGCTTACCTAGGTGTACTGTGGGCCAGGTTGTCATGCAATAGGGGCAATCCGCAGAGACAGCGGGTCGGGTTTCAGAGAGGCTAGGCTGGCAATTCCACACCTGAGCAGGTTGAAAACAAGAGTCCAAAAGAGGAGTTCAAAAACACGGAATGGGGTCGAAACCAGTTCAAAGCACAAGATCCAAGCAAGGGATAGTTTGTTTGTGCAATCGGTGAAGAAGGTGCAGGGTCGAATACCTTTTAGAACCAAGCAAGAAAAGTTCCAGGGCAAAAGTAACAGATGAAGCCAGGAAGAAGTAGGGTATCCAAAAAACAGTCCGTGATCGTAGAGCCAATGAATCCTTGATGAAAACAATAACACCAAACAGTCCTTACGAGAAGCAGCTGAGAAGCGCTGCCAACATGGTTTCCGGCGCTTTTGAATGTTTAGTTGTAGTCACATGATGCAAAACGCGGCAGCGTGGAAAATCACGTGATGGCAAAGGATAAACGTGATTGACAGCAGTTCATCTCACTTGACGCGTGAATCGCTGTGTTCCTCGGCAGTGCCATAAGATATACGAGATTTTCCACTGGAGTTGCCAGGACAATGAAGGTCGGAAAACACCTGGAAAACCAGTCATCCTTCTCCAGTGTTGAACAGAAGGTCGTTTGCCCCGATGTGCAGTAAGAAATGTGCCAGGTAAATGTGGACTGATCATGGGTTGCCTAGTGGGTTGCCTAGTAATGGGTCTATTGGGAGACGTGACACTCTTGAAGGGGGTGGAGGGGCTGGAGGGTTAGAGGGTTAGAGGGGTGGGAGGACGTGCAGTTGCCCACAGTATCACTTCCAAGTTAGGAAGCAAACCGCTGCAGCATTGGGCGAGCTATGGGAGGGGGTGTAGGGTTGGTGCCACCCCTGACCCCCTCGGTTCTCCTTTCAGATCCACATTTGAACCCCCACCTCCTCGGCTACCTGCAAAATAGTGAAATGGTATGCATCAATGACTTTTAAAAGCCCTTCACACCTCTAGAATTAAAGGCATTGTTTTTGCCAGTCCTGTAGGCAGGGCTGCCCAGATCACCACCCAGGGCGCCATTAGCGGAGTAATTTAAGCACTCCCCCAGTACCCAGACCCCCACCACACCCACCTGTGCTGGCGTGGTAGGAAAAGGAGGGGTAGGCGCCCTATTGAAATTAGAGAAGCCCAGAGCGTGGAGCATTTAATAACAATAGGGTGCTGATGCTTTCGTATAGGCACCCCATTGAGGTGATTACCTCCCTGCTCCAACACAGGAGTGGGGTGGTTTTCATTAGAAATCCCCCACTGGCATAGACGAGGGGCGGGAGTGGGCGCCACATGTTTTCTTTCACTGCCCTGGGTGCTGCCACTACTAGGGCCGGCCGTGCCTGTAGCCCTTATGACCTCAGTTCCCTCCCCCCAGTATAATGCCTCTGAGGACAGTGCGACACGAAGGGGAGCTCTCGCTGGGATTCCGAGGCATCCCTGGCACTGGACACAAAAGTGGTGACTGCGCCATTTTAGCCATAAAACATCAAATGTGGCCCCCATTGTAAATCGGCATTGCAGCCCTGCAGGGGTTGCAGGCATTTCCCTTGCAGCACAGCCTGCCTACGCCAAGGGGCAGAGCCCGCATGTTAATGTACGCGAGGCCACTCAGCCGCAGACGATCCATACTTGTATTCATATCTCGGCGCTGCATCAGCGACTCCAGGATCGTGATAGATGTGTTAATCACCGAGCTTTCTCCAGAAGCATTTCTGCCAGGATACAATCTCACAGTCAGCAGAAGCCACCTCCATTCATCCCTTTGTAAATGGCGCTTTCCAAAGACAGACGGTACCAACCCTGCACCTGCCTGGCGCAGACACACATTAATGCCGCATTAGTGAGGATAATCACACCCACACATCACTCGAATGTACCCATCGCACAAAGATTGAGGCAGCATGGAGAGATGTTCCCGGGGAGGGCGCCAGGGCCTTTTAGATGTTTTAGTTAAAATGGGATCGAGACTCAGGGGGACCCCCGAGCAGCTTCCCCCATGTTGGCAGTCTAACGACACAGGAACATATTTCTTTAATTCAGGACATCAAATGTGCCCTTTGCTGCACACATGTTACAGGCTGCCCTTGCTGTCACCCTCAGGCTGTCGCCTTATTTCAAGACCTTAAATGTGCACTTTGCAGTGTGCACCATGCCGGCTCCCTTTGCTGGCATACAGCAGCATTGTTGTCATTAACTCCCGTTAGGTCTGCATTCAGGGAGGGAGTGGGGGGGGACTAGGCAAACATTTTGGTGGCAGGGGCTAACCATTCAAATGTTGGGAGAGGATTGCCAATATCAGAGAGTGGGGGAAGGGGTAAACTTACTTCTGTTGGAGCATCTAACTTCTTTACATATTCTAAGGAGACTATTCTAGTGCAACTTCAACGCTACAAGCAGCTGACCGTCACCTTCAAGTCTGAACGCACACACTTAAGAACTGCTGCGAGAATGAGCTGTCTCCGGTCCCCCCCCCGCCCTCTACCCTCCCAATTTAAGAACTGCTGTGAGAATGAGGTGTCTCCGCCCCCCCTCTACCCTCCCAATTTAGGGAAGGGCTAAAGTCCAATCTACCCAATGGTCACTGCACCACTGTCTGCTTTAGCCCCTTGCTGACAAAAGGCAAGAAATTACTTTTCAGTGGACAGTCAGTGTTTCAGCTCCTTGCTAGCTACGTGCCCCGGGAAAACCTGCAGCTATTTACGTCCTTGCTACATTCCTTTGTACCCACTAGATTGCAGCCACCCCACTGGTGCCTCGGACTGTTTTCGCGAACTGTAGGTGAGGTTGGGGGGCAAACATATTGAAATGCCACCCCACGGGCCCTGACAAATCTGCTGCCTGCCCTGGATGTCAGTTATCTGCTCTTTGAGAAAAGATCTCTGAATGGTTTGGGGAGCTACTTTCAACGTTTCTTTTCTGAATAGGTTTTTTTTGTTGGACTGCTATCGATGTCCAGTTTTTGGGGTGATTGCTTTTTGGGGGGGCTGGGGTATTTAGGAAGATGTTTTTCACTATTTTTGAATTCATAGACTCCTTATTTTGTGCTAGTTGGGTGGAAATGGTAGTTTTATATTCCTTTTTTTTATAGTGAGGCCTCTGCCCATTTACACTTAGATTTCTATTAAAAGGTTCACATTTTGGCAGGCGATCAGTTCATGAGCCTTTATTTGATGGTTTGCCGTTTCGTTTTTTGGAGGTGGACCTTTAATAAAGTGCTAAGATTCGGTTACTTGATGAGGAAAATACATGTCGCAGCTTTTGTGTCTATTTGGGTAAGCATGGCTTTCCTACGCCTGACTCGGACCTTTAATCCTATTGGCAGACGGTAGCCCGCTGTCCCCTCTCACACGTGTTTGTCAGGGTGGAGCACTGGGGCTCATCACTACTTTTGTGTAGTCCTGGTCTCCCATTGAAAACTTTTTGTCTCCCTTAATGAATTGGACTCACAAGAATTTTCGGTGCACGCCTGTTTATGAATTAGATAAACATTTTCTGAATATGTATTGCTTTTTTCAATGCTTTTGTGAATATGAACATTTATTTTGCTGTTACTTTTGGTGATTTGTGAATTTATTTGTGTTAATACCATCTCCTCGCACAATGTCAAAATACCTGTAACACAACGGTTTGCAACATTTCTCCTGATACATTTCATTTGTACGTTTCTCAATTAACTTGGATCCAGAAATTTGGGATATAAAATAATGCAGTTGATGATGCTTTCATTAATTGTGCTCATCAATTGGGATTGAAATTGTTGATTTGAAATTAAGAGTAGTTCCCAGACAGGAACAATTCTTATGCACTTTGATGTGTCATTACCCCAGTTCCTGTTCTGTAGGGGTGCCTCGCCCTTCTGTAGGTTGTTGCTTTCCTACATCATCATGCCTGTTATGGCTGCCGGCGTGCCTATCACACGCCTCTCCCTCTAGGGGGCGCCGTCATCAGTTCCTGAGGAGACGGAAGGCAAAGGCCAATGAGGAGCAGCTTCAGCCCAGTCACCTGGTCAGTCCCTGGGTTTAATATTGGAAAGGAAGCCTTCCTTATATCCAAAACAGCTCATGTACCATGCCTGCTCTGTGTGTTCATCCTGCTGTCACCCACCAAACAAGACATGGTAGCCCAAATGGGTCAGCCCTCCATGCCCACTGACATTTGAAATCCACATGAGGCCAACCTGACCTTTCCATTCCTAGCCTAACCCCACATCTCATTCCACTTTATTAATTCTCATTAATGCTTCTCATCTCTTGGACAGTCCCAAACACTCCATTGTGCCTCCCAACCCGGAACAGGCAAGCACGGACCCAAACATCCCGGCCAAATGTGCAAAGAAGTGTGAAACAGTTGCAGGTGCTCACCCGCCTTCACAGCGGCTTGGGTTTCAGGGTTTGTGGGTTTCAGGGTAGAGCTACTCGCTCCCATGGATGAGGGCACGACAGTGTGCCACTTCTTGACTAGTCTGCTGCCTTTGATACCACTGCCTACACGGTTATCCTATATCCTCCCTCCAGACTACGTGGCAGTGCTCTCAACTCGTTGGCATCCTCTTTGGAGAATAGGTTAACAAGGGGTTTAGTTGGCGGGTTACCCGGGGCAGAGCTCGGCACTCTCCGAAAACTGTTTGAGAATGGGTACTGCCAGGGGTCCCTTAGGTCCCCTAGTAGCCCCGTCCATAGGTTGCTTGAAACCAAGCCACTTTTTTCTACATCCACCAGCCTCTAGCATCCTATACACGAAAGCTTCAGTTTTTAGAAAAAAAGGCGGCCTTCCCATGTACCGCCTTTCCTTTTCTTCCATATTTCTGACAACAACCCCCATCAGGCATCCCTTTAACTAAATAGATGCAGGGATTATCATCGTAACAGCCCATGTGAAAGGGGGTTGATTGCTGCAAATGGATGCCTGGCAGGGGTCAGCGCCACAATTAAGGTGGGAGTTGGCACTTAATGCCGTTTGCTGCCTGTTAGGCGATACCCATTTTGGCCACGCCCCCATCAAAGCACCCCTCGATGCACATATACCATTTGAAGCACTGGAGCCATCCCAGGTCAAGCTCATTTCATGCACAGTGCGTCAAGAATCAGTACTTTCAGAATGACTTTCCAACATATTCATGTCTCCATCGGCTCACGCTATTGAAGCCACTGATACTATTGGCCACCTGTAGGCTGCAGGCCCCCTGCTCAAACAAGGTGAAAATGTCTGAGCAATAGAGCTGATTTGGGTCCGAGTGACATGACCGAGGTTCAGACTTGGTTACCCAAAGGGCTCCCTACCATCAGCCCCTGCTTTAGGAAATCCATTCTCTCCATTAAACGCCCTGGTAGTTCTATTGGCCACCATCGGCTTGAGCTACTGAAAGGTCACACATGCTGAACGCAATTATCCAAGGTACTGTACTCCCAAGCGTCTATAGATGTAGGCGAGGTCGCTCTGTTATGTGTGGTTAATGTTCAGGGGAGTAAGAACGCTCGCTCGCTGCCAGCCACCAGCCTTCAAGATATAAACAATATGGAAAAGAAATAAGTACATTGAAAGATAAGGCATCACAGTGGAAGCGACCAAAGATGGCTCGAAGCTGTATAGAAAGAAAGAAAGCATGTCTGCTCGTCACCTCGGCGTGGGAACGCATAAGGATTAGCCTTGTGTCTGCACCCCCTCAGCGCCCATGTGTGTGCGTCTCTTCTAGTGAGCCCGCCTTTCTGTTCGTCATGTCGTGCTCTGGTTCAGTCCTTCCGTTTCCATTTTTTAGGTGGGAAGAGGAGTCCTAACCAGTTCTTCTCGCCTGCCCGAGAAACTTGGATGTCAGTGGGTGTGAGAAGGTGTGTGTGTGAAAGTGTGTGTTCTTCATGTCAGTGTTCTGTGCCTAGATTCCAACACAGTCTCGGACTGGCCTACAGGGCAATAGGTTCATGACCTAACCAAAAACACAACATGCAGCACAATGATATATGTTCTAACGTTTGCAGGCGGTTCTTTTTCTGGGAGATGGACCTAGATTATTTTGCCACAGTCTACTTGGAAACAAATGAAGACACAGAATATGTCAACATTTTCTCACTTCCGGCACTGAGACAAAAAAAATGGCGCGTAAAGTACAGAAGCGCGAGTAGTCACTATTTTACAGAACATAACTGGCTTTGTTGACGTTCACACTGTCCATTTAAAAATAGAAGTCATGCTAAAAAGAAAGGAAAAATGAGCGCGCAATTCATAACGGCGTTGGTTAGCAACATTGATGGAATGGCCAGTAGCCCGTTGCTGAGCATTCAATCCCAGAAAGACGAGATCAAAAGCACATCTCGTGGAACAGAAAAATGAATGCATCTCACCCTGCTCCTGACTACAGTGATATCGATGTTCATGAGACATTAATTGTAAGAATGTTGGGAGTCGGGTCTGTTACAGAGCGGGCTATTGGCATCAAGCCGGCCCACGTGGTGCTATGGGACACCAGTACCTTATAGGCCCAGTGCCTCAGGAGGTTGCCGGGGGACACCCGCTCTAAGTGGGGGCAGGGCGGGCCATACCCTGAACATGCAGACCATTGCCACTTTACTGGCACGAGGGCCCCACGGCATCATGTGCTCACACGGTGTGGGCCCCTGCAGGCCTAAATGAGAGAAGGCCTCAGTCGTTCCTCTTTGGAAGTTTGCAGCCGTTCTGCGGCACGTGCCTGCAGGCGTTTGTTTTATTAGCTTGGGCCATGACAGTCATGGCCCATCTTAAAAGGGTAATACACATGGGAGGGCTACACACATCACTGCCCATCTTAAAAGGGCAACACACTTGGGGTGGGCCACACACCACAGGGTCAGAGGAGGCCATGTAAATTGATGAGTTAGGGTCACTGTTGCTGTGTGAAAGCACACAAGAGATGTCGATTTGCACGTGCAAGTCGGGGTTACTCGCGGATGGGCAGCGCCCCCCCCCACACTAGTTAGAGGGAGGACTTAGTCCCCTTTAAGCTACCTGAGGGGGGAGGGCTCAGAGGCCCATTTAAGCGTGGGTCTATAAGGCGGCGCTACCCAGCAGAGTCTCACGCTCGGATGCAAAGGCTTGTTGCAGTTCTGCCTCTGCTTGGTTCAGGCGTGCTTCCCTGTGCAACTGCACCTTAATGGCAAAGCCCCCACACTGGCTACTCAATGAATCTTCATTATTCACCCGAATTAATACAAAAAAAACGAAATCAAGTAAGCTGTTCAAATGGCTGTATTCTATTTCCACAATGTTTGCTAGCATGGCAAGTAAACACGTCGTTGCTCTGTTGAACTGCAGATGTACTCATGATGCATGACAGCAAGCTGCATGGCTGGGTCAGAAGATGACAACAGCAGGGTCTAGCTCCTTGCGAATATGTCTTTAAAGTAGTACGAGAGTTTACAGAGATCTGAAGTTGCCCTTTGTCAGGTACACCTTTGTCCTGGCTATAAAACTCACATCACTTTGCATTCTGGTACTTGCAGTTCTGGATATGTAAACCGAAAATAACACTGTTTCAAGATATCAAAATCACGCAAGCTAAAAGTCAGGACCTGCAGATCACAAGTGGACGCTACATATTATTATTAATGAGCATGATCAATTCAGGAGTAGGTAAAACAAATGGGCCGTGGTTCATCAGAATGACCCAGGCCCCGGGCCGCATGAAATGCGGGACGATAGAGGGTCTGGGAGTTTAGGCGCAGGGTGGGGGAAAACGGCGCAAAAGCGTAGGGAGGGGCGTCCGAATGGCGCCACAGGAAACAAAAGCCCAGGAAGAGCAGGAAACAGCACCTGGGTAGGTGCAAATTATAACAGCAAGGGGCCAGGGGGGGGTAACCCGGCCGCCCCCAGGAAGGAACAAAAGGCCGGGGGGGGGTATAAGTAAGCCTGGAAAAGGAGAGCACCTGGGTAGGTGCGAATTGTAACAGCAAGGGGTGAGGGGGGGTAACCCGGCCGCCCCCAGGAAGTAACAAAAGGCCGGGGGGGTATAAGTAAGCATGGAAAAGAAGAGGCAGGACAAACCAGGTAAGAGCTCACCTCTCTCGGGTAGGCTCTTGGTACCTGGAGAAGGGGAAGGAAAAACGTTTGCCACCCAACCCACCCTACAATAATAACGGAATAAGAAGGGTGCAGGCAGGAGCAGGTACGGAAAGTACTCTCTCGGTACACGGACCGAGAAAGAAGGAGCAAGCAGAAGTAGGAACGCCGAGTACTCTTTCGATACACGGTCCAAGAAAAGAAGGAGCAGGCAGAAGAAGCAACGCCGAGTACTCTTTCGGTACACGGTCCAAGACATGTCGTAGGCGGCATGTGCCCAGGAACGAAGGCCCAGAGATAGCAAGGACGACTCAGGAGGAGCCTTGGGCAACTTCGGGACTGGACACAATGTGCCCAAAAGCATATGGCAGTGTAATTATTTGGTTGTGTTGTATTTTCTGAAAGAAAATAAAATGCTTACGGCCTACAACTTTTCCATACACATAAATTGTCTGTGATTATTACTTAGGTAGGGATCTGGTAAGAGAAGCAAAGTGAACCCACACTACTCAGCCTATGAATAGGTTGGTTGGAATTCAGCGTTTCCTCCTCAGCAGTTACTTTTCATGGAAACCTTTCATGTCCATGCCCTTGGGCTTACGTTGAACTTTATAAGTTCGGATAACATAACAGAGTACTACTGGTGTCAAAAATAAAGTCAATTTAAACCAAGGGGACACATATGCCCACATTTACTAAAAGTGTACAGCATTTCCCCGTATGGACTAAGCAGCTGCGCCAGCCCACGAGGGGGGGCGGCAGAGGTACAGCTGCTTAGTGGGCTGCTCCTCTGGCTGTCGCTCCACTCCTCGAGCTTGTGATGGGAGGCAGGAAACGGAAGGGCGCAGCCAGGTAAGGATGGGCAGACTGGGAATAGCCTCTTCAGCCCTGGATGGGCCTTTAAATTTCCCAGACGCACAAAGGTACAACCCTTTCTTGTTGGGCAGCTGGAATGGTTCAAACACCTGGCGCCCAAGAGGTTTAGAACAATTGGTTAGGTAGAGTAGGTGTATTAACGTTCTTTCTGCTTTGTCACAGATGCTGAGCTACTGGGCGATCCTAGCCGACGGGGAATCATGCTTGCCGCGAGCATTACCCGCTGGCTGCAGAAGCCAGGGCGGGTGCGACAGGTACTTTTACCCACACGCACAGTTGGACTTAGCAACTGCAGAGTGGCCTTGGCTTCACTCGATACAGGGGTATGGGAGTGACCAGACTGTTCCTGGTAGAAAAGGCTATCAGAGGCAGGCATTAAACTGGAAGTGACGTAGTTCACCCAAAAGGAATGTAAACCAAGGGATTGGTTCACTGGTTGAAAAACCCAGGAAGGGTGACGGCCACCCTGGGGTTAGGTTTAGGGCCTGCTTCACTGGGGCCTGTGCATTTCTGGGATCACCCGCAAGTTGACTCTTTAATAAAGGAGCCGGTTTTCTTCTCCAAATAAACGACTGTGTGGAAGTTATTGAATGTACACTATTCTAGTGACCTTACTGGGGGTGAGCCTCTCTATGTGCCCTTGTCGGGGTGTGGACCGCAATGTGACCTCACTGTTCTCAAAGGTACCGTCGTCGTCAAGGATCCCAAACAGCTGGAATGAGTTCAAGTTCGGGGAATGTGTGCTGTGAAACCAAGCAAGCATAGCCGCCGCCTTCCACCTACAAGCCGAGATCCATGTCCCGCCCTACGACACTGATGCCCGAGGCACCTGTTTGCAGCCAGCAAAGGCTCTGCCGGAAAGAGTGTGCGCCTCCACCTGCAAACACCTGCACGAGCCTTCACCCAAAATCAGAAGCAAAGGCATGTAGACGTATAAAGAACTAGTGAGGGCTGCGAAATTCCGACATGTGACTGGACTACTCCTCATCTCTACTGGCCCATCAGCAAATCTCCATCTTAAGAAATATCTTAGGCTCTGCCCAAACTTTCCGGTCTCCCAGAGGCACCCGTTTATTGAATGCCTTGTGAAACTTCCCAAATTGTACAAACGCTGCCCAACTTTAAAGACATCACAGGCCCCAGCCTGCCTGCAAACCTTCCATTTTAATTAGAAGCTTTGTCTGACAACCGGATGATGCTTCCCCGGTTCTTTGGCCTTTCACTGGTGCCAGCATATGGGAAATATCCAGATTTTCTTCTAGGTCATGGGATATGTGACTGACTCTGCCCATCCCAATCAGCCTGACAGTGCTTTCAGTGTCTAGGAATATCATAATTCCCCTGGCGAACTGCCGAAGTTCAGATAGGAGTTCTCGGCTGAGGGTCCCCTAGGTCGGTCTTTGGTTTATTGAGTGGCAAAACGCTTGTGCAAGATCAAAATGTCACTTCCTGGGGCAACCAGTGAAAAAGGCCTCGTTGTGGCGCCTCCTTAAACGCTATGCCTTTGGGGGGCCGTTCTGTTAAATCAGGAGCCTAGATGGCTGAGTACACTGAAAAACAGCAGTTCAAAACTAAGAAATAGTGCTGCCACTAGAGCTGGGGGAGCCAGGGGTTTCATGGGTAAGGCCGAGCCAGGGCCGATCCGACTCAGAAAACGGGAGTCTGAGGGAGCTCTCCCCACAGTGAAATTGTTTTGAAATGAGGAGTGGAGATGGTGCATTTTCTAGCACAACTTTCAAGAAAGGTAGAAAAAGACCTATGATATAAGCAGTCCTCGGAGGAGAACCCCCCACATAATTATACTACCAGAGATGCCAAGTTGTGGACAGTAGACAGTGCCATTTTGCAGCAATAAATCATGTATGTGCTCATCTCCTACAGGGGCACAAATATGCTCCCATCATTAAGGCAAGTGATGGGTAAAGTGTGCCACTGCCATCCCATAAAAAGCTTTCTACTTATATAATGTTCCTGCAGGAATTACAGCCATCTTAAATAATGTGACAGAAGATTTCATAATGCCCATGACTTTCCTGGGTTGGGTAGTTAAAAATACAAACCGAATTTGCTCCAACTCAAAGTGTATTCAAGTGTTGCCCAAATACTCAGTGAATTGCTCATTGGATATGTAATGTGCCAATTGCCTTGGGCGATGCTTAAATACACCTCCAAATGTGTCCACTCAATGCACCAGCTTTGCTGTAAAAGAAATGGCATGCACCATTTTACATTGCCAAGTCAGTTTAAGCTTTCCCGGTGCAGTTAATAACAAGTTGTTAATGCCGTACCATTGACAACAGTGCTCTCATATTTGCGTTTCCCCAGTTGAGCATTGCCATGCAATTCCATTCCTAGCAATGTTGACCCACGTAGCACGCAGTCATGTTGGTACCCATTGTGTGCCCAGAAAACAATGTTATCCCAATGTAATTCCCAGAAGAAACACATTGACAGAACTCTTGGGGTCTAGTCTCCGCTATCCCCACTAGTGGACGCTAGAACCAATTGGTCCTTGTACTCCCTCCCTTCTTCATACCCACAGGTTGGGATCCAGTAGCACTCACGCAGGCTTACCTATTGATCCAGAGGGAACCTCCTATCTTCTCTCTTGTAAGAAACACTTCACATTTACACTGGAGTCCTGCAAAGAAAGCAGACATTGCATTAACATCTGTACCTGCTCTGCAATTAATAGAGGCAGAACCTATAGTGAATCCTATACCCATAGAGTACAGACTGCCAATGTGCATGTCCAACAAGATAGAGTCATAAATGGCCACAGTGGAGAGTCTTGCAGGTTCAGACGTCAGCATACGGAGCCTCGCATGCTCACACAGTGCACAGCCTTGCATGAACAGGGAGAGAGTTCAGAGCCTAATGTCCATTTAATGTGCTATGGCAGGCATTTATTATAAGCAAGACGTTAATGCAAACCAATAGAGTGTTGTGCATTTTGAATTCTTCCCCCAAAGATATTTTACTATTGCTTAGGATGATGCAGTAATATTAATCTTATCACAGTTTCATATAGTGTTTCATGATGGCGTCCTCCCAATCCTGAAGGCCATAAAAATAGGGGTTAAACTGCAACTTAATGATACAAAGTTTAGCGCTCTCTAGAAGGCTGAGTAACCCCTGCTACGATTTGCATACCCGTGTACAGGTTACACACAGATCTCTGAAGCAAGTGCTTAACCTGCAGAGCTATGCGAAACCTCTACACAAAAGGTAAGGTGCTTCCCCAGTGCACACTACAGCCACATCTGTGGGAAAAAGAAAAGAATTGACTAAATATGTGAGGAATACCCCAGAGTGAGCCCCAGCCACGGGCCATCCTGCACTGGCCAATATGCTTTGACTGGGGCTCACTCCAGGGAATTCCTCATCCATTTAGTTAATTCCTGTGAGCACTCAGATGTTCACTCGGCAATAGGCCAGGCTAAAGAAGTGTGGGGCGCACATTTCAACATGATGGTTGCCCCCCTTACTTAAAGTGGAAAGCAGTCTGAGGCGCACATAGGGGGCATACATTATAATGAAGATATAGAGAAGGTTAATAGCTGCCAATTATCACGAGACTGCGAGCGAGCAGGGAGCTGAAACATGATGTAAGCAGCAAAAGAAGGATTCTGGGCCAGAATCCTCTAGGCACTCAATACTTATGAATCCTTCTCTTGCTGCTTACATGCAGGCAGCCCTACCAGCGGAGGGCGGAGGGTGCTCTGCACAAACACGGTACAAAGAACCTCTTTGTTTGTCCTGTGTCTGTGCAGAGCAGCCTGAGCTCAGGTAGGGCTGCATAGCATTACTCCTGAGTAGACTATGAAAAATGTGGTTACAATATCACTATTATGTGATATACATTTCATGCAAGAATGGATCACCATATGTATCGTTGATATCAGTGTGTATAGGCCCATATTACCAAATTACTGAGAATGCAAGCAGATGTCCAACGCCAAATGATAATGATGTGTTATTATAAAGCACTTGTGCTTAAGCGCTTTCTATAGAACAAATATACATAGAATATCACCCAACCTGTGTTGCTACTCATTTATGGACCTCATAAAGATGAAAGGCTGAGTTGAGGTGATTAAGAACAGACTAAATCAGTGACTCACCCCCTGAAGTGTGGCTGAAATAAACTTTTAATGAGTCTAGCAATTATTGTATAGAATTCCAGAAAGACACATTATTTGGTATTCCTATTCTTTCGTATTTAGGGTCACTGCTCAAAGTGTTACAATTGTGCAAACCCCTGTTTTAAATTTCTTTTTGAGAGTTTTAAGAGGCCTGAACAAGAAAGACAGACACTGCAGAAACCAAGAGTGACATGGCGCTGGTCACAGCCCAGGAGCTTACATTTTTAGGGTTTGCAAGGGAGACCACAAGGGTAGTAAGGAAGACCTCAGGGGTCGCATTTGCGAGACCTCATGGGCCGCAGTTGAGACCTCTGGCGACCCCCAAATTATGTCCTTGGTAGGGCTGCCTGTAAGCATGTCCGCACTGTGCCCATGACAGTGGTGCAACACCATTGTAAATGCAATTGTTTATTTGTAAAGCACTTATACACAAGTGAAGTGCTTCAAAGCGCTACAAGGTGGGAAGGGAACAAGGGAATACAGTCATTTGTAGGCCTTGAAGATTCCGAATGATCTCAACAAAAAAAACTAGCATACTAGACCAAGGCATTTCAGCTAGTGCAAGTGCATGACAGGACGAATGAGAGGAGGGGAAGGGGGAGCATCCAACCAATAAACTACCGTACTATGCCTAGAGGCTTGTCAGATAGTACAAGTGCATGACAAAGAGTGGGGAGAGAAAGGGAGCGGGGACAAAGAGAAAAATAATCTACCATACTAGGCCTGGCAGTAATCCGCCTATGCTTGAGTATTTCAGGTACAACCAAGCACGGGGAGGGGGGACGGGACAGAGGGAGGCCAGGACAGACAGACTTGCTAGGCCTAGTACGTTCAAGGTGGTGCAAGTGCGCAGACAGGAAGTGTGAGGGGGTGACAAGTGCAGCCGATCCGGCAAGGGCCTGGGTTAAGTGCAGAGTGGTTGACCCTCTCGTGGAGCGAATTCCAAGTGCAGTAGTGCAAGGCAGGGTGCGGAGGCCTAAAGGCAAGTGCAGGACTGGAGGGGCGCCTGGGACCTGTGAGACTCTTGAGGTGCACCAGGGGATCAGTCAGCAAACTGAGCAGGTTGGGAAGAGAAAGAAGTATGGAAGCAGGCGAGAAGAGAAGGAAGTTGGTAGGGTTGTGGGAGAGAGAAAGAGGAAGAGAATAGGAAGGTCTCGAGGAGTTTCCGGAACTTAAGGAGGTCCGGCTCAAGACGGAGAGAGGCAAGGAGGCTGTTCCAGAGGGAGGCACCTGCTGAGGATAGGGATTTACCACTAAAATCTCTGTTTGGAAAAACGGCTTACTCTCAGAGAGTTGGAGGAGGCCGAGCAGAGGGCTGTGGGAGAGTGTTTAGGAATAGAGAAGTGTAGGTAGTTACGGCCCCAGCCCCAGAAAGCCTTGTGGATTATGCAGAGGGACTTGAACATAGAGATGACCGGGCTTGAGCCCCAACCCCCGGAATTATGGGCTATATTGACTTGACCTGGCAGACCTACAGAGGTGTGGCCAAACAGAACAGGACTCGGATGTTAAAGGGCCCCTAGGCTTCGCTGTTAACAAAGGCCCGGAAATTACTAACACAAAGCATTTAATTGCTGGCACCTGCATTCATATGCATAATTTTGTAGGCAATTGATATTGTGATGTGGGTTTAATGCTTGCATGCCAGGGGAGTGATTGGACGGGGAGAGAGGGGACAGGAGACCACTCATTCTCACAGCAGTCATGAAATTGTTGCTTTTAGGGAGAGATTTAACTGCTTGTACCATCGAAGCTGCACCAGAATAGTCTCAGTAGAATGCGTAAAGAAGTGAGATGCCCCCCACAGAGAAGTGAGCCACTCCCCCACTGTCTCTGAAGTCATCACCTCTCCCAACATTTCATTTATTATATCATAATCCCCTCCCTTTTCCTTCCTTATTTGTTTCTAAGTTTGTCTTGTTTGTCACCCCCCTGCTTATCTTAATTCATTCAACAGATCTCAATATTAACCTATTCATTATATATATATATATATATATATATATATATATATATATATATATATATATATATATATTGTATCATATGGTTAATATCTGAAACCATATACCAAGGTAAACGTTTTACGTGTTTCACTTTCTGGTTTAATCAAATGCATTCATTTTTGTATTTGCTATTGTATTTATAAAAACGTTCAATAGAAATCAGTGAACTGAAGAAAAAAAAGAATTAGAAGATGAATGCACCACCTGGCCAGGATGGCTTTACCCCAGAGTGTTAGAAACAGTATGCTAAAATAACATTCCCTCGCCAAGTTATGCAATTATATGCTATCACCAAAGATACCATGAGACAGGCACACATTTCTAAACCAGGGAAAAGCTATGTAGTGAAGCTGTTACCGTTCAATGTCCTCCTTAACACAGAGAGCCTATCCAAATGTGCTGGCAACAGGGAGAAAACAAGCAATCAACAGGGAATGCATTCAGATCAAATTGATTCCATTACAAACAAAAATATCTCCATCATGTGAGGTGGGTTATGCACATCATGCACCGCAGCCAATCCCAAGTGGGTTATGCACATCATGCACCGCAGCCAATCCTAAGTGGGTTATGCACATCATGCACCGCAGCCAATCCCAAGTGGGTTATGCACATCATGCACCGCAGCCAATCCCAAGTGGGTTATGCACATCATGCACCGCAGCCAATCCCAAGTGGGTTATGCACATCATGCACCGCACCAATCCCAAGTGGGTTATGCACATCATGCACCGCAGCCAATCCCAAGTGGGTTATGCACATCATGCACCGCAGCCAATCCTAAGTGGGTTATGCACATCATGCACCGCAACCAATCCCAAGTGGGTTATGCACATCATGCACCGCAGCCAATCCCAAGTGGGTTATGCACATCATGCACCGCAGCCAATCCCAAGTGGGTTATGCACATCATGCACCGCAGCCAATCCCAAGTGGGTTATGCACATCATGCACCGCAGCCAATCCCAAGTGGAGTCCCGGGCTGTGGCCTCAGTCGATGATAAAAAAGCATTTCATTGCATGGAATGTCTGTTCCTGTAGAACACAATGGAAATTCTGCTTTGAAAATACTTATCCTATAGGTTGAGAGACACTGTACGACACTCTCAGTGCACTCTCCGTGCACATGTGTCACGGTGGCTTGAGGTCGAAGCCTTTCACTCTGTTGAGGGGAACACAACAGGGTTCCACCTCTCAACTCTTGTTTGTCATTGCTCTAGAGCCCTTGCTCTGCAAAATGAGGAACTCTCAAGGGGATACCCACCCCTAGGGGCAGACAATATCAAAATGATGCTTGATGACGACAATGTTTCACACTGGAAGACCCAGGGGTAGATCTAGCGAAGTCCTAAACTTGGAGTAGCACTAAGAGGATATTGCAGGATAAAAGGTCAATTTCCAGAAGATTGAGTTCATCGCCCTTGCGGGGAGGAAGCTGAAGAGTGCACTGGAGAAGGCACTGGGGCTGACTGATTCACTCAGGTATCTGGAAAACGATGTGATATGATACGATAGGTTATTTATAATGCGCTTAATACGCAGAGGTTTCTAAGCGCGGACCCGGGGATCGCACCTGTGTCGCTCTGTGTCGTCTTGCTTCCAAGGCAAGCACGTTGCCCCTGAGCTATCCTCCCAAGAAGATGTGAATAGGAAATGTAGAACATGTGTTACCAGGAATTTTGATATGCTCAGAGTCAATAAATAGTGACTATAAGTAGTAAGGGGAGTCTTCTAACATTGCCTATGGGGAAGGTGGCTCTTTGAAACTGGTCACCTTCAATACCGCCCCACCATCTATTTGCATATTAATCAATTTGCAGAAATGATACAGTTAGAAAAGTGATTAATTATATTTTTGTTGTCTGGGGTGGGGGTAGATATTCACTTGTAATAGCAGCTATGTACAAAAAACAGCTACGGGGGTTGGGGGGGCTCAGAAGTCCGAGCTTCACAATCTAGATGTGGGCAACATGGTTTGCACAATTAGCGGGGGCATTTCCCCATGTTGGTCAGGCTTGATGGCCACATGCTCCTACCCTTTAACAAACTGCAGTGGGTGGAAAAATGAAAATTTCCTCACCAGGTAAATCCAATAGCAAGTAATTCCTAATGATGTACAGAAGGCTAGACATCACCCCAATGCTATCTCACAATGCACCCATTTGGCCGGGGCTTAGCTTAGTCAATAATATTTGTGGGTTGTGGTTCAAAGCCCCCCACTCCCCAACAAGCTGTGCAGTGTACCCAAGTAAAAAATGAAGTGTCTCACTCTAGTGACTACTGGACTCCTAGACCTTAGCCCCATTTACCATATAGTTCAGAGGGACGAGTAAAGTCCTTCATCTTCTAACGGGTCAACCCAGAGGCCACTAAGGCTATAACAGGCTCTCCATCAAAGGATCTTAAGGATACCAGAATGGTGACCACCCGAAGACCGCTCAGGGTCTCTGACCAGCACTCTAGTGTCACAGATGGCCTGAATAATTCATAGAGTCTAAGAGATAGTGCAAGGGGTGTTATTAAACATTTGCAAAGGACTGGTGTTGCGTGGTTGGAGGTTTTCTCTAAAGGCTGCCCCTTCCTCTCTCCATGGCCCACTATAGCCTAAGCTTCCCCAATCCCCCAGGGTGATTTTCTTTGGAGATCACGGATATCTACTATCCAATATCTTCTGTGGCTTAGCTGTGAGGACCTGAAGGCGGAAGCCTCATCTATCTTGCTCTTTCCGGGACTTCCTAAGCTATGCCTAACCCCTCCCCACAGATTCCAAATGATGATGTCAAATTGGTGCTAGTAGCAGACACCCTGATCCATTTTCTATCTCATTCGCACATTCTCTTTCTCTCCACTCGCTGATCTTGGCACTTCCCTCCCCTTCCTCCCCTCTGCTACTCTTACCCCTCCTGACTCTGCTACTCTCACCCCTCTTATTCTACTCAGGTTTATGGTGTCCTGCTCATACTCCCAGGGATACAGTGCTCTGCTCACACTTCTCAACTCACCCTACTCCCTCTCTCCCATCTCCAAACCACACAACGTATCATCTATGCCTCTATGTCCCAATTGTACCACACTCTCTGCTTATCCCATCAAACTATCTTCCCCCTTCCTCCTGCCCTCACCCCTACTTCCACTACCGCTTTGCTCTCTATCTCCACCCGCAACCATCATACACTCCATCATGCTCATTTGCTCCCTAATTCCACCTACACTTTCTCTTCCCTTCTCTCTGTCATCACTCTCCTTGCAATCATTTTCACACACCCCTCATCACACTACACACAACCGGTACCACTCTCTCTCACAAATGCACTCTCCAACTTTGCCACCAACTCTTCAGCACTCTGTTCCTCTGTCCATCCTCCACCTGGTCTCTCGGTCCACCTCCACACTTTCCGACCTCGCCTTTGCAACCCCCAACCCTGCCTTTCATTCTCTCCCTCAACATGCCACGTGCCTCCTGTCTCTAACCTTCCCGTCGCTCCAGCGCTCTCCAGACTCTAATGCCCAACTGGTTGCTGCGTTGTTTTGTTTGCATTTGTTTTTAGCATGTACGGGACAGCACATTGCTCCTGAGCTATCCTCGGAAATGCCTTGCTCTGTATTTTGGTAGTCAGAGGTTTACCTTTCAGTTATAAATGCAGAGCTGCAAGTGACAGAATTTAAGCAAAGGAAACAGGACTGGGTGTCCTATTCATATCCGACATGGGAACAACTTGACATAGTCTGCTGTGCATTGGTTACATTACCAATGAAGGTCAAGTACTGTGTTCACTATTTGAAACAGGGGGCTGCATTCTTTTGTTTATGTAAATAAAGAATGCAGTTTTGCAACAAAAAAAAGTAAGATTTGATTTTCTTGCAGGAAGTTTTGTAGATATTTAAAAGAACGTGTCAATCTTTTCTTTCACAAATTAAATGATCAGCTGATATGAACTTTGGTTGATCTTTAAAATGTGTCGCATTATAATACAAAAAACATGTGGAATGTGAAAGGGTCAAAGGTGACCTGGACGTTAGGTGCATGTGCCATTTGTAGCTGCCTGCTGGTTAGCACTCATAGCTATACGGCTGTAAATCACAGTTCAAAGAAAAAACGCAGTTCTGATAGCAAGGCCGGAAGCTCGGTCATTCCAGCTCTGGTCCCTGAGCACACCATTAGACCAGATAGGAGTCTCTTCATCTGACAACTAGGCAAACATGGGATCTCCAGGAGATCTGGGGTCAAGCAAGGGATCCAACGTATAGGTCACTTTGTGAAGGAACTTCTGGTCTCATTCGAAGATCACATCCAGTCATTCAACCTGGACTTTTAGAAATATCTCCCAATTCACACAAGTGCCCAATTCTAGGATTATAGACAGATCAGGCTGACACTAAGATCAAGAAATAGACCCACAAAATGGCCCGGAGGAAACAGCATTTTTTGGGGCATACATAACATTTAGAGGATACACACAATTAATGTCAGCTTCCAGAGTTTCTGACCCAACCTCACTGGTCTTCCAGAAGTCACAATTGGTATTTCTGACTTTTTTTGATTCACTCAAACATATAGGTGGTGACTTAGCTTAAACAGATTCTCGGGGATTCCAGAGCCGTCCCAGGTCGGCTTTGGAGCTTGGTTTTGTCAGCATGCTGGTGAAATAGCAGGCCATACCCTCAGAATGTTGTGTAGCAACCTGACACAGACATTAAAAACGACATAACTGCGGGAGTGGGCGGAGCCTAAAATGATTCCTTATGGGAATTCAGGACTAACAGTCTCGGCCTTAGCACTATGGAGAGATATTGATATTGATATTTTATTTCTATCGCTCTCGTACATAAGTGTTACAGAGCGCAACAAGGCAAAGGAGGGGAACAGGGGAGAACAAAACAGCGAACTTACTAGGCCCAGTGGTGCATGGGAGAGGGGAAGGGGAAAAGTGCATGGAAGGGGGGAGAAGTGGAAAGTGCGAAGCAGAGGAGAAACAGATAAATAACAATAAATAAATAATAAAGGCAACAAACAGTGGTAATGCAGCCAGCAATTTGCAAGTGCTAGGTTTAAGGCAGCAGACAGGGTAGGTCTGATAAGTGCAGGAAGAAAAAGGAGGGGGCTGTATGGGTACAGATACTGGACCCCAGTGAAAGGTGGCCAGGAGGCAGTGGGGGAGGGTGGCAGAGTGAGCAGATACCTGGGCCCAGAGGACAGATGGTGGCCAGGTGTACAGTGCCAAGAGAACAGATCAGCAGGGGAGAGGCAGAAGAAAAGAGGAAGGTCTTGAGGTGCTTCCGGAATCGGAGATGCTTCTCCTCAAGTTTTAGAGTGGCAGGGAGGCTGTTCCAGAGGGAGGCCCCAGCCGAAGACAGATCTACCCCCAGCTTGTTTCTTTGAAAAACGACTGACCCTGGGGGAGTTGGAGGTAGAGGAGCGAAGAGCTCGAGAGGGGAGGTATTTGCGGAGGGATAGCTGAAGGTATTTTAGACCCAGGCCCCAGAAATACTTGTGGACAATGCAGAGGGTTTTGAATTTAATCCTTGCATCCACTGGGAGCCAATGGAGAGATTTCAGAGCTGGAGAGATACGATCCCAGGGCTTGAGGCCAAGGACAAGTCTTGCAGTCCTGTTCTGGATTAGTTGCAGAGGGCGGAGAGTAAAGACAGGTAGATTTAGAAAGAGGCTGTTACAATAATCCAAGCTAGAGAGAACCACGGCTTGGGATACCATGAGCTTCTGGGTAAAGGAGTGGAAAGGCAGAGTACCTCGGAGGGGGTGCAGTAGGAAATTTGACTTTTTAGAGACCTCAGAGATGTAGGCAGAGAAGGAAAGGGTGGAGTCAAAGATGACCCAGAGGTTCTTAGCCTCGCAGGTGGGGGTAGGAGGGCCAAGGGAGGCGGCCAGAGAATGAGGGGAAAGGATGGTGAAGGTGTGCCGATGAGGAGGATCTCCGTCTTGCTGGCATTCAGACAAAGATCATTGGCGGCACACCAATCTTGAATGGCAGTTAGGCAATCACAGATGAGAGAGGGAAAGGAGGTGGCAGACGGCAGCCTGAAAATGAGTTGAGTGTCATCAGTCTAGCACTGGAAATTTGAGCAGACAGTAGCAATGCAGTGGGCGAGAGTTGCCAGGTATTGGGTGAAAAGCCAGGGCGAGAGGTTAGACCCCTGGGGAACACCACAGGTAGAGAGGAAGATAGATGAAAGGGAGGACCCAAGTTGGACCTGGGAGGGTCAATCTGAGAGGAAAGAGGTCAGCCAGGCCAGAGCCTAATCAGTGATACCCAAGTTTCACGGAGACGGTTGAGCAGGATGGTATGGTTGACCGTGTTGAAGGCAGAAGAGAGATCGAGGAGGATGAGGAAGAGGGAATGTTAGAGTCAAGGTTGGAGATAAGATCTTCACGGATATTCAGGAGAGCAGTTTTCATGCTTCTGGCAGCTCTGAAGCCAGACTGGTGGTCATGGAGACAGCCAACAGAAGTGGAATGAAGGTTAAACTGAGAGATGGCCAACTTTTCCAGGAGTTTGCCCAGAAAGGGAGTAATGGAAATTGGGCGATAGTTAGGTGGACAAGAAGGATCAGCTGTGGGCTTCTTGAGAAGAGGATGCACAAAGGAGGGCTTCAGAGGGGAGGGGAAGGATCCCGAAGCAAAGGAGTGATTGCAAAAATCAGCAAGGGCCAGAGCAAGGGTGTCAATGTGCTCCTTGATGGTGTTAGAGGGACAGGGATGAACCTGTTTTGATGAGGCTTTCATAGATCGGACTTGTCTAGCGACCTCGTCAGGGGAGAAAAGAGGAAAGGATGAGAAGGATGGTGGGGGTGGCTAAAGGAGGGTCAGCAAGCTCAGATGGAGAGGGGAGAGAAGGGGTGTGGGTGGAGAGGGTGGGCAGGATGTCCTGGGTTTTTTAAATGAAGTGAGAGGCAAAGGCATTGCAAAGAGCCTGGGAGATAACAGGAGGGGTAGAGACTACAGCAGGGTTGGCCAGCTCCTTGCAGATTTGAAAGAGTTCGGCCGAGTCGTTAGATGCCGCAGAGACATGGGCTTGAATGTGGACGCTTTTCTTGGTGAGGACAGAGAGTCGGTACTGCCTTTGTAACAGGCGGAAGATGAACAGGAAGTCCTCCATTTCCTCTCAGCCGCCCTACACTTACATTTAAGTGTAGCTAGGTCAGAGTTATACCATGAATTGCACTTGGCTTTGGACTTCAAACGGATCCTCATGACAGGGGCAAGAGCATCAAGCGTATCAGAAATTGAAAAGTAGAGCAGAGACAGGGCTGTGTCAGGATGTGAGACAGCCAAAGGTGGAGGGGGGGAGAGAAAATGGTGGCAAAAGCCTCAACTGACACACGCTTCATGGCTGGATGTCCGAGAAGGTAGGTGGCAGTGTTGGGGTAGGCTTGGCTTGGGGGGGAGAGAGAGGAGAGGAGGGAGTGATCGCTCCAGGAGAGAGGAGTGGTCAGAGGGATGGAGAGGGGGCGGACAGAGGAGATCAAGATATCGAGTGTGTGTCTGCAGAGTGAGTCAGGCCAGAGGGGAGGATGGACAGGGAGAGGAAGTTGCAGAGGTCACGGAAGAGTACAGAGGAGGAGCAAGGAGAGTCTAAATGTATATTGAGGTCACTGAGGAGGAGGAGTTGAGTGGTAGAGGCTAGGAGGGAGGAGGAGAGGTCTGCCCATTCAGAGTGAAATGAGATGATTTGACCAGGAGGCCGGTAGATGGTAACCACAGTAAGAGAACGGGTAGGTGAGAGAGAAAGCCTACAGACAAGGCATTCAAAAGAGGAGTAGGCCTGAGTGGGAATGATAGAGGCAGGAATCCACTCAGGAAAGATCAGGGCTACCCCCCATCGGACCAGGAGGATCTCGGTGCTGAGATGATCTTGTAGCTATCAGAGGGGAGAGTGTCAAAGCTTGTGACAGAGCTGGCCGTGAGCCATGTCTCAGTAACACCAAGGACATCAAGGTCTAGTTCTTCAAGGAGGTGGCAGATGTCAGAGGAGTGTTTGACAGCAGAGCGAGAGTTGAGAGTGGCAATATGAAGAAGGTTGCCAGCCTTAAAGACCTTCCGGGGAGGGGTACCGATCAGAGGTATGCCCTGCGGAGGAGAAAGAGCCTTAGGAGGGACAGAGGAGGAGTGTGAGGGCAAGGTAGCCAAGGGGGGAGAGGAGGGGACAGCAGGAGATGAGAGGAAATTGATGGGGCGAGGGAAGCGCCTATCAAAGAGGAGGAGATTGGCCTGAGGGCCTTGAACCATGACAATGCCATTTAGGTAGACATTAATGATGACTTTAGAGGGGTCGAAGGAAGCCATGAGAACTTCCCAGCGAGTGCCACCATTAATGGGAGAGAAGGAAATAGGGCAGAGCACAGAGACCATATGAGGAGTCCATAGATCTGGCGAAGGAACGACAAAGAGGATGTCGGTGAGGGCCTGTCTGACGGAAGCATTGGAGTAGGTGTTGGCGATAGGAAGACCAGAGTTAGAGGCCAAGAAATCCTTTTTGAACTTCTTCCTACCAGACTTCGTGAGAAGGGAAGGATAGTCAATGGAGAAGCAGTTGGAGAAGATAGGAGAAACAGAAAGCATGATTGGGGTGGACGTGAGGAGAGGATGGAGATAATGGGGGCTAATGCAGGTAGGTGTGGGACAAAAGAGTGGTGAGGTCACTGGGCTGGCAAGTTACAGAGAAGGAACAGTATACAAGCAAAATACAGAGAATTTTGCAATGGGCAGCAAGATTTGACTTTTTAGCACAAAGCAAAAACAGCAGGATTTGACTTTTTAGCACTAAGAAAAAACAGCAAGATTTGACTTTTTAGAACAAAAGCAAAAACAGCAAGATTTGACTTTTCAATCTTGGAATCAGATGTTAGCAAAGGGTTTTAGGAAGCACTGCGCATCAGGATGACAACATGGGAGTAACAAGCAGAAAGAACAGTGATAGTCAAAGGCAGTAGGAGTGAGTCCATAAGGAGGGAACTAACCCATAGTTCTGGAGGAGGCAAAGTCAAGGCAGTCTGGATTTCTTAGAGAGATACGACATTATGAGCTTCATAGGTTTGCAAGGAATAGGCCTACTCTCAGGTTGCGCTTATTTGCCCTTTGAAGCACCACATGGAACAGCAGAGAGTCTCCTGGGGTACCAGTTTGTTGTTGCATAGGTATTCCACTTGAACTTGGGATGGCATACTTTCTTGCCAGTGGGTGGAGAGGTTTGCAATTACTTGCCCCAAGAGCAAAGGTGCTAACTGGCATGGTCCCTCTTTTCAATTCAAGATAGATATTTTATAATATTTGTATTTTTCTGTGCAGTGTGTTGTTGCCCGTTGATGTGGTGATGCAGTTCGACAATATAAATACATTTAAATCGAACCCCAAATTAAGATAGTTGGCTTCAGATGAATACTTTCATATGAACCATCCCAAACCATAGGTACATGGCGTGGCCTGCAGTGGCACGTGCTACCCCTGGAATCTGATTGGCCACCCCTGAAGTACATGCGTGTGTGTGCGCGCCCGCGCACTCGGTCTTCATGCCACCCCTTCATAAGTCAGTGCCCCCCTTGGGCCACCCCTGTCAAACGAGTCTTCACTCGGCACTGTCCCGAAAGAGAACAGCTTAAAAAGCTCCTAAATGAAGTAGGCGTGGTATGAAGCTTCAAGCACCTGCCTAAGCGGTCTTGCCTCCTTAGAAGATTAGAAATAAAACCACTTTTGCTCATAGGTTTTATTTTCTAACATTTCATTCTAAGAGTTGCTGTCCTGTATGATTAACTGCTGCAAGTTATGTGCGCTAATGACAACATGAGGAAAGAATGAAACCTAAAATGCCTTATAGATGTCCACCAGCTCCATAACTGAAGTGGCTGTGAAATCCCACTGGGAGTAAAATCCACATACAAATAAATGCTTTTATGCGTGGCTTTCAATTGCCTTGAATTCTGATGTTTTCTTAAGGCAAAGCCGAGCACCGGTCGAAATGTATGATCCGGTCAACCCCACCCACTCTGCCTCACATACACACACGCATCTCCAGAGAGGCAGTAATTCCTATGGAATCCGCCTGTTTTTCATCTGCATAAGCACGCAGAGACCGCAGAGACGCGCAGGCCATCAGGCTAGGACTGGCCTATATGGCACTAGGCATATGGTCAATGGTGAAAGTGGGCCCGTTTTTTGGCCCAAATACTCCAGTTTGAGAAGTTCTTCATTGTGAAACTAGTCGTTTTCAGCAAAGGTTTTTTGTTTTTTTGTAAATCAGGCTATGAAGTAAAAACAAATATGCAGGCGAGTGATAGTACTGGACCAACACAAGGCAAGGCTTGAATTAAAACTATACTTTGCCATTTGGTACACCCCTCAATTTACGAGCGTATAAACAAACCCTTAATGAGGTCTTCGCACCCTGCACCCATCCAACTGCCTCTGAAAAGGATGTCGAAGCCCTGGAGCACAGTCGTGCACACTGTTCCCAGGGCCCCGTCAGTCGGCGAATGTTGCACATAAAGAACCTTTAAGGGCTTCTCTCCAAGACACCGATTTATTGCAGTGCTTCTTTTTCCACATTTTTTATTGCAGCCAGGAGACCAAAGGGAGATGAACTCGAGTAAAGAATGCGCGCGGTCCATGTGGTAATCCCAATAAACGTGGCTGCCATCAGCACTAGAACTGAGCAGCAGGAAATCCACACGTGGGCGGACACGCGCACGCTCAAGCGTAGTGACGACATGCACAGACTGGGAATTCAAAGCAAGCAATGCAAGTACGCCTGCCCTCAAAGGGCCCACTCGATTAAAAGCAACTAGTGTTCCATAGATGCCAACGTGTGGCCAGGGGCTCCAGAGTCGTGTGTGGCAAATGCAATCCGTGCTGAAAATATTTTTTTTTTCTGGGGGATCCTACCCAGCGGAGGGCAAGGGGGCGGGCATTTTATTCATTCTCCCACAAACATTTGCCTCTCAGTCCCTTATAAGATTAATACTAAACGCCTGGCAAATAGCCCAGTTTCTAATAATGTTGTCAGTGAAGTATAACATGTGCACACCTTTTAAACATAAAGAAACGAACATCAACATCTCCTGTAGAGTGCACAAGGGATTTCACAGAGCTACTGCTCAGACACTCAGGTGGTCTTGTGGGGGTTTGAGGGGAGTGCCTCACCTCTGACCAAGGCGACCACAGTTCAGTGGTATAGTTCACCTCTGAACCTAGCAACTACGGTTCAAAGCATAGCACCTAGCGACCACGGTTCAACTGCATAGTTCACATCTGAACCTAGTGACCATGGTGCAGCGACATTCTTAAATAAATGTAGAGTGGGGAGCCAGACACGGGGAGACATTTTTTGCCGGATTCCATATCCGAGATGATCCGTACAAATGCCAGCAATCAGAGGCATTGCTAGGGAGGAGGTGGGGGAGAGGGGGTGGAGGGGCTTATAGGCCTGTGTCATTTGGTTGTAGCCCTGGATAGAATCTCAGGGCTTCAACAAAAAGGCTGGCTAGCCCCAAATCCCGGCATTAGCTTAGCCCCGGATCTTTTCCATTCCTAGCAACACCCCTGCCAGCTTTGGCAGCAACTGTGCTTACCCTACTGTTCCTCCAACACAGACCGTCATGCCACGGTTTCTATATGAAATCTTCTTCGTGAAAAGCTTTTGGTAATAAGGTCGACCGAAATAGGTAGTGCCTTCATCTTCCACTCAATTTCCATTCTCGTATGTTTTTTTAATCACTTCTCCTTTGCTCAATAGGTTTTTTAGGCCAACTTCACTCACAAGCACTTTCAGTCAATATGTTCTCATGTTTCAATGCGCTGCCGGCATTTCATGCAATGACAATGTACAACAAAAGCTTTGTTCAATAATGTTTTATTATGGTTCACAATATAAGGTCTTGGGTTGGATGAACACGTATAGGTATACTAGGCAAACACTCTAGAAATAGTAGGGAAACCCTTAATAAACTAGTGCCAAGGCTGGGACAGCTTAAATTGGGGTTCTCTAGGTGCAGTAGGAAAGGCTCACTCAAAATCTGTGAATGCCCACTCAGCAGTGATGTGTGGGTGTGCATTTACAGGTGCCAATGTCACTCCGATGGGCCCAACTACATTAGCTTCAGGCCCCATTTGTTAGACAATCCTGGCTATGCCTCTGGCTAACCCTAAGCTACAATAAAATAGTTCTCCATGTTTGGCCAACAAAAGAGTTAATAAACATATCCTTTCAAAGTCCACCCCCTGTCCGGAACAATTTACACAAGATACCTTCCCGGGCAGTACAAGGGGTAACTCAGTGTTCTGCCTTCTGCAGGTACTCTGGTCAGCATGGGTTGGTTAGGCCTCTCCACAGCCTATTGTTTCTTTAGCACACCAATACCCCTCCCCCAGTTCCCTCCACAACCTTGGATTCTCTCAGCACAACTTGGACAGCAATGGGTATTGCCTCTGTCCCTGTCCCATTCAGTGTCCTTTTCAAGGCACTATTATCACGCTCCTCCCAGGAGTCCTTTGTGAGGCTTCTTTCAAGGACGTGCCCCATCCTCACGCCGTCCCATCTGGTAACAAATCTAGCGAACAGGTACTGCGCTTATGTTCTCTCTTCGAGCATCACTGAATCTTGTAGCAGGAGGTGATAGAATTCCATCTGGTGAGGGCGGGATAGCCTGAATTTTGACTTTTATACATACAATGATGAAAATATTTCAGATTCTAAAAGGGAGGCAGTGGCAGCAGGGCAGATTCAAAGGTTACATGTGTTCTTGACAGCTGCTGGAACACAAAGTTCTAAGAGGCAGAGGTGGCAGAAAGAAGAGACTAACACACAGGTGGCATAGTGATTTCTATCTATGTATTTAAAATAAAAATAATATATTTCTATGAGGGGTTTCCCTGCCTCAACTAAAGTGTTAATGGGTCTGTCAGGATGTCGTTTCAACAAAAGAGTCCACTTTCCTGTGTCAAATGTCCCTATCTCTGTCCCTTACACTTAAAACTAAACTAAAGATTGCACCAATATTATTGGTCCAGGAGAATGATGCCTTCCTCATGGACTGGACGGCACAGTTCTGTTTTCAAGTTCCTCACCAGGGGGAATTAATCCCTTCCCCAGGTTTTAGTGCTTCACAAACAAGAATTGTTAATCCTTCAACGCTCTGTATTAAAAGTGCACTATTTCTGTCTTCCAGGGGGAATGACTCCCTTCCCCTGGATCACTGGTTTGGTCATTCCTGTAAGCTCATTTACCAGGAGAATGACTTCCTTTCTCCTGATGTCTTGATCACAGTGTTTACGTCACACCAAGCCAGGGGGATGCCTCCCTTCCCCTGGACTCTTTTCACATGGTTTCAAGATCTCACAATGCCAAGTGAATTACTCCCTTCCCCTGGTCTTCCTTGGCTTTGTTCCCACAGTTCACAACTCCAGAGGGAATGACTTCCTTCCACTGGCATGTCTTGGCTTTAGTTTCACCTTTGGGTTTCTCAGGAATACAATGAATGTATCAGTAGGGTCCTTGGCCCAGGCTTCTCCACCATGGCCCACTTGGCTCTCTGGCTTGCCAAGTGCTGCCCTGAGGAGAAGGCACCATACGCTCTGCTGCCCGTTGCGGATCCCAGATTCTCCTGCCAGTTACTGCCAAAAAGAGGATGACTTCCATCTTCCCCTTGCTGGCTGGTGTTTCAGTCCCAGACCCTTTTCTCTTTTCTTCCTAGGCTTAGCCTATTTGCCATCCAAGTACTGTGACAAGAAGGATTTCCTCACTCGTTACTCTGATACAGGGTTTTGTTCCGCTGTGTCTTCCAGCCCCCTCTGGTCCCTGCACGGTTCCCGTTACCTTTGTTTTTCTCCAGGTGCATGGCCGGTTCTTCCTGGGGTCCTTCTCTCTGTATCTCGATTGCGTGGGCGTCTCCGTGTTCAAGTTCCTTCCCCTTGTGGACCTGTTGCCTTGTGTTGGGACTGAAGACTTCTTTTCTGCGTCCCGTTTTCAGGCGTCCATTCACCAACGCTCTGCTCGGATGCCGTGGGAGAAAGGAGATTGTTGGCTTTTTTCCTCCCTGTTCTGCTCTGCGCCTGCTTCCAACTTCCCGGGCTTCACTGTCCTGCGATCAGGTTAGCTACTTCTCCGTTTCTAATAGTCCTTTCTTGCTTTTTATGAGTGGACAAAACAACTAGAACGTTTATTCCAATTCTCATCGTGGCTCTGCACCTTCTCGTCGTCTCAGTACCTGTCAAGGGTGTCCTCGCCAGGTACTCCTTACACTTCCTCATCTCAGTGGGTGTTAAGCTTGTAGCCCTACAGACATACATGGAATGAGTAGATAGGTAATTGTGATTCTTGGTGTAAGGAGGTATCTAGGATGTGAAGTGAGGGTTACTATACTGCGTTCTGCTGAGATGTCCTCCCTGAACCGCAGAGGGGGGGAAGTCTTTCCCCACGAGATCCTCCCACTGAGTACCACCCTAGGGGGACTATCGAGTAGCAGCCTCACCTCTCTGGCCTCATGGGAAGGGGCTCCCCCTCGGCCGTAGGTGACGATATCTCGGGATTCATCACAGTTCATTGCTAGTTTAGTAGTAGTGTAGATCTGAGTAAGCATTTAAATTACTCTTCATCCCTTTACCCAGTAGAGCAGTAATCATTTCCTCACACATGACTTCTGACATCCCGTTAGCAAAGCTGATAATTGATTAACTACCAAGGTAGTGAAAGCCTCATGTATCCAGGGAGCAGAGGAAAGCACATGTTCTACCTCCTACTACCTTTTAAAATGATGGGCCAGTGGAACTTTCTCTGGGTGGCCCAGGATTGGTCCTTCCCTTATCTGTCTTGTTTTACAGGTCCTGGTCGGTTTTGGGCTCCATGATCATTTATTCGACAGTGGTGCTTATTCGCCATTCGATGGGCCTTGCTTGAGGAATAGATTGTCGAACGGTTGGCTCCACGACTTTAAAACAGGGCCCAAGCCCGCTGCACGATTTTTGATCTGCAGGTGCTTTGCAGTGTTCCACGGTGGTCAGCAAACTTTCAGGGAGCGGGGCTTGCTGTCTCAGCCAAACACTCTGGTTCTCCCTCTACAGGTACAGAGTGTAGCTGGGTTTATTGGGGAATACTTTCTATGTTCGGCATCCGTGAACCTCCACAGTTCGCCTTTCGTTCAGAGTTCAAGCCTGTTTAAGTGCTACAGTTAGGTTTAACTTCATAACCATCACTCCCTGCTTTCTGGGCATTTAATATTGCTCCTGTATCATAATTTAGGAAGCAATTACTATTGTTATGTTTTCTTTTGTTAAACTATGCTCCTTGTGGTGTATGCTGGAACATGTAGTCACAGATCATCTTTTTAGCTCCGGATGAATCTTTCTGAATGTATTATCTTTCGCAACGTGCTTAACACCGGAGATCAGTCTCCAAGCGTGCCACAGGGATTCGAACCTGTGTTGCTCTGTGTTGTCTTGCTTCCAAGACAAACATGTTGCCCCTGAGCTATCCTCCAGGCCCAATTAGGGAAACACCAGGTCTGAATGAAAGATGAGTTTGGGGAATCCCACATCCATCCTCTGGGAGGCACATTGGGTAGAAATCGGACCATCCCATTCTCCTGTGGCTCGGCCCCCTCTCCTACAAAAGGATGGGTAGTTTCTCCAACTCACCACATCCCCCTATGAAACTTTACATATTAGAATTCTTTGGTTAATACCCCGCCCCTCCAAGAAGGGTGTAGTAATGGCCGCTGGAGTCAACATCAGAGCTATGTTAACATGTGGCCCATTGCGTTGTAACCCCCAATTTCTGCTGTCAGTGGGAAGAGGTGCCTCTAAGGCAGTGCCCCATTTCTATCATGTTGCTGCCAACGACATACACAGCCTCGATGGCTCGAAATATCACTCCTGTGTGCATACGTTGTGAGCCCCATCACCACTATTGGGTAACACCTTGTAACTTTCTGCACAACCACATTATACCTGCAGTTTGGCAACACCAGTATTTTGCACTATTCTCAAATATCAGGAGAGCCTGGGTCAGACTAGGATAACAAAAATAAAGCCCAGGTAACCAAGTTTACAAACTGCAGTGTGTGACTTTTCATGACAAAATTTTTGACCTGTACTCGGGGTGTATTGTTGTGGGCGAGTGCGTGGGGAATGGTGCCCTATAAATGCACACCTGGTCAGGAACATCACTTAAAACAGCCAGCTGTAAAACAGGTCCGCCAGTCGCACTCCAGAACATATCGGCAACCGCCCGTGCCGACTCGAGACCCCATCACACTGGGCATGCGCCCACCAAGGTGGGAAGAAAGAAAACGACCTATGACGACACATAAGGTCTCGTAGCCGACAAAACGTCCGACGTCTTAAACAGGGTCCGCAGACATGGACACGTGAGTGCCTCTATGGAGACCTGGCACTTAACTGCATCAGATTGAATGGTTTGGAGTGATACTGCACAGATTCCATTCAGTGACTAGAATTGAAAGCAAAATCAGAGTCAAGTCCCATAAATAAGTGTCACGATAGTGTAGAAGGGGGCCCCGATTTTACCTTCAATGCAGTCGTTAAAGGACACCATGAAAAGAAGAAAAAAAACCTTTAATCTCCACTTTGGCTGCATTGGTACCCATCAGGATAAACATGACTTTGCTGCACTTTCAAGACCCCTTTCAGTAATGTCCCAGGAATGCTTGGATGCTGCCCTTGATGCCAGTGCACAGGGGGGGCTTCTTCAGAAACCCCTTCTTTTCTAACTGCAGGAAAGGATCTTCTGCAGGCCCTCTGTACAATGAAAACCCCAAATGTGGCCAACATTGACAACTTGGCCCTCATAAGGACTAGTGCAATAAGTGGTAAAACAAAATGTGCGAACCCAGTTACCTCATTGTGATATCAACTACCCCCCATTTAGAGAAATCGGTTCATGTGGAGTGTGGCACTTTATGTGTTACTGGATGAGCCAATACCGCATCAAATACCACATGCAGCAAATCTGTCTAGTTCAATGTTTGTCGTGGTCATGCGCCAATCGCAGGCTTTCCCACCAACAAACAACTGTGAAAAAAAAGATCAGTCAGGACTTTCACAGGGTCAAGGTCAGGCATGGGACACACACGTCATCAGGAGTTCTGTTGAATTTGTGCCCATATTTAAGGGACACTTGTGAGCATCTCCATCCCTGCTTACGGCCACTTATCCGAAACGTAGACATATCACATGCACTCCATAAAATGTTACTTCATGCACATACCATCTACCAAAAAGAGGCATCCTTCAGAACGCTTAACTGTTCAATTGGAAGAGATCTAAGAACTATTGCGAAAGGGGGCAATACAAAAGTACCAGTAGGCCAGGTAAACACAGGAATATGCTGTGTGTTTTATGGTCCCTAAAAAAGAGACAAATCAGTGAAGCCAGTCCAAGATTTAAGACCAGCAAACACATGTCAAAAATTCAGGGTGATCACATTACAAGAAGTCATACCCCTACTAAAGGAGGGACATTTCACGGCGACATTAGATTTGAAGGCATCTTTTCAAGTCGGGAAATGCCTCGGATTAAAAAAACTGAACAAACACTACCAATTCATGGTATTTCATTTTTGGAATTGCCTCTGCACCCTTTGTATTGTCATTTATATATCACACATTCCCCATTTATATGGCCTCAAGGTTTTTTGGTTGGAACGCCCTAAGTGACTGTAGTGCATGTGTGGCAGATAATTGGAAGATGCGTGTGTGCATTTTGCCAGTTTAGAACTTAAGTTATCTCCAGCTCAAAATAGAACAGGGGGTCCCTGCAGCTCACCTGGGAACGCCACTGCAAGTATCTTGCTGTCCTCTGGGCTGCTTACAGCAGCCAACCAGCCCACTTAAGACCCTCTTGCTGCCCTCTGCTTCCACTTTACATCTTGGAAGCAGGTGAGTGCAGATGCCCCAGCGACCCCATTTTGGGCCAAATTTTGTTTAAAAATTATCTCCAGCTCCTGTATGACCGCGAAGCCCTTTGACCACTTCCTGGCCTCCCTCCAGCCTCCGAACCCCCCCCACCCGCCTCGCATTGGCTAACTCTCCCGTTCCTCGGGTCTAGCGACCCTCTTACTGCTCCCTGCTTCCACTTTACATTAACATCGCAACGTGGCAATCCCAGGTGAGCTGCAGGGACCCCCTGCTCCATTTTGCCATCTTGTGGCCAGCATCCATGTCCCCATGCGCCCCCAGGCCCGCTCGCGTTGCTCCGTTCTCCGTCTTTTTTGCTTCCCCCTTCACCTCCCTCCGCCCGCCTCCCGGACTTCCCTCCACCCTGTAATTGGCTGACTGGCTGCTCTTAAATGAACCGACCAAGGCAGCCCTCTACCTGGCAGCCCCTGCGGCTAAGGGCCCCAAGGCCAAGGGCGGCTCCGACATTGGCGGCTCCGAGATGTGTCTGCAGGTGTCAGCAGGGTAAGCCAAGGAAGCCGAAAGACACCAACAAAACCATGAGTGTGGCATGGGTGGGGTGTAGAACAATTACTCTACTCCAAAAAGCCCCTGTCACTCTACCTTACCTTCCATAACGCAGACTGCCATAGACTTAAACAATACATCCTTAGGAAGACTTGTGACCACTATAAATGGACTGTAAATGACGCCTTGTGATGCACATTAACTTACTTGCCATTTTATCTAGTGCCACACATGTAGGATACTGAACTTTAGCTTGCACTGCATCTGGATAAAAATGTGCCTATTAACGCGCCTTGGTGGAATTTAGAAATGTGCCTATTAACGTGCCCTGGTTGACTTTAGAAGTGTACCTAATAGCGTGCCCTCGTTGAATTTGAAGTGTACCTAATATCCTCTCTGGGCAAAGTTGAATCTAGAAGTGTGCCTAATATCCTCTCTGTGCAAAGTTGAATCTAGAAATGTGCCTATCAGCGTGCCTTGATTGAATCTAGAAGTGTGCCTAATATCCTCTCTGTGCAAAGTTGAATCTAGAAGTGTGCATATTAACATACCCTGGTTGACTTTAGAAGTGTGCCTAATAGCGTGCCCGGTTGACTTTAGAAGTACGCCTAATACCCTCTCTGTGCAAAATTGAATTTAGAAGTGTCCTCTCTGTGCAAAGTTGAATCTAGAAGTGTGCATATTAACATACCCTGGTTGACTTTAGAAGTGTGCCTAATAGCGTGCCCGGTTGACTTTAGAAGTATGCCTAATTTCCTCTTGGTACAAAGTTGAATTTAGAAGTGTGCTTATTAACATGCCCTGGTTGACTCTAGAAATGTACCTATTAATGTGCCCTGGTTGACTTTAGAAGTGTGCCTAATATCGTACCCTCGTTGAATTTTGAAGTGTGCCTAATATCCTCTCTGTGCACAGTTGAATCTGGAAGTGTGCCTATTATCCTCTCTCTATGCAAGGTTGCATTTTGAAGTGTGCCTAATATCCTCTCTGTGAAAAGTTGAATCTAGAAGTGTGCCTAATATCCTCTCTGTGCAAGGTTGAATTTTGAAGTGTCCTCTCTGTGCAAAGTTGAATCTAGAAGTGTGCATGTTAACATGCCCTGGTTGACTCTAGAAGTGTGCCTAATAGTGTGCTCTCGTTGAATCTTGAAGTGTGCCTAATACCCTCTCTGTGCAAAATTGAATTTAGAAGTGTCCTCTCTGTGCAAAGTTGAATCTAGAAGTGTGCATATTAACATGCCCTGGTTGACTCTAGAAGTGTGCCTATTAGCGTGCCTTGGTTGAATTTAGAAGTGCGCCTAATACCCTCTCTGTGCAAAGTTGAATTTAGAAGTGTCCTCTCTGTGCAAAGTTGAATTTAGAAGTGTGCCTATTAGCATGCCTTGGTTGAATTTAGAAGTATGCATAATATCCTCTCAGTACAAAGTTGAATTTTAGTAGGGTGCCTAATAACGTGCCTTGCCTGATTTTAGAAGGGTGCTAAATAACGCGCCCTGGTTGAATTTAGAAGTGTGCCTGATATCTTCTCTGTGCAGAGTTGAATTTAGGAGTGTACCTATTAGCGCGCCTTGGTTGAATTTAGAAGTGTGCCTAATATCTTCTCTGTGCAAAGCTGAATTTTAGACGGGTGCCTTATAACGTGCCCTGGTTGAATCTAGAAGTGTGCCTGATAGCGTGCCCTTGGTTTACCTTAGAAGTGTGCCGATTAGCGCGCCTTAGTTGAATATCCTCACTGTGCAAATTTAAATTTGGTTACCTAATATCATCCCCATTGCAAAGTTGTTTTGGTTGCCTATTATCCTCTTTCTGCAAAGCTGAATATAGAAGTGTGCCTATTATCCTCTTTGTGCAAAGTTGAAGTTAGAAGTGTGCCTTTTAGCGTGCCTTGGCTGATTTTAGAAGTGTGCCCAATATCCTCTCGGTACAAAGTTGATTCTAGAAGTGTATATAACAATACCACTCTGGCATAGCGAGATTTGACAGTGTCCCCAATAACGTCACTATGCCAAAGTCTAGAAAGTCTGCCCTATATCGGGTGAGCGGGTGAAGTGGATACCCTATATCGCGTGAAGTATGTGGATGGAACGGATGAACTGATGTAGAATGGGTGAAGTGGGTGGAACGGGTGAAATGGTAGAACGGATGAAGTAGGTGAATGAACGGGTGATGAGCTTGGAACCTGCGAAGTGGGCAGAACTAATGAAGTGCATGGAACAAGTGAAATGGGTGCAATTAGTTAAGTGAATGGAACGTGTGAAGATGACGTATGTGGATAAATGATGCCTGGAGTAAGGATAACATGGGTAGAACGAATGAAACAAGCAGTGTGAAGATGATGTATGTGTATGGATGATGCATGGAGAAAAGATAACGTGGGTAGAACGAATGGGAGTAGTGCATAAAATGGTGGAGTGCATAAAACGGTTGAAGGACATGGAACGGATGGGAGTGCATCGAACGGATGGGAGTGCATGGAACGGATGGGAGTGCACAGAATGGCGCGACGTTGGAATGGAATGGTTTGGAGGCCATGGAACGTCTGAAAGAGCTTTGAAAAGAACGGTCTGAGTGCTTGAAACGATCGTAATGCACGGAACAGTCGGAGTACATGGAACTGATGAAGTTCATGGAACTATTGGAGTGGGCGCGATCTCAAGCACCTACAGTAAACCACCATATTCACATCTACACGCTTACTCCCTTCTTTACACCACCACTCAAATAGAACACAACGATACTATGACACCATTCGGTACAGCTGTTCTCATACCAATATCTGCCTCAAACTCCCCATCACTCTAACTAAACACTGCTGATTACACACCCCGCAGCCGGGCGTTCTCCTCAGGCCCAACGCAGCCACAATTCGGTCTGGATAAATCCTGCCAGAACGAACACATACTATTGACCTCTCAACCACCACACTTACCACTAAGAAGCAGCTATTTCACGAATGCCACACCAGCTGCACACATATCCGGTGCTCACATGCACCTTTGACTCTCTCTACTCTCTCTACTGACTTGAACTTTGGTTCCCAAGGGCGTTCAACCTACCAGCGCCTTCAGACCATACCAATGGTACATAAGGCGCTATATAAATGCAAAGTTACATAACATAACATAGGTTACAACTGCCAATTGACATGTCTGTTTCTGAGTAGTTCTACATGAATCATGACAAATCTACAGCATGATACAGCAATAGAAAAAGGCAGAACTTGGACAGCGTGGCAATGCTGATAATGACAGATGAGTTATGGACCACACACGGCTGGATTCTTTTTTGGTGTCAACAGTAAATATTAGGTGGTGCTGCTGAGGGGTTTGAAATTAAGGTTTGATGAGCAGGAAATAAAATCCAGCTCCTGGGTGTCGGTCATCACCCTGTGTACTGGAGCTACTGCAGGGGAACCAGGAGATGGAATGTGTCAAGGGTTTTGACCCATGTTGAATCAATAGACTGGGTAGATGTGGGGATGAGCTGTCACTGCCCATTATTCTATCCCAGGACAAACTAAATCAATAGACTGGGTGGATGTGGGGATGAGCTATCGCCACCCACATTCACGCCAGAATAGGAGAATTGCGCAGTTGGCACAAGACCACTCTAAAGATACAATCTTCTTGTGGGGGGTTCCACATCACCACTCTACTGTAAGGATGCCATCAAAACAATGTTAAGCAAGGGTCCTATACTGTCAAGCAAAAGACCATTCTATTGAAATGCAGTAATTCAAGACAACTCAAAAATGGATGCAGTACCGACAAATTCCCCAAGGTGGCGCTAGCGGTCTAAACTCTGACAGGGAAACTGTATTTAGGAGTTGCAAGAGGGGCAGGGACTTCAAAGCTTGTTGGTTAATTGGAAACCTTAGCCACCTGCTGTTCCCAGAGGCCAAGAGGCTGGAAACCTTAACACCTCAGAGATTCCCACACGAGGGGGCAGGATATCACATGACCCTGTTGATTGATTGAGGAGAGACTTCCAGGCAGCCTGCTGGAGCCCACACAAAAGGCTCTTTCTGTTGAATGGGGTATGTTAATTTTGAGTGTTTCCTGTCAACAGCCCTCTGCCAGCAAGGAGAGACATGTGATCACTGACCCACCCAGACTTCTGGAGGCGGACCCAAACACTTGGAGTGTTGAATTGCAACAAATATATATTTTATAGAAACAGTGATAATTTATTGTAACCAAATGACAGGAATGTACAACTTTGAGAGTCTTAGTTTGAAAAATGCCCTCACGATTTGAGTCCAAACTCCAATTTGTATCATGTTCTGGGGCAAAACCACGCTAATTATGATTATTGTAGACAATGTGTTTAAGCTAGAGACATGGAAAGTTACTGTGATATATGTGGAAGGGAAATGTACCTTTGTATAATTTTTGATGAAAAACCAATGTTGCAAAACCCACTAAAATCGAAAATAAGCTGCCATTTTTGAATGCAAGCTCCTAGAAACGCCAGAGTCGGGACAGGGGCTATCTTTAGTAATATATGATGTGTGTATGTGATGTCAAACAACTGTGTACCTGGGAAATATGTATTTGGATCAGGAATAGATTTGTGTGCACATTGACCAGGGGAGTGTCATTTCTGCAGGTCATAAAAATGACATCACTCTGACACACTATCCCTTCCCAAATCAGGGACCAAAGAATCTATTGGCCTATCAAATCAAGAGAGGCCAGGGCTTAGGGATGCTAGCCTTTCCACCCACTTTTTAAAACACATAAAAAGAGACTGCTGGGACAGGTAGAGACATTAAATTCCATTTTCTGCGGGACGCTCTGCCGGGAGACTCCAGACTTCACATCCATCAATCTCCAAAGACCAGAACTTTACTTCAGAACTTAAAGCAAGGGCCTAAACCCACAAACTGAGAACTCTTTTCAGCAGGCCTCAGCATCTTTAAAATCATCTGCAATCTATTCCACAGCCGGGCGAGCTGTCTGAATTCTGTGCCAAGAACTTTTGCCATTACACTGTCAAGATTGGAGGCCTTATCCCCTTCCTCCTCACCTAAATTCTCTGTGGGAGATTCCTTTGGATTTGACTCTGTCTTCTTACGGTCCTTGCTCCTTACAGGAGTCTTGTCCTTTGATGTCTTGGCTTTCTTTTCGTGCAAATAGGGTCGGGCCCCTCCGGAGGCCACCGCAGCAGAGATAGAACCCTGTCCGCAGGGACCCCCAGGGGGCCAGAATTAGATCAGGGAAAAAGCACGAAGGCAGAAAAAACCCTGTTGCCAGATGGGTGCTAATAAGGAGTTGAGAATTCCTTTCATAAGTAATTGAAGTCTGGGTGCAGCTGATGACTAAAGAAGTTGACCAACAACTCCGGTGGAGAGAGCAGTTAAGCTCTGCGATGACAGTAGGGCGAAGCACACAGAGGAAAGATACAGGAACCCAAATAACCAATAAGTACATTTTAAGGAAGACAGAACAGATAGAAATGCCCGTAAATAATAATAAGCAGAAAGTAGAATCACGCCTGCAGAGTGCAGTAAGTCTGCAAACGAGAAACGAGAGTGCAGAGAAGACGAAAGGCAGAAAACGCCGAACAACTAAACTGAAATGCTTCGGCGGAAACCAAGAGGTGTAGTACAGAAGCTCAAGCGAGGCGGAGCTGTAGAACAGACGAGGAGAGGCAAAGAAACACTCGCAGAAGTAGCAAGACCCAGGAGACAGGTAACAAGGGGAGAAATTATTTAGCGCACAGAAGGTAGGCACAAGGAAGGCAAAAGGTGGCTGCAAGGATGGTCGGCAAGGAGGAATATCCAAGAACGAAGTTCCGCACGAACCGGAGCGATGTGTACAGATACAACGCACCGGTTTGGGGGAGGAGTCAGAATTTAAAGGTACGGCCACCATATTGAATGAGGACTAGAGCGCTCGCAAGTCAATGCTTCCAGCGCTTCCAAACCTTCCATTCTCCGTTCCTGACATACACAGAAAGCAGTGTTACATCCAGAATCCACTTGATCCGGACCGGAAGCAGACCAGAGATCCAGAGAACCACAGGCCGCTGTATCCAGAGAGCTGACCCAGATCGCTGTGAAGTGCCAAGACCAGAACCGGAGTCCAGTCCAAAACCTGACCAGATCCGTGGCGAGGCCCATTCCTGCCCAAAATATATTGTGAGTACCGCCAGAACTGTGCAGAACCCACTCTCCTAGTTAAAATAATCTAATCCAAACTATTTTAACCTAATTAGAACAGCCTCCTAGAAATCGTGTCATCTGTCATATGTAAAGCTGGACAACTGTCACCTGTCAATTCTGCAGCTGCAAGCTGTCACCTGTCATTTTGAGTTTTACTTTAAATCCGAAAATCGACCTTTATTAAATCATCCGTATCTCTGGTACCGTTTGTGCTAGGAATGAGATTTTGAGATTTTTCATCTGAAAGCCTAGAATCTAGGCTTTCTAATGAACCTAGAACCGACTTCCTACTCCCTATACTTTTTCCGTAATCGCGAGACACGCACTCGCGAAATTTACCGCGATTTGGCCCGATTTCTTCATCTGTAGAAATCAGCAGTTTTTTGCTTCTCTTTGCTAAAATTCGTTTGCAATCCGCTAATCATTCATAGAGTATTGTTAAAGTGAGCCTGAACTAATATAAAGTAGCCATCACCTATCCTGAACCTCTAGAGGGAATTAAAAGCAATGTTAGCACCTTTTCACTTCCTTGCAAACCACATTAAAGTAATTTGCCTGAGTTTAAAACTCATCCCCGTTTTCCCTAAGCTTGCTGGGAGAACTGG